>NC_069101.1:12548877-12907543 GCF_947172395.1 Bicyclus anynana
TTTAATATTTATTGTTTTAGTTAGATACTATGATATGATATGATTGCTCGGGAAATGAATTGGGAAACTGTAATGTTTCTTTGGGCATATTTCATGTAAATAAATAATAACTAAAATAAATAACACTTGTAAAATATACTAATGAGACGAGACAACTATCTTAAAAATCCATGGATTTACTATGCAGGTGCCAGGTCTATTGTAAATCAGTTGGTCTACCATAGAAAGTTGTGAGATCCATATTATACCAAGTCAATTACTTCTTTCAGTCTGTAATTGAGGGACAGTCTGTCTCGAGTTATTACGTAATTAACTAACCAAACTGATTAAGCAAAATCGCTAGCAAGAAACTTAGTAATTTCTATTTCAATAAAATATCTACTAACCTTTCGGAAATCAGAATCAACTGAGAAGGCCTTAAATAATTTTATTATTTCAATTTAGTTTAATTTTTTTATCATGAAACTCAAATTCTGGTTTCTGCTCTGATAGTATTTAACAATTGTGCTGTTCAAGTCAAATAAAATTATAAGAGCCAGGTCAAAAAGTAAACAAGATGTATAAAAAGACATCGGATTCTATAAGGATAACAGATAATTTGTTCTTTTTTTTTAATTTCAAGGAACCAAGCAGTATGTACATTTATTACTTTATGAGTTGTATGCAACTTACATAAAATAAATAAAAAGAAATGTATACACAATGTGATAGTTTTAATCAAAAGTAAGGCTTACCAAAATATATGTCATTGAGTGTGTTTCTAATCTTATTCTCCATATCTTCCACCATGCGACCAATGTTGGCAATGTGAGGGGTTACATCGCTCACTGCTGAATCTTGCTCTGCCTGTAAATAGAAAGTTATATATTTGACAATAAAGAAAATTAAGAAGTGAGAGACGAATATTTTAGCATTCCATGGATTCACTCTGCGGGTGCCGGGTCCATGAGGTGGTAGAGAGAAAAACTCAGAGCAGAGTCCTGAACTTGTGACTACAGGATGTAGGGTCCTTGACGATCAATCAACACTCCGTTCTCTGCTCGTGTTGTTCTCCCTGCCTAGCCAAATTTGGTAAGATCCTATTAGAGCAGCTTTGGATACTTGTTCTTATATTGAACTAGCTGCACTTCTAGGGAGGCCAAGATCTTTAAGAGATTTTGCTGGCAATCCTCTCACACCTACTTCTACTTTCTATTAGTTCAAACTAATAATATAAAGGCGAAAGATTGTGTGTATGTTTATTTCTCCTTTGTGCTGCGGCTACTGAAGTGATTTGACTGAAATTTGAAATGAAAAGAGATTTTAGTCTGGATTAACACAAAGGCTGCTTTTCATCCTATAAAAACCCGTTGTTCCCATGGGATTTGTAAAAAAATAAATCTTTGTAGATTTGGGCCGCTATCAATATTAAGACCTCAAACTTAGTGGAGGTACTCAACAACGTTCAAGGTATTGTATCTTACCGCGCTCAAGGAACTGCAAAAATCCCCTCTTCTGCTCTGACACTATTATGATAGAGGCACTAAAATACAAATGTATATAAGGAAAAAGGTTTACCTGTCTAGTCAAACTGCCACCAAGGTTCATGGTCCCACTGCCTTCCTTATTAGTCTGTAGCCACAGCATAGCAGTAGAGGTCAACTTATAGTGGGCATTCCTTCCAGAGCTCTTCTCCACCACTTCCACCACATGGATGGAGTCCCAGCAACCTTTGATCTTCTGGGAACCATCTCCAGCTTTCTTTATAAGAATCACACCTGGTGATTTCATTGATGTAAGTATCAAATAAGACTGTGAGAAAACTTATTCATTTATAAATAACTAGCAGATATCCCACAGTTTCAAATGCTTAGTTCCTGTTCTCATGACAAAATAAAGAAAAACTATAGCCCATGTCACTCTGTGAACATGAAGCTTTCTATATTTTGTAAAATAATTTTCAAACTATATACTTATTTATTTACTTATTAGAGCAGGGAATTCCAGTTACATTAATTAAGTTGGTACTGGTATATGTATACATCTCAGCAAAAACTGCCTTGAAATATATTCAAGTTCCGAAATCTCTATAGGCGATTCCTCATTATCCATGAGCCTCTCGGTTTCCAACATTGTGGTTAAAATGGTTGATATATGGTCCCTTAAACAATACTAATATTATAAAGAGGTAATGTTGTAAGGGGCATCTCTGGATGTACTGAACCAATTTTGAAAATTATTTTACCACCTAAAGGCCACATCTGTGTGTATTCCCTATATTCTTATAGAATAAGAATATAACCATAATTCCAAAAGTATTCAATAGTTTTATGCATTTATCATGATTATATCATGTAAAATAAAAGATATACTAACAAATAAAAGTTACAGAACTAATTAGAACTGTACAAACTGAACTTAATTGTAAGTAATATTGTAATAAAAAATATATTATAATTAAATTAAATTAAATAAAAATATACTTTATTGTACACCACACAGAAACGTACGATACAGAAAAATAATGGAAAGAAATAAAATGCACAATAGGCGGCCTTATCGCTAAAAAGCGATCTCTTCCAGGCAACCTAACAAAGAAACTAATAATAAAAATTATAAAGATATAGGCTAGGGTGTACAGAAGTAATATATAAAAGAAAATAACGCATAAAAAAGAAAATAGTTTACATTGGCAAAAAGTTAAAGCAAAGCATGCAACAAGTATTAGAGGGCTCATAAGAGGTCAGGTGTTTCAAAAAGTGACATGACTAAACTTAGGACCTCTTCCAAACCTTTAACACTTTGTTGATACTGCTGCTTTACTGTGTATCATGACTTACAAACTCCTTAAACAACATTGTCACCTCAGGCTAGAGGCTGGGCTCTGAGTGACTTTGGCTATTAAAATACATATTGAAGTTTTCTGAAGAATTTATCAATATCATGTATGTATGAATAACAAAGTGGCATTGACTTCATGAATATGTTGATTGGAATCAAGCATTGCTTTGTAGAAATTTATGATGCATGACAAATCTAACAATACTGTACTTCTGAGTTTATGAACAACTCATTGATGAAATCACTGTAGATAAAAGTTATTTTTTAGGATTATATATAGTTTTAAAGAGTTAATTCAAAGAAGTATTTATGGTGGATGCCTAAACTTCTCTACTTCGCTTATATTGCAACACACCCAATTGTGCAACTTTTATAATCTTGCTGAGATGTTTTAGTGATTTGTGCTGCCATTTGTCTTGTGTTCAGAACAGACATAGTTTGGTGCCAATATTAGTTTGTTTAAAAATTGCACCTTTTTCCTAACACTTACATTTTAACATAAAATTTACCTTTCTTGTGTAATTATTTTTTTTAATTTTATTACAAGTTAGCCCTTGACCACAATCTCACGTCATATTAGTGATGATGCAATCTACGATGGAGGAGTAGGATTACAATCCATAGGAATACTATCGGTTACTACATAAATTTATACCTTATAACTAAATCCCTTGGTGGTATGTCATTGGCGGTAAGGTGGTAACTAGCCAGGGCAGAATTAACCCACCAGTAAGACCTGGACCAATTAAGAAAACTACAAACAGCCCAGCTGGGGATCAAACACAGGACCTCCATCATATAAATCCACCACTCATACCACTGCGCTACAGATCCGTCATAATAATATTAATATTTATGCCAATTAGCAAAAAATATACTATGCAATACATTAACAGACCTGCAAAACCATGATCCATGTCCCACAAATAGACAGAGCTGACTCCACCTTCAAAATACATTTCCCTGTATTGGTCGAATGCGTGATTCGCCTCGATTTCTAACTTCCTTAACCTCTCAGAAGGCATAGATCCGTCTTCAAGTGGTGGGTCATACGTGTTCGACCAGGGAGATCGGTAAGAGTCACCATCACGGTTGTAATCGCATAACAAGTAATCCTTCCCGTTGCTCCGGTCCTGTGCGATCTTCAATGGTTGGTCAACAGACGACAACAGATCCTCGCACAAACTCGGCACCAAATCGATCAAATCGGTCAAATTCTTCTCAATCTGCTGAGGAGGCAGCCTCCGCATCAAATCTAGAGCGCAATCCATCTGCTGTTCTGTCTGCAATTAAATACGCACCCATTAAAATACAAGTTATCCTAAATAGCGCAAGTATTAGTCATCACAACAACGTTATACAAGATTCGTGTCCCGAACGATTTGACAAAAGGAAATTTACCATGGCTGAACACAAAGTTTAAAAGGCGAAATTATAATTTGTATGTGCAATTTAAAGTTAAAAAAGTTAAAATAAATTCGAATTAAAAATGCTATCAATTTCGTTTAATGTCAAACTCGAAATGTCATTTGTGATTTGACAGCTGACGTTGAGAATTGAGTTGACAGTTCAAGACAGAGAACGAATTACAGGAATTTTATATAATAGACATAATAGAAGGAGAATAGGAGTCTATCAATAATAAAATACCTAATACCGCCACAGGCGCCATCTATTGTAAAACTGAATTTCACGCGGACGAAACAACGGTCATCAGTTGGTACCGAAATAACCTGTCCAGAAACAGACTTTTCTGGTCAAGTGAAAACTTGAACGTTCTCCATCGCCGACTTCCAGTGGCGATTCTACGAGTTGAAGCCGCAAAGCATGACCTTGAGCTTTATTTATACTAATAATATGAATAGGAAAACTATGTTTGTCTGTTTGTTTGTTTGTAACGAATAGGCTCAAAAACTACTGGACCGGTTATAAAAATTCTTTCACCATACGAATTACGTACCCCTTTTAAATAATACGAATTATTTAAAAGGGTAGGGTAGGTGTAGGATTGGAGCAGCTGAAAGTTTACATAGAGTTTCACGCGGACGAAGTCGCGGGCGTCAGCTATTCCATAATAATATTTAGCTTCTAGCTTATCTATACGTTTACATCCCATGTGTAAATCCCATGTGGCATGCTCGTGTCGACGCCATGTGATTGCCAGCCACTTAACTTAAAATTTTAGCTCTAGCATTTTGTAAAATATAAAATCACAAATAAGTTGAACATTAAACGGGAATCGCTAAAAATGTTTTTCTTTGCTTCTTACCTGCTAACCACACGCGGCAAACCGATATACGCATTAAGTTTGAAAAGCCTTATAACGTAAGGTTTTTCAAACCGTGAGTAAGGTACATTTTAAATTATTAAACAACATGACGTAACATTTTCAACAAATCCTACGAATAGAAATAGTAAGAATCAGAGGCGTAGCTACCGCCGTAACAGCCGTATCAATGATACGGGGCACCCGGACTAAAGGCCCCTTACGTGTAAAAGCAAAAATGACTAAAACGTAGGTTTAGTTTCTTTTGTGAGAAATCTTTACCCTTCATTTGGGCCCCCAACTAATATTGATACAGGACCCCTCCAAGGCATGCTACGCCACTGGTGATGAAATGAAATGAAATGAAATGAAATGAAATGAAATGAAATGAAATGAAATGAAATGAAATGAAATTTATTGTTAAAATAAGTCCTTTTACAATGGTGCTGAGGACCCTGATTTAAGTTTGATAAACCTGTATCTCGGGATCCTCGCTCTTCCTACTTATAATAAAAACAATTTTAACAATCATGAAGGATATGGATTAATAGAAATTAAAACTAACATGCAAAATAATTGTGTGTGTGTGTATGGGTGTGTGTGTGGTGTTAAATTTCTATATATGTAATTTTAATAATTCTTCGGTATCATCATACGTTAAGTTATTAAGCCAGCTTGATAATTTGAGTTTTAACTCTGATAATTGTAAGTCATAGATATTGATAATTTTGTTTATTTTATTATAAAGATAGATTGAATGGCTGTTATATTGTCTGCTAGCGAAAGTAGTACTACATGAAATGGAGTTTATCACAGCATGGTTACGTCTCCTATTTTTATGCGTGTTGTCGTATTTATTTGTGCGATGAACTCTTGCAATTGATAGTAAAATATATAGTTGTCTTATTGTAAGGATTTTTGTAGATTTGTGTAAATTATGTGTTGAATATCTGTATGGTTTAAAATACATTACTTTCAGGAGTGATCTTTGTGCACGTTCTAAGTCAATGAGTTTAGTCTTGCTGGCAGCGCCCCATGCGGGTATACAGTATGTTAAGATTGACTGTCCTAGGGCGATGTATATATTTCTTAATTGATCAGGTGGTACAACGTGACGTAGCTTTTTAAAAATCCATATAAGGTTTCTAGTTTTATGAGTTAAACTATCGATTTGTTTGTGCCAATTTAAATGCTGGTCAATTATTACTCCCAAATATTTATACTCACATACCTTATTAATTTTAGGGCAGTTACAATTAACTTCTTTGTGAGAAGGACATGAATGGCATTTAATGTCAAGTTCATATGTAGGCTGTGTACGTTTATTAATCGAGAATGTGATAAATTTAGTTTTAGAAATGTTTAAAGTGAGAACGTTACTATTAAGCCATTGAACAATGTTTCGTAGCCCTTTCTCCGTGTTATGTTTCGCTTCTTCCCAAGTATCACTATGAAATATTAAAGCTGTGTCATCTGCATAGGAGTAAACGTTACATTTATAATTGCAATTTTTAGTAATGTCATTGATATATATTAAGAACAGGGTAGGTCCAAGGACACTACCCTGCGGTACACCGTAAGTTACAGATTCATCATGGCTTACTGCATTAGCAATTTTTACACGTTGCCTCCGATTTTTCAAATAGCTTTCAAAAAGCTTAAATGGGGTGCCTCTTATCCCAATATTACTGATTTTATTCAAGAGTATGGGGACAGAAACGGTATCGAAAGCCTTGGCTAGGTCCAAAAATACACCGATGCATTTTTGGCCCCGATCGAGCCTCATTACGATTTCATTTGTGAGGTCAATAACAGCATCTTCAGTAGACAGACCATTTCTGAACCCATACTGACATTCTGAGAGAATTTGGCATTGTTGTAAATAGTGTTTTAATCTTGAGTTTATTAGTTTCTCGAAAATTTTGGAAAAAACCGGCAAAAGTGATATGGGTCTATAATTATCCACTAAATTTTTGCTTCCGCTCTTATGTATGGGGTGAATTATTGATAGCTTAAACGCGTCTGGAAAAATACCTTGATCAAAACAGGTATTATAAAGCGATGTTAAAATAGGTACAAGAATCTTCTTGGCTGATTTAATAAATTTAGTGGATATATTGTCCCATCCAGATGCAGAACTGTTTTTAAGGTTCATTATAATGGCGGTAACTTCATTTTCATCAGTATTTATTAGACCGAAGGACTTAAGTGGAGCGTTGCGAACTAAGTTAGCCTGTGAGTTATGAAATACTGGCTGGTTATTTAATATGTTATCTGCCAAACGTCTTCCCACGGCAAATACAACCGTATCTTTATCAATATTAATTGACATACATGTTGCATCTACTAATGTTATTTCATTGACTATAATTTTATTTATTGTGTTTTTTATGTATATCACTACTCCCCCATTTTGGTTAAAGTTATTTTTGCTACTAAAAATATCGTAATTATCTATTGACGGTAATTGTTTATCGTTATGAATTCGGCACTCAGTTAATATTAAAATTTCACAATCAAATTTTAGTTCTGATAACAATATTAAAAAATCATCGATATTTTTGTATATACTACGGATGTTTTGTGTAATGATGTTTATACTGTTTTTCGGAATTGTACTGTTGTTGAGAATATGTTGCTGACAATTTTGCGGGTTACTTAATAAACACTGAGAAAATTTTAATGATTCTATTTCTTCCATAGACAGTAAGTTAGAAACTTTTATATATGTTATATGATATGTCGTAAAGGTTATAGTTTAAAAAATGGGTTCTGAGCTTTATTATTATGATAAATAAGATAATGGTAATGTGAAAAGTGATTAATTGGAAAATATTTTTTGAGAAAAACATGTAATTTGTTGAGAGTGTTTGAGTATTAGATGAGGTGACAATATGAGTAAAGCTTATTAATATGATTTGTACATAAGAATACAAGGAACATTGAAATTTAAGAAAAACAAAAAGGAAAAAATTATAAAATCTTAAAATTAGTCATGCATTGTTTCCCAGTTTATGTATCTGTGTTTCATTAGTTATACGGATAATCGCTGAGTTATCATTCTGTCTAATAAAAACTTTTCCATTTGCTGTCCAGCAGTATTTAAATGAGTTCGTTTTAATTAGTCCTCTTGCTAGGAAGTAAAGTCTATTTGCTTTGGAAGTTAGCTGTTCCACAAGATATATAGGAGCCGTATTATTGTTATGGCCTAGATGTGAGGCATTCAGTTTACTGGTTTTATTCTTTTTGTTGTACAGTTTGGCAGCTTTAAGCATATCCGTCTTAATCGACACAGACAGGTGATAATACAAATACATTAACCGACTAATTAGATAGCGATAATTAACCTTGGCTCGAAACGTCCGGAAATAAATGCGAAATTGGTAGAACTGTTTAAATACGGTTCTTTTTAACCGACTTCAAAAAGGAGGAGGTTCTCAATTCGGTCGGTATTTTTTTTTTTTTTTTATGTATGTACACCGATTACTCAAAGACGCCTGGACCGATTTCAAAAATTCTTTTTTTGTTTGAAACGGTATAGTCCCCATTTGGTCCCATTGCCATCATGTCCAGATCTAATGATGGGATCCCGGAGAAATTGAGGGGAACTTTCGAAAATTATATGGGTGTCTAGTGTGTTCGTATACTTTTCCATTTAGTACTTTTAAGCACTACAATTTCATGAAGGTTTAAAATTTATCTGATGATGGAGCCATAAAACAGACGAGGGAACTCCTCGGCGATTTACAGCACTTACCTTGTGTTTGGGCTTGATTAATTTATATTAATGAGAACTTTCCACATAGATAGGTTGTGACTGTCATTTAGGGGTTTGGTGATGAAGACCAAGGACAATTAAGGGAACTCCTTAATAGTTTACAGTAACTACCTTGTGTTTGGCCTTGATTAATTCGTATTGCTGAGAACTTACTACCTAGATGAGTTGTGTCTGTTATTAGGGGTCTGATGATGAAGACCAAGGTCAATTAAGGGAACCCCTTAACGGTTTACGGTAGCTACCTTGTGCTTGGGCTTGATTAATTTCTATTGCTGAGAATTTTGTACCAAGATGGGTTGTAACTGTCATAATCGGTCTGATGTATTCGTTTGAGATGAAATTTTACACTAAAAATGGAAAAATAATAAAAATTTTAATAAAAAAAATACAACCGACTTCAAAACCTAAAAACGTACCCACGAAAAAAAAAAAAAACAACACCGGCTAAGCACCGCCTTCATACTGATCAGCAGGTAGAACATATTATGATGTTATTTTTCACTTTTTAGTTTAGTGGGTACGTTTTTAGGTTTTGAAGTCGGTTGTATTTTTTTTATTAATTATGGAGAGTCTTGCAACAAAAAGCTTTCAAACGGTATCATTTTATCGATGTATATACACCCTTTGTTTCGGTTTTTCTTTACTTAAATATTATCATCATTTTATTCTCCACATACCGGCTAATATGAAACTTGAAGCTTTGGCTGGAACTCAGAGGTTATGAAAGCAAAAAAACTATAACCCAAACCAAAAAAGTCAGTTTGAGTGTGTCTGTGTCCTTCATTTGTTGTCTGTGAAGTTTGTCTTTGTCACTTTGTCAAATTGTCAGACCAATGTTGTTGTGTCAAACTCAAAACTTTTGTTGATACTACTTTTTAAATAAATAGGTAATTATATGATAATATCTTATTAATTTTCTAAATTAAATAGTGCAATATATTACGTGGCCGTTCAGCCTTCATCCATTAAAATGGGTTTCTGTTAAAAGTTCGCCTTGTGCTCATTAAAATGATTCACGTTATGGGAATGTTCAGTGCGATATTACACCTTAGCAACTATTATACGTGCCGAAACGGGAAGTAAACCACATAAGTATACGCCGCGGCGAGTGCACAATAATCGTTCATTAGCAATTACGGTGTATTTGTAATGAATAGGTTATATAAAGAAACCTTATATACAGAAACCATAGTAGAGATTTGGGAATCAACCCTTGGTTTAGATGAGTAATTAATATGTCATGTTCGTAAACAAAGTTGATATGATGTGTTATGTGAAATATAAAATTCTACTGTGGTTTATTCCAACTTTTGTATAAAGTTGTTCCACTTTAAAAACCAAAGCTTTACAAATAAATAGGTATTGTAAATATTGCCTATATCATTTTCCGTTACACTGACTACATTGTTTTTAACAGTTGTTCTCTTTCAACTGTACATTTTTGAAGGTGTTGTTACTTACTAACAGTTATTAAGCAATTCATTATATTATTTTTATTCAACCCAAGTTAGGTCATCCTATTCCCTGATAAGCAGGGCCGGACCGTCCATACGGCGAAAGGAGCGGTCGCTCCAGGCGCCAAATCCTAGGGGGCGCCGAAATGGTAAAGACAAGATCGAAAAGAAATTTATGTGATGAATTTACGTGCGCGAAAGGCGCCATAATTGGATCTCGCTCCATTCTAAAATTTACCTCGGTCCGGCGCTGCTGATAAGTGTATTGCCAGTAACTGGCAACACAGTCTAAGATGGTATTATGGTAACAGACTACCACCTAAAGTCCTTTTCATGAAATAAGTCCCCCCGATGCGTCCCTAATGTTTTAATGGTGCTCATTGTCATTTAGTAATGGTGGTCTTATTGTCATTTGTGTAAGCTTTGTCAATTTTACCTTGGGTTTCAGCCGTGGGACACTTTCATTAAAAGGACTCTACAAATGTTATCATTTGTAATCATAATCTCACAAAATTACTTAGAACCGAGTACCCACATATATTCACTTGGTAATCTCTCAAACTGTTAACATGACCTTGAATATACTTTTACCATTAAAAAGCTATGTTATTAGTGTGTGTCATAGGCTATATTAAATCCCCATATTCCCACAGAAAGGGAACTAAGCGGGTGAAACCGTAGGATGTCTGTTATTAATTAGAATAAATATGTAATTCCAGATAATTGGCGATAATAACTTTGTCATGATGCCGAGTCAACTGGTGGGGCAGGACAACCATGTGACAGATGTGAGAGTAAAGACTGTGTACAGTGGGGACGTGTTCATCACATATATCAACCACAGCATCACACTGGAGGAGTTCACTCAGGAGATGATGGCCATATGTCGGTTTCCACCTGATCAGGTATTGTTTGCAATTCCAGAAACTGCATCGTCAATAGGGTCAGGGCAATAATATCAAATTTAATATTAATTTTGTGTAGACATGGAATATGGTCCGAAATATATCAATACCAATTAATAAATTTCTTATAAACTTAATGTCACATATTTTTTAATATTTTCCAAACCTTAAAAACGCTGTCGTCCATTTTGTGACGTCACTAACACACTTGATGTACTAAACGTCAAACTAATTGTTATTTAATA
This sequence comes from Bicyclus anynana, assembly GCF_947172395.1. Taxonomy (NCBI): domain Eukaryota; kingdom Metazoa; phylum Arthropoda; class Insecta; order Lepidoptera; family Nymphalidae; genus Bicyclus; species Bicyclus anynana. The sequence continues at coordinate 12,560,346 of NC_069101.1, forward strand.
TTTTGACAAACGCTCCATTTGTATGGTATTTATTAAAGTAACATCATGAAACAGTTTGAATCTGCCTGTAGACTGTCATTTTAGTGTCACAGTGTCATTGGCCGACTTTAAAAACTAAAATTTTCATGTAATCAAGTCTCAAAAAATATTAAAAAAAAAATTCAATCTAGTAGAACTATTTAGACCATTATAAAAAAATGTTTCAACTAGCCTATTTTATATAAGAGATTGTTAATCTCATCCTGTAAGATGAATAGACTAAATTGATTATCTGCAGAAGAATTTTGCAGTGTAAGCATAGACTACAATTATACTATTGGCAGTGGTGTGCACAGGGGATTTAACTAGGGTAGGCATTATAGGTAAATATTGTACAAAATAGAAAGTGAATCGCTGAATCCATGGAATGTTAAGATATTTGGTTTCATTGCTTCTCCAATATAGGGTTTGGGTTGTTTTATTTATTTATTTATCTATTTGACTATCAACAAAATCATATGTAAACGGAACTAAATTGTCTTAAATACTAGGGTAATACAAAACATATAATTTTACTAAAAGGTAGCCAAATATGCTATGGTATATATGGTATGCCCAAAGGATAGGTCATACGTGAGAATGAATTATTGCATCTGACTGACTATTGGTATAGTACTAGAAATAATATTAAATTTATGTTGTAGCAATGGAGGAATCCAAAAGAAAAAGTAAAAGTACTAAATTTTAGTAGTTCAAATCTGTCACTGCTCACATAACAAGACACTGTTCATTTATTCTAATCTGTCTGTCTCACATCTATACTAATATTATAAATCTGAAGTGTTTGTTTGTTTGGTTGTATGTGCTAATCTCAGGAACTACTGGTCCGATTTGAAAAATTCTTTATGTGTTAGGTAGCCTATTTATCGGCGAAGGCTATAGGCTATATATATCCCGGTATTCCTACGAGAATGGGAACCACGCGGGTGAAACCGCGCGGCGTCAGCTAGTTATTCATAAAGCAAATAGTGATGAGATCAATGTTCATAACATTGACACCAGAAATAGTAATTATTCAACATTATTACATTGTATATGGCAATGGGCAGGCCACATAGTTCAAAGAGCCGATGGACGTTGGGGTCCCAAGGTGCTGGAATGGCGACCCCGCACCGGAAAGCGCAGTGTTGGTCGACCCCCCACTAGGTGGACTGAGGACATCAAGCGGGTTGCGGAGAGCTGTTGGATGCTCGCCGCTCGAGACCGTTTTGTTTGGAAGTCCATGCAAGAGGCCTATGCCCAGCAATGGACATCCATCGGCTGTTAATGATGATGATTTACCAAAAAATAAATTAAGGCATTGTTAGCAATTCCTAAAGAATATGTTCCAGCTGTGTTTGTCCATTGCCGTATAAGATAATATCGATAACAATTATTATTATAAAAAATAATTTTGAGTAGCTATTTATAACTTCCATTTTTAACTCATACCTTGTTCTGTTATAGTTAATTACACCACAACTATTTCAGAAAGTGGGCAATGTTGAATTATGAATTAAGGCCATGAATGATAAGAGATAGTGCTAGTTTTAGATAGACACTTAGCTTAGTACAAAAAATTATGTCTAGATTATCATAAATTGGAATATTCTTTACAAGACTGACGTGCCAGGTTCGATCTCTGGCTGTGCTGATTGAGGTATTCTTATTTGGTCCAGGTATGGCTGGTGGGAGACTTAGGCCGTGGCTAGTTACCACCGTACCGGCAAAGACGCACGCCAATACACCAAGCGATTTAGCATTCCGGTATGCCGTGTAGAACCGAAAGGGGTGTGGATTTTCATCCTACTCCTAACAAGTTAGTCCGCTTCCATCTTAGATTGCATCATCACTTACCATCAGGTGAGATTGTAAGCTAAGCTAAGCTAAGTCACGGCCAAAGCCTCCCATCAGCCAGACTTGGACCAATTAAGAAAACCTCAATTGGCCCAACCGTAGATCGAACCCAGGACCTCCGTCTTGTGAATCCACTTCGAATACCACTGCGCCGTCAAGGAGGCCGTCAAATAAATGTAATTTTATTTGATTTTATTATCCTTAAAATGTTATGATTCATGTTACATACTTTAAAGGAAAAGGTATTACATCTTATATGCTATTCACATGTTACAATCTATAAAGGAAACGTCAGATTTGAAAGTTTTTGTACTATTTTAATGTCTAGTTTGTATTTGAAGAAAAAACTAAAAATAAATACCTAAATAATAAAGTCTTTGAACTTGCAGTCACGGTTAGATGAACAGTGTTTACCTATAGCTCTTTTTGTGTAAAAAACGTAAAGAATAATAATTTTAGTAACACTGGAAACAACAAAAAGATAATAGGCAACACTCAAATTAGTTTAAATTAAAAGAAAATTGGAATTTGAGAGCCTTTTTTTTTTGTTTGAATTTGAGAGACAAAGTTTGTCTGTTTATACTCTTACTATAGGTAAGAACGGTAGGCAACTATGAAGCTTGGTGGCTTTGGAAGTTCGCAAGGTTCAAGCGTCAGAACCTTACATAACCAAGTATAAAGTAGAAAGCATATTTTTTCATGTTTTACCTATCATGATGAGGTATTATCCCCAATCGCCAGTCACATATCATTGTTGCATCTAACGAAAAATACTGTTGAACTATAAGGATATATTCTGAAAAGTTCCTACAGACTATATTTTCAATGTTTTTCCTGGCATAATACAATAAATCATATTATCCCCAATCGCCAGTCGCATATCATTTTAGCATATTACTAAAAACACTGTTGAAGATTAAACTTTAAGGGTTCCTACATACATTTAAAGTATTTATACTTACTCTGAATCTACAGCACCAATTGTGAAAATTATTTTACCACTAGAAAGCCACATTATTTGTGAGTCTAATAGGCTATAAGTACGCCCATATGCTCCGGACTACGATGAAAAGAAGAGAGGAAGAAGAGACTGGACAAAAGAGGGAGAGTGAAAGAAAACATTAGGAAGGTCAGCACGAAGATATGCATAGCGGTGCCGTGCTGACTACAGAGTACGCGGCAGGTTATTTTTAGTCCGTACAAGTCAGACATGCCCTGCCGACTAGCCGGCAGAAGTCCGGAGGGATTTTTTTTCCTCACCGAGAAGAAAAAAAATAAAAAAAAAGGCTATTAGTATTTTATCCCCGTATTCGTACGGAAACCGCTACGTAGGTCAAACCGCTGGGCGTCGGCTAGTTTATAATAATTACTATTACAACACTTAATTTTTTGATTCAGGTGTTTACGATGAAGTGGGTGGACGAGGAGGGCGACCCTTGCACCATATCCACGCAGCTGGAGCTGGACGAGGCGCTGAGGCTGTACGAGCTCAACCGGGACTCGGAACTGACTATACACGGTAAGTTTTCATATTGTTCTATACAATCACACTTGAGGATATCATTCAATGTGTAGTAAGTTCGACGATACGAGATAAAATACATAAATAACCTAAGACCAATTACCTTAAGACCTGCCTTGCTAAACGTTAGCCCTCTCTCAAAAGTATATGATCATGATCTAATGTGCTTATACAATCGATTGCGTCTATAGAATTGATGTTTCATTGTGATAAATTATAGGTGGATATTTTTAATTCATAATTCATAATTCTTTATTTGCAAATTGTTAAATACAGATCTTGATATAAATGTTGGCATACAATTTGCTACAAAATAGCATGCAAATTTAAAAATAATCTTATAACTAAATTACATTGTCTATAATACACTATAATTATTGAAATTTACTTAATGACTATGATGTTAAAATTATTAATTTATTATTATGTCCGTTATACGTTAATTATTATTGTTTGTCAGTTAAATAGTCTTTGATAGTGTAATACCGTTTTTTTTAACAATAGTTCTTTGATTTTAATTTTAAACAAAGCCACACTTAAATTTCTATCAGCTAATTTCGCTGGTAATTTGTTGTAAATTAGAGGTGCCATATGAAAAATGCTATTATATATATTAATTTTATGTGTTTTTATTTTTATGATGTGTGTTTTAGTTTACCTCGTCCCCCTTAAAAATACGAAAAACAAATTATTGGTGAATTTGAGTGCTATACACGTCCAAAGGTAATTGTTCTAAAAACAACTGACCTTTACTAAGATATATGCGAAAGCGATCTGTATCTCTGTCTTAATTTGTTATAAGCAATGATGTTGATTCGTTTACATTATTTTTCTATCTACTTCCATTTTGTCATCTCCTCGATATAAAACCTCAAAACATATCACAAAGCTATTCATTCCTACATGTCGTTTGTAATGTTCATTACCACCCAGGTACACCGTGCTACAATGATTTTTTTAAATAGTTCCATTATAACGCCAATTATGGTCGTACAAAAAGTACTGTAAGCCACCGCACGTAATTAGCAATTGTAACACTCGTGTTGTCTATTGTGCTACAATGGCCTTCATTACATGATAGTGGCATAATATATCATTATAGGCCAATAATTAATGTTCCTTTATATAGAAAAGCATGGGGAAAATTGGAGGAGGCCTTTACTCGTAGTGGGGTCCATATTGAATAAAAAAAAAACTTATTTTTATGTTTTTATGTAGGTACAAGTTTATATTATGTGTCATTATTTACGAGTAATATGTAATCGTAACTACTATCAATTGTAAAAAGTTTCATGCATGCACATTATGTAATACCTACCTAATAATAATTATTCTATATTATATTTAGATTGTAAGATTCGATAAGGAAATAAAAGGCTATATTATTATTATTATTATTATATAGAAAAACATATGAATATTTCCATAACCATCAGGCATGCACCTCCAACTTATCAGTTGTGTGCATTTTAAGAAATTAAATATCATGTGTCTCAAACGGTGAAGGAAAAACATCGTGAAGAAATCTGCATACCAAAGAATTTTCTTAATTCTCTGCGTGTGTGAAAACAGTCAATCTGTATTGGGCCTAACCTTTCTCATTCTGAGAGGAGACTCGAGCTCAGCAGTGAACCGAATATTTGTTGATAATGATGATGATCAAGCATTGAATTGCTGTTTCACTACACTATCTCCAATGAAAGTCACGAAAATCCCAACGAAGAATACGTCTTCATTATAAATACTCGAGGTGCAGGGGTGTGGAAATTTTATGGGCCTGTAAGTATTAAGGCGATCGAATTTTAAGCGGTGTCGCCGAGAAAATGTCGGGGACATTTTAAATTTCAATAGGCGCCGCTGGGGCATTAGCATAAATGAATAATTTACGAGTGTTTGCGCGTAAATCATTAACTCGTGGCTATAGACGCGGCACTCGATGTTTGTCTTTTGTCTGCCGTCAAATTTATATTTTTAAACCTGCTGATGATGGAACATTCTAGTCTTATGGCCTTTTTATGCTTATGGTCTCTTAGAGTTTGGCTAATGTAAGCAGAGACTGAAATCTTACGCCAAAATTAAAATAAATCGGAGTGAATTCTCAAAATTATAGTTCAAATATTAGATAGCTTAATACTTGTAGTATAGATACTAAAGTATTCACAAAAAAAAATTAAATAAATTACGAAAATGTTTTTTTACGTATTTTTGTCTTTTATGAAGTAAGTTTTTTTTTAAATAACTAGCTCACGCAGCAAAAGATTTCTGCTTTATAAAGTTTTGGGCTGAACCACCCTTATCTCTAAGGAGTATGAAAAAAAGATACTCAGATCTACCGAATATAAAACTGCATCAAATTCAGTTAAGCCGCTTCGGAGGAGTATAGCAACTAACACTACGACACGAGTTTTTTATATGTTTAATTATAAGCGTCTAAAGTTTCTGTTTGTCGCCGATAGTTTGCTTAACTGTCAAAGCGAAGCTTGACCGGGTCCGCTAGTGAAATAGTTATGTACTCGTACGTGATTGATATACCGCCGTGCATTGATATTGATGCATCAATAAATGAGTATATTTTTTTCCGAATTCATCCGTGAGCAAACATGGTTAATAGATATTAATTTATGAAATGAAACATTAAAATCTGCTGCGGTGACGTTATCTGCCGAAATGTCCTGATGACACCCCGTTACCCACTTATCGGGGTGTTTCGCGCGAATATGCCTATTTTCACACTGTTTACCCGGGAGGGTATTGTACAATTTCGCTATAAAATCCTTATCTGCCCGCATTGCGAATCCGGCCGGCCGCCATTTCCATATTCCAATAACTTGCACGGTTGGCACATATGAAGTCGAATATTATGACTTTCAATCAGTTGTACGATCAATGATCAGCTGGTCTATTCATTATTTTTGTCCTTATTATCAACCTATTAAAAGAAACATCAAATCAATTGACAAAATGTCATTTACCTACTGAGTGATCCACCAGTAAGCACCGGATGATATTTTTACATCTCGTATTCCTTAATGTCAACTAGCATACATCAAAGATAGTGAAATAGCCCGCAGTATCAGCAAAATTCTTTGCGTTTTGTAGCTCAATTCGCATAAAAAATATTGTTATTATTAATTCGCACAGTACATGCCATAGACACAATACATAGTAGACATGAATGGTAGAAATACGAACACAATGATGGATATAACTACAAACTGTATATCCAATTGATTGATTAATAAATAAACGTCACACTAAATTCGTCGTGCTAAAGCCTAAGAGATAACATCTATTAATTTTTTTGTTGACCAATGGGTCCGGTTCTTTGGTTGAACAGAACGCATACAGCCTCTCCCCCGATGGGAGGATGCATGTACATTCAGTTCATATTCAGATTGGCATTCCGTCGATGCCTTCTTTTTTTCAGTGAGCACCCCTTGATCGCGTTTACTCGTGCATCCAGTCACGTTCGGTGGGTTTTCGTTTCGACTAATAACTTTGATTCCATTTAGCTGATTGGTTTGCTACTTTTTAGGGTTCACTAGTAAAGTGAGGAACGTTCATAGTTTCGCCAAGTCCGTCTGTCTAACTCAGGTTTAACTTAAGTATCTGGATACTAAGACGCTGACATTTGATTCGGTTATTCACACCTACTACAACTACTTATTGATGGGTACCAATATGGTCTTGCATATGAATGTAACAAAATTTGTTCATCATCATTATCAACCCATATTCAGCTCACTGCTGAGCTCGAGTCTCCTCTCAGAATGAGAGGGGTTAGGCCAATAGTCCACCACGCTGGCCCAATGCGGATTGGGAGACTTAACACACGCAGATAGTTAAGAAAATTCTCTGGTATGCAGGTTTCCTCACGATGTTTTTCACCGTTTAAGGCACGTGATATTTAAATTCTTAAAATGCACACAACTGAAAAGTTGGAGGTACCGGACCGGATTCGAACCCACACCCTCCGGAATTGGAGACAGAGGTCATGTCCACGGCATTGAGACAAGTTATCACGGCAGTGAGACAAGTCTTGTATCTTGCTAGTGAGACAAGTAACTCACCTAATTGGAAATGGGAAATATTCGTCCATATCAGAGCGTTATGCAGGGTGAACTTAGCAGTGGCGTAATTACATAGAGGCTGGCAGGACTGGCAAAATGCCACGGGCCTTTGGCTTGACGGGGCCTCAGCCCGCGAATCCGTGAGCTCAGAAGTAATCTAATGTTAAAAACCGGCCAAGTGTTTGTCGTGCCAAGCGCTGCATAGGATTCCGTAGATTAAATTAACACTAAACCTTTATAATGCACAAAAATACCGATAGAGATACTATGAGATAAACGAGTAAAAAAAATCATCCCCACTTTACATGTAGGGGAGGTTTTAGTGGCTTATAATTTTCTGAAGGCGATAAAGTTAGCGTGTTAAGTATACTGTAACTACTTAATACTTTAAAAAAAATATTATTTTTATTTTTTTAAATGATCTATATAGACTACCTACCCCCAGAATTACTGGGTACGACAATCGACGACATCCGACGAACTGACATAACGACATCCAACAGGTGTTGGGTCGGGCCCTGTAATGGTGAAGCTATTGAGGCTTTCAAAGGTTCATCAATTCTTCATTAACTACCCATATTCGGCTCACTGTTGAGCACAAGTCTCGTCTCAGAATAAGAGAGGTTAGGCTAATAGTCTAGCACGCTAGCCCAATGCGGATTCGCAGACTTCACTTACGAAAATAATTAAGAAAATTCTCAGGTAATGCAGGTTTCCTCGGGATGATGATTCCTTCTTCACCATTTGAATGAAGTGCGTGATGTTTTTTTTTTTTTATAAAACTAAAAAGTTAGAGGTTCATGCCCCGGACTAGATTCCAACTTACGCCCTCTGAATCGAAGGCAGAGGTCGTATCTACTGGGCTATCACGGTTCTCTATCAAAGGTTAGTTACGTAGTACGCTTTCTACGTAACTACAGTATTAGTTATTCGCATATTTCAAGAGCGGGGCACCATGCGACTGCGGTACATACATTCCGGGAGGATTTAGTGGGGCCGTTAAAGTTGGAACGTTCCAGGCCGTGAGTAAATAAAACGGAAACGGCCCAAACTTGTATGCAAACAGAGGCGGAGAAACTTGCTCTAATAAAGTACAAACATTGCGGATCGCTTTGGCGCCCAACATGGTAGTGTTGGCTGCGACGCGTTTTCTAAATGAACTTGTGAACAGTGCCTCTTTCCTATGAGCCGGTTCAGTCCTGGGCATGTAGCTAAGTGGCACGTCGATTCTCTTTCTACAAACGCTAACGTTTCGAAAACTAACAAAATGTATGGAAATGACAGATCCAATCGACAACTTGATCACGTGACCTGTCTATAGCAAATGTCATTCCTATACATTTTTGAATTTTCGAAGCGTTTGCGATCGTATAAAGAGAATCGCCGTGCCATTTGGCTACTGGTGACATATCTAAATTAATATTATAAAGAGCTAAGATCTGATTTTCATTTGTTTGCTATGAGTAAGCTCTGAAACTACTGGATCGATTTAGAAAAATCTTTCATAAATAAGAAGCTACGTTAGCAGTGAGTAACATAAGGTATATTTTATCCTTGTATTTACACGGTAATGAAAACTACGTGGGTGAAACAATGGAGGTATTTGTTAAGTGCAATTTTCAATCCTTACAAGTCAATTATGCGGATTTCGATCACTTAAAATTGTCTAGTTTATGTTGGGCATTATTTTCAATCTTTTTTCTGAATACCTGTATGCAAACAAAGCTAAAACAAATTATTCAAATTCAATCAACCCCACCTTTCTCAGACAATAGTAGAGATACTTCAGAGTTTATTAAGAAAAAGTACGAATTTTGAGAGTCTGTTGAGATTTTGGAAGTGATGCAAATCTGCAGAATCGTTGAAAAAGAAAGATTCGTTGTTCAATCTGTCCTATACCTAGTTATGTCGAAATCACTTAACAATAATATTATCAATTTTTATACCAAACTAGCAGACACTTCCTGATTTCAGCCGCATAGTTCCCGTTCCTGTGGGAGTACGGGGATAAAACAGCCTATGACGCTCACAAATAACGTAGCTATCTATTGGTAAAAGAAATTTTAAAGCCGGTTGAGTAGATCCACGGATTACCTCACGCAACTTTACCTCTTCATAATATTAACTGTAGAAATATAAATAGTGGTTTCGAAAACCATAGACTATTTCTTTGTTGAAAACATGAAACTTTTAGGGGTTGGAAAGAACCCCTAAAAGTTTCATGTTTTCAACAAAGAAATAGTCTATGGTTTTTTATTTGTCAAGTTAAAACGCTATTCAACATTATATTATTTTAATTGTTAATTAAATATGTTAGTAGTCTGAAGTAAACAAATACGTATGTTTAGTTAGAACTCTAAAAAGTGGGTGTCAGCTCCGACGCACGAATGGAGTTTACTGTAAATAGGTGTGTGTTGCCCCGCAGCATACGCTATGTACGTCTCAATACTAACGCCTGTAAAGTGAAAGGTGCGCAGAATAGGTTGCGCACGAAAACGTAACGCTGTCATTCGTTCATCGAATTTTACTGTCCATATTTTTTACATACCGGTGGCTATATATGAAAAATCGATTCTTAAGGAGAAACTCCAAAAATTGTAACCGGAGGCGTTTTGGACAACTGCTTACCTCATGTTCATAGTCTTTTTGATTGAGTTGCCTCTGTAACGTTTTGCCTTACCTTACCTTATCAGCCGATAGACGTCCACTGCTGGACATAGGCCTCTTGCATGGATCTCCAAGCACAACGATCTCGAGCCGCCAGCATCCAGTGGCTCCCTGCAACCCGCTTGATATCCTCGGTCCACCTAGTGGGGCTTCGCCCAACACTGCGCTTTCCGGTGCGGGGTCGCCATTCTAGCACCTTGGGACACCAACGTCCACCGGCTCTTCGAACGTTTTGCACATCACTAAAATTACAAAACTGGCTGAAGTTTGTTCTGTCGCGGGGACGCCGCCGTCTCTGCGTAATTAGGGACATTTTAATTAACTTTGTTCCCGTTATGAGCGCCGATTTCAAATCCTATTCCCGTTAATTGAGTATGTGGCTTGCGTTGGCCGCCTTTGTCGGATATCGTTAATGAGTGTTGGAAATTGTTTTTCGTATGAGAATGTTTTACAAACTCATATAATATCGTCCATCTGTCTTATAGTATAAGATATTTTATACTACTAGACAATGATATTAAATACTGTACTGTATTAAATACATAAGAAGGCTCAGAGTCACACAGCGAGCGATGGAACGAGCTATGTTAGGAGTATCTCTGCGTGATCGAATCAGAAATGAGGAGATCCGCAGTAGAATCAACGTCACCGACATAGCTCAACGAGTTGCGAAGCTGAAGTGGCAATGGTCGGGGCACATGGTTCGAAGAGCAGATGGACGTGTGGGTCCCAAAGTGCTGGAATGGCGACCCCGCACTAGTAAGTGCAGTGTTTGTCGACCCCCCACCAGATGGACTGACGACATCAAGCGCGTCGCAGGGATTCGCTGGATGCAGGTGGGTCAGTATCGTGATGTTTGGAAGTCCCTACAAAAGGCCCATATCCTGCAGTGAACGTCCATCGGCTGATATGATGATGATGATGATAAAATACTGTTTGATTTGTTACTAGCGCATGAAAAATGAGGCGCTCAAAATGAGGAAATTTATACACAACTCAATGTTAATAGATGTGGTCAACAACGAACGTTATTGAAACAAATAATACCAATAATAAAAACAATAATACAAATAATATCATCATCATCTCATCATCTCCTTACCCTTATCCCATTTAAGTGGGGTCGAAAAATATGTCAATCTTTTCCATTCGTCTCTATTACTCGTCAACTCATCATCCACTCCTTTTACACACATGTCCTCTTTCACACAATCCAACCATCTCTTCTATACAAATAATAATAAAAAAAATCTCAGCGGACACCAGCTAACTATAGACTACTCTCTGCCAAATTTCATCTTTTTACGTCAAGCGGTTTACCATATTCCGTGATGGGTAACACTTATACACGTAAGGCATAAATGTTACCGTCCATCGGCTGATAATGATGAATACCATGTCCAATGACCTGCAGTAAAGCATTTCACCATAACAATATACAGCTCACATTCATAAATTAGGATACTCATAAGAAACTAAGAGAATCCACAACTACACACTATGAATATAATATGGCGGCACTTGAAACTTGGAGGCGAAATTATACCGGAGATACATTAATTAGCGGGGAAGTTCGTGATGCTATTTCACAAGGGCTCTTGCTTACCCCTCTCCCGGAATGTCTATAGATAGCTAACCGATAGATTTAAAGCGATTTAAATTGGATTAGAAGATCCGTTAGCTGAGTACGAGAGGGTAACGGGTCACAAGTTCAAAATTGTGAGCTCTGTTTCTAATGAGTTAAGAGCCAGCGATATTCAGTTTGCAATAAATACCTGAAGTAGTCAGGATACAGATAACGGACTCGACACCACGGTATCACCACGGTATCGCCCCGCACCGCGAAAGACCACCAAATAAATGAAGGTCAGGCATCGTTGGCGTCGACAGAGTCGATTTGGATGACGCAAGCACCGGAAAAGACACCGCCCCGCTGCGGGACATCGATACGAGGAGCGATGTCTAATTTTCTGAGGGAACGGTCATTTGGAGTAGTAAATAGTTCCTCATCCCCATTCTACCACAAAACAACGAGACGCCGTGTAATATGGCATCCTTTTGTTGTTAATATCCACGTCATAAATGGCATTTTTTTTTTGTTAACATCCAGTCGAACCTCACGAAACGTTTAGCATTAACGTTTCTGATAAGAACTGCTAAGATGTGTAAGAATGCCCTTCCGGTGTCCTCGTTCCCTGACGCGTATAACTTGAGCACCTTCCAAGCAATTGTCAATAGGCGTCTTCTAGGCAAGCGCGCTTCATTTTAGACCTCATCATTGCTGTTCACCATTGTAAAAATAAATAAGAAGTATTATACAAGACACCGTCCCGGCGCAGGGTGGCCACCGACTCGCTACCAGCACGTGACGAAGTACCGGATATGACCTCCAGCGCTGGATAGTGAGGAATCCCAGTTCGCGCAGGATCAGTGAACAAGCAAATTCGACTCATAGGCCAAGATGCTTTAGCTCCGAAAGGGGCTGGAAGAAATCACCGGCGGAGCAAGTTCCCCTGCGTCTTACTCGGTCAAGGAGGTCAAACCTTGAGGTCTGTACCCTTGACACGACACTCGGGAGGAGATGATCCCAATGCAAGTCAAGACACCTAATTTTAAGAAGGCTGATTGTTGATAACCTTTGACCTTACGCTGAGCCTCACTAGATATGTACTGGTGCTTACTCTCAAAAGTAGTTCCACTGTTCTGTGTATAATTGAACACGCAACGCATGATCTTTCGATGTTGAGTCCGTCCACTTAACGGTGGAGATATTAAAGCTTGAGGCAGTAAAAAATTAGTGAAGACGTAAACTGTCAAAGATTTCGTCAAATCAAAAGTGTACATGTCAAATGCTTAATGAAAAAGTCAAAATTGACAAGCAAGGTTGTCAAACACATTTGATTGTTAACTTTCGCCCTCGGTTTTTGCCAGATATGCACCGGCGTTTACTCTCAAAAGTAGTTCCACTGTTCTGTGTATATTTGAACACGCAATACATTCCGTTACTGATACGTCGACTCGTATATTACAGACGAGCGTGCTGCTAATTGAGCCAATCATCCTATGACGGAGTCGTATAACCAATTCTGTATTCATTTCGTCCCAGTCGTCTATAATGTCTTGTGCTGTGGACCCATTAAAGTGATTGGAATTAATAAGCGCTACATATTGTCACTAAACATTGTAAGAAAGCTTTGTCATCGTTTACAGACTATTACATCGTTCTGCATACAAATATTGTCAAGGATTTCATTCGGACGATTATACAGGAGGCTATTATTTAACTTAAAAAAAATTTCGTGTCCAAACTAATATTTTTCAAAGTTCTTAAATTTACTTCACATATTTACAGACATAATAACAGGACAACTTGAGTAAAAACTTGTAACGACAACATGATATAGTTATTGATTATATCCTAATTTATACGGAAAAGCAAATTTGTATACACGAGACATACTCGATGATTGATCTAATTTGCCATCGCAATATACGACGCGTCAACACACTAACGAAGAAAAATAGTCCTTAAATGGAAATTAATTGACAGCTTTTCCAAGAAAATTCCTACGAAAGAAAACAAACCCATAGATTAATTTCGGTGAGGTCAATTTCGGACACTGATTAATCCATTGATTTCGCGTGTTGCAGTTTTTTTTGATTTTTGAAAATTCTCAAGTGAAAGGAAATTTTTGGTGTTATTATAATAAAATTTTGTTGGTATCGATGAAAAGCTAGCCACTCACCATCCGATAAGCACACGTGTCATAACATCATACCGATCGCGAACAACGCACTATCAGTTTTATCGGACGTCAAGTCGTTAGCGCTGCAGGCATGTGAGCTTACTTGATCGTCCGTGGCTGACAAAAAGGAAATGAATGAATGAAGAAAATATTGGCGTTTTGGCTCGTATTGTCAAAAAAAATATTGAAAAATTACAATTTTCATGTAATCACGTCTCAAAAAATATAATATTATTTTTTCTATGTAGTAAAACGATAATAAACTATTTAAGACCTTTAAAAAAAGTGTCAACTAGCCTATTGTACTAGCATGACCGCCATTTTGGTTTAACTTACTTGCCGAGGTCTATACGTCTATGAAGTTCAACGTGTCATGTAGTACCGTCAAATATGTTTGTTGTTGTTCAATAAACAATTGTTATCCAAATAAAGCAACATGACGAACAAATGGAAAATATCGGGCAACGACCGAACGGTATGCGGGTTTCGGTCCCGTGACGTCATCAACTGGCTCCCGCTCTTAATTCGTCTACTAATAAAAACTGCCATCCGCGATCCAGTGCATACTCGAAATGATTACCGCGTGCGACCAATGGACGCCGTACTCGTTGTCTCTTAAGCCTGAGTCACATATATCAGCATCAATTCGCACTTAGACGAATATTTAAAAGGAAAATATCGGACAACGATCGAAGGGTTTTATGTGCCATGACGTCATCAGCCTCAGAGGCGGATTATCCGTAAGGCAAACTAGGCACGTGCCTAGGGCGTGTAGTTACAAGGGGCGCGCGAGCCTAGAATTTTTGAACAAAAAAAGAAAATGACATATCGACGATTAAGAACTAAATGCTGATCTATAATCTAAATCTATAATGATATATTCATAACACACCATCATCTGTCAAAACACTTTAAGGCCTATTTCCCAGAGCAGAGAGGAATCATGAATTTCGATGTTCGTTCTGTCGTCCCTCTTGATTTCTTCACAGTAATAACGTCATATTTCATTCGCGCATTAGCGTAAGTACAAGGATCCTGGTCTACTAAAGTCTAGGGTTTGATGATACAGTGTCATCATAATTGCAAAAACTACTAGTTAAAATTTATAGTATTTTGATGGCCATTTATGGCCATATGGTACAGGGGCGCCGATAAAGTGATTGCCTAGGGCGCTCTGGACCTTTAATCCGCCACTGATCAGCCTACTAGCGCTCCTAATTATTCTAGTAATAGAAACTAATCGTCTACTTCTAAAACGAGTCACATTTATCAGCATCAATTCGCACTTAGACGAATATCTAAATGGAAAATATCGGACAACGATCGAAGGGTTTTTTGTGCCATGTCGTCATCAGCCTACTAACTCCTAATTAATCTAGTAATAAAAACTATTCGACTATTTGTAAAACTGCCATATGCCATCCAGTGCATACTCGAAATGATTACCGCGTGCGACCAACGGACGCCGTACTCGTCGTCTCTTAAGCCTGAGTCACATTTATCAGCATCATTTCGCACTTAGACGAATATCTAAATGGAAAATACCAGACAACGATCGGTTTCTGTCCTGTGACGTCATCAGTCTACTAGTGCTCCTAATTAATCTAGTAATAAAAACTAATCGTCTACTTGTAAAACAGTGCATACTCGATATGATTACCGCGTGCTACCAACGGACGCCGCACTAGTTCACTCTTAAGCCTGCTCAGCATGAGTTTGCGCTTACAAGAATATCTAGATGGAAAAAAAAAACTAATCAAGTTGAGAACCTTATCCTTTTTGAAGTCACTTTCATCACATCACTTGCGGTCCTCATTCGTACGACCAATAGACGCCGTGCTCGTTGTCTCTTAAGCCTGAGTCATATTTATCAGCATTGATTTGCACATAATGAAATATTCAGAGCAACAACCAAACGGTAAGTGATTTTCTGTATCGTGACGTCATCAGCCCATTCGCGCTCCTAAATTCAATTAATAAAAACGAATTCATCTACTAATAAGAACTTGAATAAATAGCCGTTCGCAATCTAGTGCATATTCGATTTGATGACAGCGTGCAATAAAATGACGCCGTACTCATTGTCACTTAAGCCTGAATCACATTTATGAGCATCAAATCGTACTTACTTGTAGTTGGACTTATGTCTAATACCGTGCATTGACCGCACTATGCTATTTTCTGTCCTGTGACGTCTTTAGCACACCCGCGCTCCTAATTCATGTAGGAATAAAATCATTTTTCATATAATTTTCATGTAATAAAAAAAAACATAAACTCGTAAAACGCCAAACGCAATTCGGTGTACATACTCTCGAAATGTTTTCCCCGCGCGGCCAGCTGGCCTATTCACTATTTAAGTCTTTATTATCAACCTGTTAAAATAAACATCAAATCAATATCGACCAGTAAGCACCAGATGATATTTTTAAATAGAATCTCAATTTCGTATATATATATATATATATATATATATATATATATATATATATATATATATACTTTTTTCTTTATTCTTTACAAGTTAGCCCTTGACTACTATCTCACCTGATGGTAAGTGATGATGCAGTCTAAGATGGAAGCGGGCTAACTGAAATTTACGTACTTGCGTATATTCGGTAACTATGATATGGTACCAACTACGGAATAATAAATAATTGAAAAATATTATAAATAGTTGGGGAGATGGCCTAGGGAACTCCGAAAGTAATCAAGATAAACCCATAGACTTTCTGCTCATATTATGTCTTCACAAACACCCTGTGTTGTAAATATATTTATAGGAAGTATTTTTTTTATTTTCCCATTGTTGTACGTTAAGTCCAATTGTAGGCTAGTCTAAGAACCCCACAGAAAAAAAAATGGGAGGGTCTACAAGGGTTTGTTCCTTAATATCCGCTAATTTAATATATGCTATGATAAATACGTATTCAGATTTCAAGGCCAGTAGTTATCCCATCACACTATGTGACCCGATTGTTCATTCGACACATAAAATAACATTATATAAATCTTGCGGCCGAAGTTATGTAAATTACATCTTGGGTCATTGTTCCACGTTGGAATAGTATTAACATTTTTTAACGACCGGCGAAGGCCGTCCAATTTGCCCGCTCCGTTCCGACTCGCGATCTCGGCTCTCGCGCCTGGGAACAGAACAGCGTTGCCAATGCCTATTGTCCGAATTCCCCACAAAACTAAGTGTAATTCCCCAAATTCAGGGTGAAAAATATCCCTATTCCCAGCTAATTCCTATATAAAAATAAAGTGAAAATAATGCAGTTTTTACTGATTTTTTTACAGTATTTGTTCTTATATACACTATAGAGATAAGAATAATGTGGCAAAATCCGTAAAATATTATTAAAAACTGATATTTTTTTTAATATCAGTAAAAATTGATTTGAAATTGAAAATTACACTCAATTTATTGAGTGTTTTTGTTATTTAGTTTCCAATGAGGGTTGTGTCGACAAAAGATGCAGAATTAAATAAATCCTCCCACATAGAACCACTCCCCAAGATCCAAAATTGAGTTCAAATTCCCCGCAATTCTGTGAATTCCCCACAAATTGGCAACGCTGGAACAGAAATACTAAAAGTAAAACAGTGGCGCTGAGACGGTTCCTCCGTGCACGCGTATGGCGCCGGTCGATGCGCCCGCGCATTGTTGTGTTTGATCATTGATCAAATAGAAATTTCCCTTCGTACAGACAACAATGGCTGTGTTTAGAAGCGAGATTAACGATATCTTTCAGTTCTTTTGATACGATTACTGTAGGTGAAGTTAGTTTTGCGTGAACAATTTTCGTGTTAATTGAATGTGTTTGCAAAAAAAATTAGGTTAGATCTTTGTTTACATGAAGCGCAGTTTTGTTTAAAATAATGTCTTAAAGAAATTCAACGCATTTTGATAGTTGTTACTTCCGTTTTGCGTCAAATATATTTGTTAGTAAATGTGTTTGCAAAAAGTTAGGTTTGAAGTTTGTTTACACGAAGCGCAGTGTCTTTGTTTAGTATAAAATAACAATTAAAAGCTTAATAATTTAACTGATTTTAGATTAGAGCTTATTGTATAGAAGTGCGATTATTAATTAATATTTTAACAATTTGAAGTCGTTTAAAAGTAACTTTACTTCACAAACGTGTTCACAAACATAAGTAAATTGATATGAATTATTAATAGCAAGTATTTATTAGTCAATTTGATATTTAAAACTTACATTTTCTAAATCTAAAGTAATCTAAAACTAACTAAATTAATTACCTAAACAAACAAACATACAACAATTATATTAAAAAAAAGGAAATAGAAAAGTTATATTTAGGGTTGTGTAGGTAGTAAACCAATGTCAAATTTAATGTTTAAAGTCATCTGTGGAATTTATTTTTAGTTTAATAAGTAGCATAAAGTCTTAAATAAGATTAATTTAAATATCATGATCAAGTTACGCTACATCTAATTAAATTATAAGCTTTTTATCGGAATCAGGAGAGCTTTCATATTTTACATAATTTTATCTTCAAAGTTGACAACAGAATTAAAAAAATAATAACTTGGTTTATTTCAAGTAGGCTTAGTATACCTACACCTCTAAAACACATTAGGTACTTCCTTAAAAACTAAAACTTACAAAACTATTATTAGGCACAGATAACTAGGAAGGATAGGAAGTTTGTTTACATACGAAATTTATATTGGAGCAGACGCTCAACGGTTTCACCCGCGTACTTCTTGTTCCCGTGGGAATACGGAGATAAAATAAAACTCAAGTTACTCGGTAAAAAGGTAGCCATCTATTGGTAAAAGAATTTTTAAAATCGGTTTAGTAGATCTAGAAATTGCCCCCTAAAACCACACCAAATCACAAACCTCTTTATAATATTAAAAAAAAAGATTACGATAGATTGTTGTTTGTGTTTATAGAAAATTTCTATTTGATCAGAAAGTAATCGACCCGTGAAGTTATACGAGTAGGTACATAGCCTTTACAATAAATAGACATTACGATAGGTTTTTGTTTGTGTACACACGAAGTTTCTATTTGAGCAGACAGTAGTCCCGTGGTTGCGCGGCGGGGACTAACCGCATATCGATATGTCCCGATCATTATGAACGCGGTCCGCGAGTTCAGTGCATATGTGTTACTGTTGGCTATTACGTGAATTGTGCAGTTGTGGAGTTGTGCAATTGTGCAGTTGTGCAGTTCAAGTTGGATCAGAATGGAAGCGTTGACCTCGGCGATTGTATCGTCCGGGACGTCAGCCCGCGGCGCGACCGGCGAGGTGGTTTTGTGTTTGGTTTCCGATCGGAACACGTTGATACACTTCTAATGCCTTGCGAAGATAAACAGTTCGCTTTGGATGTTGACTGTTTATCTTTGCTGTGAGATAAACCCATATGACGTATATTTTGATAAAATGTTATTATTTAATATTTATTAGGGAATCTGTTAATTATTCAACAAAACAAGTTAATTCTTGATCATTCTTTTGGTAGAAGAGAGTTAAGAGTTCTAAAATTATTTCTCAATATAATTTGACCTCTGTTCGAGGTAGATGATACTCAAACGAACGAACAAAACGAACGAGTTTAACTTAATTGTTTGTTTTTGCTCAAAACCTTGTACATTAAATAGGATTACCTTATTAATTTTCAACATTTCTGCAACCTATACCGTACCGTAACATGTTTTTATACACGTTAAATTCAAATTAATTATTTTTATTAAATTAAAATTTATTTATTTCCAAACCATAAATACACAGTAGTTATACAATTACAATGACAATGATTAAATATTATACTTATTTAATCATTGAATAGGATAAAACATAAAAAAAAATTTAGGTGCACTGTAGTAATCCCATGTTGCGGACTTACTATAACTATAGCTTACTAATAACTAGCACTTGAGAAAACATAGTTATTTTGAAATAACAGACAAACACTTCAATTACGAGTAGTTCGGTAAGTTCTTCGAGCTTTAGTATGTCAATGATCAGAGTCCATGGTTTTTTTTTCGCGCAACCGTTCACCGTTGTTCTACGCTTTGTTTATTTTACTCCGTTTCGCCGGCCCGCGCCGCATGAGATAGTGTTTGACCCACTTAGAGCAATGTGCAGATGTTTCGAAATTTCACCGGGTTTTTTATTCTATTATACCGTTTAGAAACATTATTAAGTATTTCCGTGTATCATGATTGACATTTGAATCATTATTTAACTGTTGTCTATTGTTTATACAAGGAACAAGGTAATTTATGTTGGAAAATTATACCTACCTGGGACCCGTGGTTTCACCCGCGTTGATATAGATATCACCATCATCATATCAGCTCATGGAGTCCACTGTAGGACCTTTGTAGAACTTTCAAACACTTCAGGATCCAGAGGCGCCTACATCCAGCGAATCCCTGCGACTCCGTTAATGTCGCCAGTCCTGCGGGGTTGCCATTCTAGCATCTCGGGAGCCCAACGTCCATCAGCTCTTCGAATTATGCGTCCCGCCCATTGCCACTTCTGTTTCGCAACTCGTTGAGCTATGTCAGTGACTTTGGTTCTTCTGCAGATTTACTAATTTCTGATTTGATCACGAAATCTTGAAACTTGCTACCTTCTAAATCCACTGAAGTCCATAATTGGCTACTTTACTTTCATATGGTAAAAGCATAAGCTAACAAACTTCAAGCCAGGGACGTAGCTACCGCCGTATCAGCTGTATCAATGATACGGGGCTCCCGGACTTCAGTGGCCCCTTACGTGTGAAAACTAAAACTAGTTAAATGTAATCCACTATCCTTTGGTTTGATGAACCTATGAATTCCCGTATATTCATAGGTTCTTCAAACATCTTTCTTTTTTAAGAAATGTTTACCCTTCACATTGGGTCTCCCTAACTAATTATGATACAGAGCCCATTCAAGGCACGCCACTGCTTCAAACTTTCACAAAAATAGGTACCTATATCAGGTAGGTCATCACAGGCTTATCCCACTAGTATTTTGTGTCTATATTTCCCCTGTAAATAGTTAGCATAAAGTTTGCACTCCCCAGCGTGGTTTAGATTAAAACGGACGGTGTTCGAATTGATTTCGGATTGCGATGCCATTAGCGGCATTGATAGCAGACCGTGGAGCGGCGATCGGCAGTTCAAATGTTCTGAATAGTTTGTCACGCTCACAATGAGTTCCCTCATTTGCTTATCTGAAATGGTTGTCACGTTATTTATATACAGCGAGATTTACGTTAAACGCAGAGCGGCTTATTTCATTGCATTGTGATGGAATGCATATTGTGATTTAAATAGATAAAAATTCATTTTTTTTGCTATCATCCGCGAAAAGCCGACGAACCCATGCGACAACGTCACCCAGGTCTGACAAAATACTCTCTAAGTATGTTTCACCCCAAAACCAGAGCATCCTCAGGAGATGTTGACTCTACAACGTGCAATTGCAAAGTCAATCCTATATATTGTGATTTGTTTTAAAGTTTAAAAGTTTGCTTAAGGGCAGTCAGTTTTCCGTGTTTCTGATTACTGAGGGTCATAACCATTAGTAGGTTTTTATTATATCAGCCGATGGACGTCCACTGCTGACCATGGTCGTTTGAAGTGTCTGAAAACAACGGTCCTAAGCCGCCTGTGACCAGGCTGGTTTGAGGAAGAGGTTTGACCAACATTGCTCTGTCCGATGTCAGGGCGTCATTCTATTTAACTTAGGGCCCTATTTCACGTGGCTTTGTTGGAGATTAGTCGGTAAAAATCGAATAGTATTTTTTTTGTGAATATTATTTTTATATTGAGAGCTTTGTGAACTTGTCGTTACCAACGCTTTTTTATTTCACTTTACAACTGAATGTCTTCTAAATGCACGGATAAATAAATAATAATCAGTTACTATAAGCGATAAATGGAAAGGGCAAAGGAAAGATTTTGTTCACCATGTCTGCTCAGTTTTGAAGGTCGTGTTACGAGTATGATATATTGACATAAGAGTCGTAGAGTTTGTTGTGTATATAATCTTACATCTATGCAATCTAGAACAGCATAAAAAATTGCCATTGTATTTTGTATTGGCTAAGCCTCGTTATCCGCTCTGTCACTAACAAAACAGTGTAAATATCTGTCAAATGTAATACAAATAATATTCTGTTAAAGTCCAGACAGAGCGGCCTCTATACATTGAGCTGTACATTATATTAAATTGAACATTCCAAATACCTATAGTTAGCTTGCTGACCTTCTACGTATAAACGCAAAAAGTGCAAAACCTCTTTGCTCGTTGCCGGCGCGATCACCTAAATTTTTTCGAGTTAGTAGGTAAATGAAGTTTTTCGTGCTCTTTAGAGAACTATTCAAATAAGGAAATAGGTTTTACATTTCAAAGAACACTAAAATTAGACTCAGATGTCTGCAGTGCAGGAAAAGTACCTACATCTATACTATTACTAATACATATTTTACTGTTATTATGAGAGGTTCAAACTGTGGATCTACTAATTCGATTTTGAAAATAGTTTTATCTATAGAAATTGTTTGTGAGTGTTACAGGCATTTTATTTCAATAGAAACGGGAACTTTGCGGGTGAAGCGGCGGGACGTTTGCTATAGATACTTATAAAACACTACCCTACTACATTTGCTTGGGGCGCGTGCAACAAAAACACACGCGTACAAAAAATGCCTGAATGAAATTATCATTTTGTTTTCACGTGTACAAAATAGCTGGCAAAAGCTAACTTTAAACACGAAGGTCTCAAAAACGTTAACGCTCACCGAAACCGCACACAAGTGTTGATACAATCTGACCTTACCTCACATTGTTCATGTTCGTACTCCACGGGTAGGTATTTGACTACACATGACATCCGCTGAGAGAGTTGTTCGTTAATAAAACGCATGGAATGGTATTCATTGCAATGGAATGCTTAATCAGTAAACAATATTGTGAACATAGTATAGCTTCTTGCAGTTGCCAGCACCTTCTTGTATCTGTGCATATTATATTACTAGCGCGTACTTCGTCCGTGGAATTCTGTTTTTCACAAATCCCGCGGGTACCATGGATTTTTTGGGATGAAAGTAGCCTATGTGTTAATTCAGAGTAAAATCTATTTCCATTCCAAATTTCAGCCAAATCGCTTCAATAGCTGCAGCGTAAAGGCGGAACAAACATACACACACACAAACTTTCGGTTTTATAATATTAGTGTGTGACAAAGTCCCCCACCTTGACGGTCTGTCTGTTCGTGATATACTGTAATAGTACCGAACGGATTTCCGTGTGGTTTTCACCAAAATATGGTGAAGATTGAAATGCCTTCATAATAAATAACAAAACCTTAACAAATGATATACATTTGTTAAGGTTTTCTTTACATCGGTGGAAATGTGACTATAATTGTTGGAAATGTCGGAAAAACTCGAGCCACCTGGGAGCGTTTACTTACTGACAACGGCAAGATTCTTTAACTATATACTTAAAACTGTTAAGTCACTTAAACGTGAATCTCTATTTTTGAGAAGACAATACAACTATCATCATCATCATCATCATGAGCAAGCCATATTCGGCTCACTGTAGAGCATGAGTCTCCTCTCATAATGAGAGGCATGAGGTTAATAGTCCACCACGCTGGCTCAATGCGGATTGGCAGACTTCACGCAGATTTCCTCACGATGTTTTTCCTTCACCGTTTGAGACAAGTGATATTTAAAAAAGCACACTGAAAAGTTGGAGGTGCATGCCCTGGACCGGATTCGAACCTTCACCCTCCGGATCGAAGGCAAATCATATCCACTGGGCTATTACGTCTCTATAATAATTGTAATATAATTATACTGATGAGTTAATCGCATTCAATCTCAAATTGTCACATCACTGATCCTAGATCATCACTTACCATATACGAGCAAAGCAAGCGACGCGCAACCAAAAATATTCCATAAAAAAATGGCACACAATTTGCATACGCGTTTTCCTAATTAGGTATCCATAACAAATTGTCGCATAATTTTATGAATACTAGTTTTTCTATTCACTATGTTTACGCTATGGGATTGTGGGCAGTGACCTTATTTCTACAGTTGGTACCTACCTTAGGCCAATAGCCCAAAAGCCTTGATCTTAGTCCACGAAACTGAGTCATGTGCAAACTTGGGTCGGTATTTTTCGACATAATTGCACATAATATTTCTATAATTATACTCAATAATTAATTAAAATATTATAGCTCGCTTATACGCCCGCGTGGAAATAGGTTTATAATTGTATAAAAGCCTTATAAATATGTTAATTAATTTATATTTTCAAATGAGAATTCTCTGTACAATTTTTTATCCCCTATTTCACCTCATTCAAGATTTATTTATTGAGCGAGATTAAAATTATCATTGAAATAGCACTTATAAAAACTTGTTCAAAATTAAAAAAAAACAACATTAAATAAAATAAGAATTTATATAAATATTCTAGCATTTAGCATTAGAGCTTATGCTATGACGAGGTGTCTAATATCGGCGGTCTCTAAAACTGGGTGGAACTTCAAAACTAAACAAGTAAATGTTTACTTCTGGAGTTCCTAGACTACATCATAAGATGACCGTTTTGTTGCATTCTTACAAAACACTCATATCTATCTATACTAATATTACAAAGCTGAAGAGTTTGTTTGTTTGTTTGTTTGTTTGTTTGATTGAACGCGCTAATCTCTGGAACTACCGGTCCGATTTGAAAAATTCTTTCAGTGTTAGATAGCCCATTTATCGAGGAAGGCTATAGGCTATGTGTTATCCCTGTATTCCTACGGGAACGGGAACCACGTGGGTGAAACCGCGCGGCGTCAGCTAGTTATCTTATATGTGTCCAATCGAGTTTTCATTTAGCTGCCGGTATTTGACCCACACATCCTTGTAGAGCAAGTTAAATAAAAACTGAAATTACTTAACTAATATATATTTTTTGCTTTTGATCTACTCGGTCCCTCATGACTGACGACCGATTGATTTGATGATTATACCCATAGCTATCTCCCGATACTTTTACCATGCTCCTCCATCGCATACGGTCCCTAGATATTTTTAGATTCTATACCGTATAAATGGCTAGAGACTTCTACAGTGTATATATGGTCACCTGTTTCTTAAATTGGTCGCGCTGGAGATTTACCCCTTGACCTTTTGCCTACTACATTTACCACCAAAAGGAATTCTCTGAGTTTCAACGGTATGTTGTGAAGTGTGTACTTAGTTGTGAAAAGTTTTATTTCTGGCCATGACAATTATCACATAACTCTAATATTATAAAGGCGAAAGTTGTGTTTGTTTTTTCCTTTGCGCTGCGGCTACTAAAGCGATTTGGCTGAAATTTGTAATGGAAATAAATACTTAGTCTGTATTAACACAGATTACTTTTCATCGCGGAAAAATCCATGGTTCTCGCGGGATTTGTGAAACAATGATTTCCACACGGACGAAGTCGGCCGGCCGCCGCTAGTATGTTTTGAAACCCCACGTTAGTGATTAAGTGTTCTAATACATCTTCTTACCCTTAACCCACTTAAGTGGGGTCGGAAAAATATGTCAATCTTTTCCAATCGTCTCTATTACTCGTGATTAGGTGTTCTAATTACATACGAATATACAATTTTAATGCGTATACTCACTTACTCATACCTACTCCACCTAGCAGCTGATTTATCTTAGCGTTTTTCTCACACAAACCAGTTTCTAAAGTCGTGAAACAGCCTTTTAGACGTGTATCACACTGCACCATCGAATAAAAGTTGTATAACCTCTACGTATTTGTCCACTGAACTACTTATTTTATCGTTTTCCTGTACATTTAGCTTTACTATTCTATGTTTTATATTTTAAACTAGTTGTTTAGGTACTGGTTTCACACGAGAAGATATAGAACAATACCCGAAGTATCACATATCGTAGCAAAAGGAGTATATTTACTAGACTATAATTTTTTTTTAATATTGTATAAATTCAACCGTTAAACCATGATTGAATAATAAAGTAATAGTCTTTTAAGTTTTAATTTTTTTTTCCAATTATTTAAACAATTTCCTCATTTTCTCGTTATGGGAACCTTGCACAAAGTATAAGAAACAATAAAAAATCAACGTATTAAGAGGAATGTCGTCATTTCATGAAAATCTGTTCAGTTATTTTGATTATAACTAAAAATAACTGAACAGATTTTCATGAAAATTAAATGGAAAAGTATTTCAAAAATGGTTATTTAATAACCATTTTTGAAATACTTTTTTACATAGTTCCAAACAAAAATAGGCATGATAGAGTCAAACAGAGATTTTTTGTTATAATCAAAATAACTGAACGAACATCATTGCCAAAAAACAAAAGAAACTTTAAGAGCCTTCAAATCGATCAATAGAAAGATTATATGTACGATGCTATTATTCGCTTTAGAGTAATTTATCTTTGAAGTCAGTTAGATTTTTTTTTAAAAGATTTTTACTTATCGCAATAATATCACAATATAACCAGACACATGTATACGTTTGTTTTTTTTCGTCAGAGGCTAAATGCTAGAGTCAGCCAGTATTCAATCCTTGCTTGCTCGTCTCGTTTACATTAAGCCTCTTGCGGCAGTAAGCACAAAAGGCAGGCGGCGAGCATCGTCGGCACGTGCCCATTTCCACGAGGGAATGTTTACATGTTAGTAGTTTACACTGCGCTTATCCGGAACTCCTATCAGAGCCTCGGGTGTACTTTTTTCTAGGAGTCTTTTTTTTTATTCATTATGGCTTGGCAGTTTGTGCAAATAGCCAGTCCTTGAGTCATAATTTTTTTTTTTTTTCAAATAATTTGCCTTATTAGTGCGAAAATGGTCGATGATGGTTTTGACGGCCTCCGTGGCGCAGTGGTATGCGCGGTGGATTTACAAGACGGAGGTCCTGGGTTCGAACCCGGCTTAGCAGATTGAGATTTTCTTAATTTGTCCAGGTCTGGCTGGTGGGAGGCTTCGGCCGTGGCTAGTTACCACCCTACCGGCAAAGACGTACCGCCAAGCGATTTAGCGTTCCGGTACGATGCCGTGTAGAAACCGAAAGAGGTGTGGATTTTCATCCTCCTCCTAACAAGTTAGCCCGCTTCCATCTTAGACTGCATCATCACTTACCATCAGGTGAGATTGTAGTCAAGGGCTAACTTGTAAAAAATATTAAAAAAAAAATGGTCAATTATAGTCCAACTAGTTTGGCTTAATTTTTATTACTTTGGCTTACTGAAATTGTCAGATTTTAACCTACCAATATTAAGGGCTCATACTTGGTGGAGGTACTCAACAACGTGCAAGGTCCCTTGTCTAGTCCCTTATGTTTCTATAAGTATAGTTATAGGTATATTCTTAAGCTTCTATAGGTATCTGCCGCGCTCGAGTAACTGCAAAAATCCCCTCTTCGGCTCCCTTACTATAGACAACATATCACAGACACGTTAGATATGTGTGAAGTACTTAATATAAATTGTGGCGCATTGTCACCCGGTAATACCTACAAAACGCGTTTAATCCCGACGAAAGCGCCACAACGATTCCGTCGACGGAACCAACAAAGCGTGAAACCTTCAGATTTGCGACGGGAACGCGTGAATTTTTTTTTTCAATTCAGTGAAATTCAAATCGCAACCGCGCGGTGATATAACAAAGAGACACCATTAGAGACGCGGTCGTGACGTCACAAAGCGTGCGTTAATAAAATATCATCAGCATTCCGTATTTTTTTTTTCGTATTTTTAAATGGAAGAAGTTAGGGGTATGTGAAATGTGTATTGATGGCGATTTTTGTGGGGTGATATTTAAATGTCTGTAAATCAATATGAATAGTACATGTATTGACACACACTTGCTTTACAGCTTCATGATTAGGGTTAGGTTCATCGATATAAATCGTTAGATGGGCCCCTTCATATTAAGAACGCACAATTTGATGTCATTACCCAAAGACGTGCACGCACATCTTATCTTAGTTCGTAACAAGCGCATGCTGTGAGTGGACGTGTACTTAAAAAATATTTACTGTCTTTTATTATTTGAATCCCTCAATTATGCCTTCGTGTTCATTTTGGAAGTGTAAAAACACAAGCCACAACATTAAAAAAGAGAAATGTGTTTGGAGTAATGACGCACTCAATGTGCGAAACCAATGACAATTCCGCGACTCTTTGAGACCCATCTAATGATCTACGATCGATGGTTAGGTATACTTAATTGTACCCAATAATACTAACACAGTAGCATAAAACATTGAAGCAGATACTAGTAGTGTTAATAGATAAATAGTCGCCTACTTGTATGAGGTATTTTAAAAGTCGTAGGTACTTGTATGAATACTTTTTTTTATTTGACTGGTTGCCATTGACAGAGTAAAACACTTTACATCTTATTGATGTAAACTTATGATGCAATGTAGAAGGTTCAACCGTTCAAGTTTTTGCAGACCTCCGTGGCGCAGTGAGACTCTCTCAGAATGAGAGGGGTTAGGCCAATAGTCCACCACGCTCGCTCAATGCGGATTGGCTAACTTCCACACGTAGAGGATTAAGATAATTCTCAGGTATGCAGGTTTCCTCAGGATGTTTTTCCTTCACCGTTAGAGACACGAGAGCGATGTTTAATTTCTTAAAATGCACACAGCTGAAAAGTTGTAGGTGCACGCCCCGGACCGGATTCGAATCTACGCCCTCCGAATCGAAGGCAGAGGTCGCATCCACTGGGCTATCACGGCTCCTAATAACAATTTTGTTACTAATAGTAATTTAAAAGTGCAGTTTGTTACTTCAGAAGTGTTTGTGTTACAAATCAATCCATCACATGTTTACCGTGTCCTTATTATCATCCGTCAAATCGAATAACACACCGCGTGTTCCGCAATCACTTTCACTCAAGGCCGATACGACGTGCAAACCAATATAGCCCTTATCACAATGGCATACAACCCATTATATTTACACAGTTTTTTGTCACGCGATTATAAACTCCATATATAGGTATCAAGATACATATTCCTTTAACGGTTAATGTTCTGCATCAGTTGACTGCCATGCGTGCAGTGTTTGTGTCACTTTCCCTCCTATAGTATTTATTGGAGACGGATGTAAGTTTTGCTCAGGTTCTATGGTACATACGTGATCTAGACTATCTTGAGAGAAAGTTAAATATAATCTTCTTAATTGTTGGTTAAGCTTTCTATATATGTAACGAGTATTTATAATATTATTATTCATTTTAAATTAATTATGGATATTAAATTTGTGGTCATATTGGCCCGCATTCGTATCGTCTACTTCAGGTCATAAAGGTCAGTTCTAGAGAGAACTTCATTTTCTATCGTCGTCATCAACCCATATTTGGCTCACTGCTGAGCTCGAGTCTCCTCGCAGAATGAGAGGGGTAAGGCCAATAGTCGACCACGCTGGCCCAATGCGGATTGGCAGACTTCACACACGCAGAGAATTAAGATAATTCTCTGGTATGCAGGTTTCCTCACGATGTTTTCCTTCACCATTTGAGACACGTGATATTTAATTTCTTAAAATGCACACAACTGAAAAGTTGGAGGTGCATGCCCCGGACCGGATTAGAACCCACACCCTCCGGAATCGGAGGCAGAGGTCATATCCACTAGGCTATCACGGCTCATTTTCTATAACTGACTTTATTTTGTCTTATAAACCTTTTTTGAGGTTGCTCAACGAAATATTATTACTGTAAATAATAAAATCATAAGTTTTAATTATATTAAAGTCCCAATAAACTTCCCATGCTATAGGATATACGTTAAGGTCAAAGTAATTCATAACAACTAAACACGTATTATTAGTACTGCTAATGATATGTATCTTTTACAACCGGTCCTTGGTCGGCTGATTTTTTTTATAACACTGACCTAAATCGTATTGTTATTATTAAAATTATAATTACCATAAACTATGTTACACTAGCCACAAACGGTCAATTATTCTCACGTTTCTGTAGCACCCACGACTATAATTGATCGTGTGTTGGTCACTGAGTACATGACTTGTATAGTATGCCGCGTGGGTACTGCAATTTGCTTTTCAGAAACGTGAGAATAATTGACCGTCAATGGCTAGCATTAAAATAAAAGGGCCATAGAGATCGTTGGAGTTGTTGTGTTATGTGATTAATATTAATTTATTTATTTGACTTACTCAGTTGGCAACATTAATGCATTAAAGATTTGGTGTAAACCATGACTTTTTATATATAACAGTGTAAAAACAATTAAAATTTAACATGACGATTCTAAATGCACAAAAGTTTTCACTGAATAAAGAAATTTTCACTTTGACTATATCTAGCATGACTCTCAGATATAATAAAGAATAGAATCATCGACCTCTCTTATTAATTATGAAGACATGTATATAACGACGCAAAATAGCAATAATATCTATGTGCAATATATAGTACAAGAGCAAGTGACAATTTATCGTTATGTCATATTGATGTTAAGGTAGTGACACACCTAGAGATGTAATAATTAATATTTATTTGATTTGTATTTTAATGCTAATACTAACTTAACATAAAAATCCAATAGTTTATAAATGCGATAGCTATTATGTTCGTTTGTTTCTTACAAGTCTCCTTGGTTTATTTGAATCCGTCGATACCATAAGACAGAAAATTTAAAAATAACCTAATAATGCTTTGTTATTTACTGTTGATACTTTGTTTAGAACAGTATAGAATTTAGATCTATTTATATGTTACTAGCAGACGCTACGCGGTTCCCGTTCCCGTGGGAGTACGGGGATAATGTAGGTTCCTAATGGTGAAAGAATTTTTCAAATTGGCCCAGTATTTTCAGAGACTATACAAATAAACAATCAAATCTTTCTTTTTTCTTTATAATATTATAAGGATAGATCGTTACAAAACGTTATTAAGTTTTGGTTTTGTTCTGCAATAATCCAAGAGAAAATTGAAAACTATATTGTGTGAGCTCCGCAGAACAAACAGTGCTCGCCCTCTCACCGATCTGCGGGTTGAGCATACAACGCGGCACCTACGTTGTGTTGTTTACAGGAAAAAAACTGTCAAATACTTTGTTGGCACTTACTACATATCCACTTATATAGTTTTTAGTCAGTGACGCTCATACTGGTTTTGATTTTGGAAGGTACGGGACAATAAAGACCGTCGTTATTATCATCCTTAGCAATTCCAGCGCCAAGCCTCTCTCTTCGGTTTGAATTCAATGCATTATGCTCTGTTTATTGTGTTTTTACACTTTTTTTACCCAGTAAGCCTAAAACTTAACCGACTTCAAAATCGTATTGGACCAGTGTATCTATGTATGTATGTTTATTTGCTCGCGAATTTTTTAAAAATGCATATTTTTCTGGGAAGGCTCTATTATTTAAATTGAAGACTGTTGGGTTTCCTTAAAAAAACGAAAATAATGTGTCGCCACGACAACCGAGCCGCACACAGTTTGTCATATTTTCTCCGAAAAGTAATTTTGTTTTTCAACAAAACGTATACACTCCTGCATAGTCTATTGAATAAATGATGACCGTTTTATGGTTTAGGTTATATTTTTTACTAAGCGACGCCATCATACAAAACACAATTCTCATACTAAATTACCTATATTATGTAAAGAGATAAATGTATCAGATAAGAAACAATGCACTGACAGACGCCGTGACTAATGTGATGGTATTATTTGTTGCGAGCAATCAAAAAACGAAAATGGTAAGTTTCCTAGTTAATATCGTATTTATTGTATATCTGGGTTATGTGTGAAATAATAGATAGGTGAAGTAATTATAGGCTTATATAGGCTTTGCTCTTACGGTTAATCATGACGTTTTAGAATATATTTTTTTGTTTTGATTGAGACTTAAATCGAAGTAACTGTAACAGTAAAGTCATAATAATATTATAGATTTTAAAGTTAGTTGGTTAGTTAGTTCGCTACCTATTTTCGGTTTAACCCTTAAACCTATGTTGACCAAATTAGAGACATAGGAGCTTATTTCACAGAAATCACAATATTTCCCAGTTTTTAAAATTTCGCGTGTATTTTTTGTAAGCACGTGTACAAATATTTTACTTAGTTAGGACTCGATGTACCTCTAACCTAAATATTTGCCAAGACAATTGACCTCAATTGCGTAGTTCTCCTGTACTGATTTGGACTCAATTTAGCAGCAAGCCACAAAAAATATTTGTCTGGGTACATCGTCCGTATGTACTCGTATATCCTAACTGAAAAATAAACAGCAATCTTTTCCTGGTCCACCCTTTTTGTGACACAAAACGGAATCCATGCTTATGTGACAGTATTTGCTTGTATCTTCGATCTAAATTAGAATCGTTGAAGTCACTGGAACACCTATTATTATTTTGCAATAGGAGTACTCACAGTTTCACACAGTTTATAAGCCACAATAGCTCAACGGTAAGAGCGATCGGACTCATCACCGAGGGGTGGTGTTTCGATCCCCGCCCCGTTGGTCTATTGTCGTACCCACTCCTAGCACAGTCTTTCCCGACTAGTTGGAGAGGAATGGGAATATTGGTCATATTTACAAAAGATACGGCAAATATTCTTTAAAAAAAAAAAACAGTGCTCGTCCAAGAAACTACTGCTGCTATATACTAGTAAACATATTTTTAGTACACGATTTCTTTATCGACACACTCGTTTGTAAAGTGGCTTTTATTCCACGATACTTCTACGTCAGTAAGCAGTAGAAATATTACCGTACAATTTGTCTACATAGGATCTCGGTAAGCTAAGCTGTAATGGGTTTTCTTTCAGTCTTCTGTGAAAATAGGAAAAAGTATAAAGTTTTAGATTACGTGTGCAAGTAATACATTCAAAGTAGATATTTGTATTGGAAAACGTCGTCTTCTAGTCATGTTACCACCATCCACCACCCTACCGGCAAAGACGTACCGCCAAACGATTTAGCGTTCTGGTATGATGTCGTGTAGAAACCGAAAAGAGTGTGCATTTTCGTCCTCCCCTAACAAGTTAGCCCGCTTCCATCTTAGACTGCATCATCACTTACCATCAGGTGAGATTGTAGTCAAGGGCTAACTTGTAAAGAATTATAAAAAAAAACGTAGAAGGTAAAAAATCTTGGCGATAATTTATTCCCACTATAGGTTGGTCTTTATTTTAATTACGCATCGTGCTTAGGTTCTGGCTTTGGTATGAACTCCATAGTTTTTATTACGTATTCCTCGATATCAATAATAAAGGAACGTACACAGGAAATAACATATGGTTAATTGCCTCCGGCTTGGAGATAATTATCTTATTTTTCTTGCATTTATGTTTAATGAAGAGGAAAAACATGTACGGAAAAGTAGTATGAATAATTAGTATGATTTTTCCAAATATATCTTGGAATATTGGCTTTTTAAAACAAGTAAGAATAAGATAGATGTTCATCGGCTGCATTTTCACTTACTTTTGTCGCATCAGGTGAGAAAGTAATTCTTAGCAGGGTTGCATCCAGTGGCGGATTTATAGTCTTGGCCCCAAAGTACCAGCTGACCTATCACATAACATGATGCAATTGCATTGAATGCTATGACTATTTAAAGAATTTATTTGATTACATTTATCAAAATCAATAAAATTTGTATATACAAATTGAGATATCGAATTTTACTGCCCATATTTTTTTCATACCGGGGGCTTTTATTCATTCAAATTTATAAAGTTTTACAAATTGAGATATTGTATATACAATTTGATTATAAACAAATTGATTTTAAAATGATTTTATATCAATAAAAAAATTGAATAGGATTTGGGGTTAATTGCACATTTAAATAAAACATTCAAAACGCTTTTCAGTTTCAAGATTAAAAAAAATAGTGATGAGTCCCACATATTTTGTTACGAATGGCCGGTCCTTAAATCTGGCCGCTCTAGGCCCGGGTCTATTGGACTTTAGGGTAAATCCGCCTCTGGTTGCATCACAGAACACTAAAATTATATCCCGTCTGTTTGATTACTCACAAATTGTTGTATTACTCATAAGCTATTTGTTAGATAGAGAGAAAAGGGAAATATTGGTGTTTAAAAGACAGAGCATATCAAAAATATGTACCTGTAATTAGGTATTTTCTTTTTCCTGCTTATTTTACAATATCTCAAAACGCTCAGGTTAAATACGTCAGTCAAATGAAAAAAAAAATACAAACACGATTCGCCGCCGCCTCGTCATCGCGCTTGTATGGTTTTTGCGCTTTATTAGCGAATAAAACTTGAAGCAGATTTCTGACAAACGAGACGCGCAGTCATGGATCGCTTGTTGTATCCGGTGTGAAAATACCTTAACAGTCGCCACGACTTAAGGTGGAGACACACTTGCGAATAATAATATATATTTAAAAAATTACAGTTTAACAAAAAATATTTTTTAATTAATTAAAATATTTTTAATTAATTAGCAGCAGAGTGTTTGCTTAGATAAATGAGCCCAAACTAGATTAGATTATCTTATGTAGTTTAGGAGTTCCTATGGCTACCTTAAGTCCCAAAGACCAGCTCTATGGTACGATATTATTGCATTGTTACAAAGGATCTGCAAGTACACTTGTTTTTGTCCATTCAAACGACAGAGGGTACAATTTCACCTACCCTTTAACAGGTTTAGTTAAATAAAAGCTTTTGATTATGACAAATATTCTGTAAAAGCTAGGCTCGGCTCGGTGTGAGAACAACCTAATTAAAAACACAGAGTTAGGTCAATGACACATAGAAATATTTCTATATAATTCTGTGTGTAACTGACTGTGTATTTATCTTGCATCGTCTACACGCACATCATAGTAGGTGTGTCGGAGACATGATTTCACATGACATCTTGTAGTAAATAAAAAAATACGATTCACATATGGACGATCATTGAAACCTGCTACTTCACAGATCCACTAAAGTTTAAAGTCCATGGTTGGCCTGACTGACCGTATCGTACCGATAGTACGCATAAGTTGACAAACTTGCAGCTTTTACAAAGAGACAGAGGTCTGGTCGTCACACGTTCTTCGTCCATGCATATAACACGACGAGATGGGAGCCCTGAAAAATGAAAATGGAACCTTAAACCGACGTCGCATTTGGAAAATGCTTGGAACAAATTACGCAGACGTGGGTCGGGTGAAGTCAATTTAAATATTAAGATGACGTTTGGCGGCGACAGGGACACGCCGCTGGGAACTCATGTTTGTTTAATACGAAATTATACGAAAATACCCGTATGTGTTCCTTCCTCTCTGTAATTTTGCTGTGATGTTATGTTGTTTAGGGGTTTCACAACCTTTTGGTAAGCGTTGGATAGCTTATTCACAAGTTTTGTCTTTGTTATTTGAAATAGAGAAAGATAGTGACAAAACTTATAGTAGACTATCCGACACTTATCAGACGGTGGTCAAACTGGCCCTTAATAAACTAATTGACCTATGTGACGTACGCGTGAGATTTTGTTTCTTTTTTCCGTTCGGTTATAATTGAATATGCAATTTCTTAAAGGGCTTCTTATCTTATATTCAATTATTTATTAAAGTTAGTAAATATACAGATTCCATTATCACTTCTGCGCGCGGGCGTGATTCCACTATTTTATGTGCATCTGTGTAATATTCACCTATAAAAAGTTTTATTAGAACTTGAACCTTATGTCTATAGGATGCCAACAATAAAATGTCATAACAACGAAGTTGCCATGGAAAGCGGGGGCTGAACAGCTTGTTGTTGATGAAATTATAATGTAATAATCTCAATTAGGACATGCCTAGGTTCCATATTGGTAAACAAATAATTAAATTTAATAGAGAACAATTGGTTTATCTTAAGTACTATCGAACTCGAATCTATCGAACGATCGAACTATATAGTCGAAAACTCGCAAAAGTGACGACACTTCTAAAACGGAGCATACTCAGTAGATTATGACAGTGATGCTCCCCAAATTTTCGCGGTGAATAGCCAAAATCATAATGAACCCCCTTATTCACAATGAACTTCCACAAAGCAATGCCTGCTACGATTCAATATTTGAAATTAAATAGAGAAAGTAAGTAATGATTTCCCGTTGTTTGTCTCAGGAGTAGGAAACAGCTTGTTCATCAATTTTGAACTCCGCATTAGCCCCCAAGTCCCGAAGCTAAATCTGTAAATCGCAGACTTGCCCGTTTCTGCACGCCTCGAGACTTTAAGATCAAAGTGCTTTTACGTTCGAACGATATCGACGAAAATAAACCTGAGATTTATTACATCGCACCTAACAAGGTGATATGTTTATAGTGGTATTCTCGTAGTTTCAATTAGATTTTGTTTTCAGTAATTACTATTTCTGACCCCTTACGAAAATAAGGGGTGTTATAAGTTTGACCGCGTTGTATGTCTGTCTGGTGTGTCTGTGGATATTTTGACATAAATAAAACAAAAGAGTATGAGGTGTTCATTGCAAAACAGTTAAGCTACATGAAAATTGGTCAAATTGACAAAAAGTTATACGAGTAGGTTAAAAGACTACCTAGTCTAAAAATTAATATTACATATTAAAGTTTTCACTGTGCAATAAATACCGCAAATGTATTACACAATAAATATGCATTTAAAAAGAATAATGGACAAAGTCATCATTAAAATAATTAATTAGTTAGTTAGTTAGTTATTAAAAAGTAGTTACTATTTTTGTATTAACTACTTTTTCAATAATCTCTTTTTGTTTATTCTCTATTTCTCTAACGATTTCATACGGATTGTCAAGGATTTTAAGAAACAAAAATCAACTTTGTCTACTCATTCTCAAGTTACGCTTATAAAAACCGTTTAGTTTCTGTTATTAGTAATAAAATGTTTTATATAAAGCAGATAATTAATTCTAAATTATATAAATAAAGGATGTAGCTTATCAATTTAATGCTAATGACAAACACCGTGTGAACAAAAAAATATGCACACGAAACCTACTCGTGAGTAACTAAAGCTAGCAACACACTTACAGCATGATGCCCTTTTTTCGTATTAGAAATATCATTCAAGATGTCAATATGTTCCTAATGTAACCATATTTAATGGATTCGTCATTTAACCTCAATATCATCAATAAAATCATTGCGGTTTTTTTCACGGTATCGTACCGGAACGCTAAATCGCTTGGCGGTAACTAGCTCACCAGCCAGACCTGGACCTATTAAGAAAATCTCAACCGGCCCAGCCTGGGATCGAACCCAGGACCTCCGTCTTGTAAATCCATCGCGCATACCACTGCGCCACGGAGGCAAATGTTTATTTAATATGACAGTGTAAGCCTCGTATTCGTCTCTATGTCTAATAAATAACATGCTATATCTGGAGACGAATTCGAAATTCACACTGTCGATGTTTAAAAACGATGCAGAATAACGCTACATAACAGATGGCTAGACTAAGTACATACATTACAAAGAACACAGAAGTCCTGAACACTTTCTGACTGCGCGAGCCATACAAATGAATCAGTATTTTCCATTTTCCCTTCCTAAATCATCCCTGTTATTTATCCCAATTTTATCTAATGTGCAAACAAAACAAAATTATTGAGATTTTTTTCGTGTGTAGCAAATCTCCAACATTAATTTTTATTTTCCACCTATCCTCGATTTCTAATCGTGACGGGATTTTGATATAACTCTCCTTGTAATACGGGAATGTATTTCAATCGAGCCGTATCGACGCGAGATGGAATCGTAAACTGAACACGGTCCCGCTGGAATCAGGAAATTGCTAAAATAAAATGCCCACTTTAAGGGCATCTTTAAGCCTAGCAACACAGCTACGATTATGTTTAGTTTACCGGAAGGGATCGCATTGAATGAATCAGGCGTTACTTTGAGGAAGTTCATTATGAATAGTGAATAACTGATTTATTTTGCTATACGACGAAAGGTTATCCATCTATAATTTTCAATTGCGAAAAACGTACAAGGAGGAACATGTTTTTCGCAATGAAACATTATAGACCGAAAACATAGATTAGACGACCTCCGTGGCGCAGTGGTATGCGCGGTGGATTTACATGACGGAGGTCCTGGGTTCGATCCCCGGGTCTGGCTGGTGGGAGGCTTCAGCAGTGGCAAGTTACCACCCTACCTGTAAAGACGTACCGCCAAGAGATTTAGCGATCCGGTACGATGTCGTGTAGAAACCGAAAAGGGTGTGGATTTTCATTCCACTCCTAACAAGTTAGCCCGCTGCCATCTTAGATTGCATCATCCCTTACCGTCAGGTGAGATTGTAGTCAAGGGCTAACTTGTAAAGAATAAAATTAAATAAAAAAAGTCACCATCTCCTGAGGAAAGCTCCAGAAGCAAAACAGAGAGTTTTCTCTCGAATCTGGGTGACGTTTGGATTTGTCGGTTGTTCGTAAAGACTAGCAATATCAATCAATTATTCACTATTCACAAGGGATTGTCTTAAATACGAAACTACAGTAAATTATTTATACTTTAAAGTTCGGAACACGGTCGCAAGTTTACCTATTTATCAAATAATATTTTGGTGATCGATAATAGTTCCGGTTAGTTTGTCCCTTGCCTTTCTGTCGTCAAACTACGAGACATCAAAAGAGACAAAAGAACCAGCTATTAATATTTAGGAATGTACTTTAAAATAATGTGATTAAGACACTGTAACAAGTAACATCAGAGTTTGCCAAGTCCAAATTGAATGGGGTTTACCTATTCGAAACCGGTAGATCCGTAAAGTAGCTCAAGACCAAGTGTTTGGAAGTCCAGAGAAGAGGAAA
The DNA here is from genome assembly GCF_947172395.1 of Bicyclus anynana. NCBI lineage: Eukaryota > Metazoa > Arthropoda > Insecta > Lepidoptera > Nymphalidae > Bicyclus > Bicyclus anynana. The sequence continues at coordinate 12,599,052 of NC_069101.1, forward strand.
ATGTTTAGCAGAACTTCCATCGGCTGATAATGATGATGATCTTGTCTAGTTTAGGAGTTCTTATGGCTATCTTCCGACTCCATCATCAGATTCATTATTGCATTCATCATTATCAACTCATATTCGGCTCACTGTTGAGCTCGAGTCTCCTCTCAGAATGAGAGGGGTTGGTCTGGGATGCAGGTTTCTTCACGATGTTTTCCTTCACCGTTTGAGACACGTGATATTTAATTTCTTAAAATGCACACAACTGAAAAGTTAGAGGTGCTTGCCCCGGGCCGGATTCGGACCTACGCCCTCCGGGAATCGGAGGCAGAGATCATATCTACTGGGCTATCACGGCTCTGATTATGATTATTGCATTGTTATATACAAAGTAGGAGTCTTATCAAATATCAGAAAATGGATATAAATTACCGACCAAAATTTAACCTATACCTAACAGTGTAAAATAATTAAAAGCTTGAAAATTTCATGAATATTTAGTAGAATACACGAAACTTCAAGTAATATTGCTTGTGCATCAGAATTTCACAAAAAATTTGGTTTGCAGTGTAGCTGAAGTAGAGCGGGAATAAAAAAAAAACAAGGAAACCGATTCACAAAGCTCGTGAACATTGTACAAATAAAAAATATTTTTCCAACTTTGTAGTGGCGATAGATGTCGATATATTGAAAACTGTTTTTTTTTTTACTATCGCTGGAATTACTTTGATTGAGGACTAGCGCATGCTCGGTACTGCGAGTACGAGTAATTTCGAGCTATAATCTACTTAACTTAACTTTAGTTTTCGGTCCAAACTTTGCTTGCTTTAAGTGCTTCAAGTTTAGCATCATCTTCTTATCAATATCAATCCAAAGTTTTGTATTCTTGAAAATATTGGCTGGCCTTCTTATAGCGGGATACCATCTTAAACTGCATTACTACATCTGAAATTGCTTTTTATCGTTGATTTGTCAATTTATAAATAACTAGTGGACGCCCGCGACTTTGTCCGCGTAGAATTTAGTTTTTCACAAATCCCTCGGGAACTGTGGATTTTTCCGGAATGAAAAGTAGCCTATGTGTTAATCCATGCTATAATATACCTCAATACCAAATTTAAGCTAATTCGGTTCAGTAGTCGAGGCGTGTAAGAGTAACAAACATTCATATCATCAAAATTCGGTTCAGTAGTTGCGGCGTTAAAGAGTAACAAACATCCAAACAAACAAACATTTATACAATCTTTCGCGATTATAATATTAGTAGAAAAGTCGGTTCAGTAGTTGCGGCGTTAAAGAGTAACAAACATCCATACAAACTTTCGTGATTATAATATTAGTAGGAAGTAGGATAGTAATAAAATAGTCCCTCCATTTTTTTCTATGTCACATTAATTTCTCTAGAATTAGAAAAAAATTACAACGATGTATTGTACGACGAAGCAATACATCGTTGCTTAGTAAATAGCTACAGTGAAACATTCATGAATACATGAAAATGCTGCTGTTATATCGTCTTTTTTGGCATCGGTTAAAAATAACAGCCATTCAATAGTTGAAACGCGTGTGGTCCGCCTTAATGCAAATGATGTAACGATGTCACCTTGGGAAGACCTTGCGAATTTTTTTTCGCCTAGTCAATACTCTTGATTACCAAAACGATTAGCGTATTTAGAAGTGTGGGAACATATATGAGAGCATTGTTTGTTAATACGTGAGCACATAAACACGTCAACAACGCATTTGCGAACCCTAAAACAATTTTGCATTGTTTTCGTTGGAAAAGTGTAACTTTGTGGAGCCGCTGGAATAAAATGCGCGCTTTGTATGTATACCGCAATGATTATTTAAGTGGTTGGTCCTTTTTTGTATCTAAACTGTATGTGTATTTGGAAAGTATCTACATATTCGTACGTTTATACTGTAGACCATAGATAAAGCGCTTTACATATACGTTAGCTGTTCATTTGTATATACAGGTTGTCCCGTAGTTAATGGATAATACGCAAATAGTAGATTTGCGTTTTTTGCGTATTATCCATTAATTACGGGACACCCTGTATGTTGGAGGTATAAGTGTATACCTCATACTTATCTATCACAACACGACTTCTAGGTACTCCGGAGCATTTACATCAAATTTAGATTTTTTGAATTGTCAGCTTAAAAACAGTTTACACAGTTACACTAAACTCACATAGAGTCCAACTCAAACAATAGAGTTTCAAGGTTAGGTGTACGAAAATAAAATAACACGAAAATCGTATAAATGTGGTCCAGCCCTTACGTATCTACTGGAAAACCATTTAACTTTTCAAGCTATTTGGCTCGAATGTAAAGTAAAATAGAGCTTCTCAATACATTCAAGGCAGCGTCTGTGTAAAAAGAAATTTCTATAACATAAAATTACATCATATTCAAGTTGCTAAGTTTCAAGTCACATTTGACGTCTTTTATTCATTTATTTATTTACTAGCTATTGCCACATGATATTGTCTTTTTTCTTTATATTCTGGATAATGGTTTAAAATAAGATTTATAAGTTTGGCTTCGATACCACCAATCTAACTACCTACCCAACATGGAGGAGGATGTAAACCCACACCCCTTTCGGTTTCTACACGGCATCGTACCGGAACGCTAAATCGCTTGGCGGTTCGTCTTTGCCGGTAGGGTGGTAACTAGCCACGGCCGAAGCCTCCCACCAGCCAGACCTGGACTAATTAAGAAAATCTCAATATGCCCAGCCGGGGATCGAACCCAGGACCTCCGTTTTGTAACTCCACCGCGCATACCACTGCGCCACGGAGGCCTTCAAACTAACTATTGTCTGTGTCATTCTATTCTTAGCTATCTTATAGTCCTGAGCTCTAAGCTAATCTCTTCGGCAATTAGTGTACATGTAATTGTGCAGAAATTACATGTAATTGCCAAAAGGTATTTCATATACATACTTTCAATTGTATTTCAAAATGTCATATAGCTGTGTGATGGGAACTGAAACAATTTGTTTCCAGTCACTGAGCTCTAACTAAAGTTCTATTAAAACTTCTGTATCTGGTGTAACTGGTTTAAAGTCAAAGCGCTTTTTGACTACCGTTGCAATGACTTTAGTTCCGACATTTTTGCCATGTGAATTTTTTTAAGTGTCCCTTATCACTGTGGTACAAGCACAAAATTGGGTATACAGTTTCAATTGAAGCTGCTTTTTCCGTTACAAATGTAGTTGTTTTATAACACACTGATACTATTTGTCTTTTAAGTTTGATGTGATTAATTTTTGGTAAAATTTTGTAAACATTTTCTATAGGAAATATCTAAATAACTATAAGTTACAAATAAAAAAAACTTTGACATGTTAATAATGATGTATTCATCTACTAAAACTCCAGTTTGAAGCAAAGTTTCCTTTGTAAAACAAATAATTTTTATCCCTGTATACTAGCCGACTTCTCGCATTTTCACCTGCGTAGTTTCCGTTCCCGCGAGAATACGGTGATAAAATATAGCTTATGACATTCATATATAACGCGACATTCTAGTGGTAAGACGTTTCAAAATTGGTTTAGTAGATCCAGAGATTACCCCCTACAATACCACAAACTTTACTTCTTTATAATATATTTAGACGCCCCGCGGTTTCATCCGCGTAAATCCCGTTCCCGTGGAAATATGGCGATAAAATATAGCCTACAATACTCACAAATAACGTGTCTTTCTATTGATAAAAGAATATTCAAAATCAGTATTAGTACATCCAGAGATTACCTCTTTATAATATTAGTATAGAATTGGATATAATAGAATGTATATAAGATTTAATACACAACGGATAGTACTCGTAGATGTTATATAATAGATACTGGTAGAATAACATTAGTTTAAAATTTGGCTCCGGATTCTGTTTTAGAATGGAGCGGTGGAACGAGGGGCTTTAGCATCTCTGATAACGTTTACGTGGCTGGTAATTTTATCACCGCTGAGACAATATCGCCCTATTCCTGCTGACAGATAGGATTTGCGAGGAGCAAATACAGATAACTTCGTTGCGCAGAATGTTCGGCTCAATTTGAGCTTAGGATTGTTAGTTTTGGAAACACGGCTAATATGGTTAAGATCTTTTGATTAAACTAATATTGCACATTATATCGCAGGTCACTCGTTATTGTATTATTTGATTGTACTTATTGTTTTTTCTTCTTCTCAAGTCTTTCAAACTATTTAAGTATTTTAGATTAAATAAGAATAAGCGTTAAATATACATATTACTGATAAAATACTTATTTTACATTAGGTACTACGTTTTTCCGCATGTATATGAATTTAAAGGAAAATTAAATCTAGAAAAAGACAATTTTACATTTAACTTCACCGTTTTCTTTATAAATTTAGGAGATAGGTTGCGTTGAGTTACTATGGGTTTTTTATAACTTTTTGATCAAATAAATTAAAAATTATTAAAGAAACACAATACCACCTCGCCTATAACCAGTGAAAATCCACAGTGAAACAAGGAATGCAGTGATGGAATTTATAACTAATCTTAGTACATTGAAATTAGTGAAAATGATCGTGCTTTCGAATATATTCCGTGGAAGCCACACAGCGCAACAGTTACCCAGTAAGTTGGAAGAAAAGGGTGTCAAAGAGAAACAATCTAACCTAGTGTCACAGAGTTCGCTGAGGCTGAAACAGCGGACTAAAACCCACGACAACATAAACGAGACAATCAGAAATGAGAACGAGAAAACATCGGTTAGTGACAAAAGACTTTCGAACAGTGTGGATGCCATAGTTACACACAAAGATGCCAAAAGCAAAGTGATATGTAGTGCCAAAGGTTTATTAGAAACAAATTTAGATGATTTATTTAACGATGTACAGAAGACAGACGGCTGGGTGGAACCAAAGAGTTTGGGTGCTAGTGAACCGACGTTAAGCTTTAATGAAACTGACACCAGGGCTGTTAGTAAGCGGGAATCTCTCATGTCAGAAAATGATAGTGATGGTGATACGGCGACTGATAGCGATTGTATGGACGACGCGGCGCGCGCGCAGCGGAAGTGTATGGGCGCGAGGCGGTTCGGCCATATGCTGAGAAGAGTTCTTTCTCGAAACGGTAAGCCATATTGTGCCTCATAAGACTTTAAACTCGTACCATAAGTGAGATAATTATCATTACCAGTGTAATGAAAACACTCAATGGCCTGACTCACGTCAATATCCCATGGATATTGACGTGGGTCTCAGGAAGGTCGTTGAATTCCATGAGCCTCTGGCAATTGTTATATTGTTGGATAATGATCGTTACAGTTACATACATTATCATCCTGAGTCTTTACTTAAGGCAAGGTGATAATATACATCCTTTATGATTCTTTTAGATACAATTTACTTTGTAACATTACATACTTATACATACATGAGTGTAATTATTAAATTTATGCCTCTGACGCCGGTCGCAAACGGTCAAGTACACGTAGCGCGTAGCGATGTGGGCAGTGAATAAAATATCGAAACCACACTAATAACCATATTTCGATATTTCTGTGGCCGGTGTAAAATATTTACTATTAATTTATCAGATTTACCATCAGACAAAATCTCTCAATCTTATCTAGTCTGATGGTAAGTTTAGATATAAGGTTGAATGCACTTTCCTAAAATATACCTTTTCTCTCTTGTCACATTTCTGTTATATAACCATAATAATGATTGATTATATAGTTAGTACACATTACAAGCTAGACCAAACAACGAAGAAGCCACTGTATTCGTTCCTATAAAGACTGTTACGGTAAAAATAAAATGACTAAAAAAAAGGGAACTAGTGAAATGCTAATACCGAGGGTTCTGTACGATATCTTAAAACCGGATTTTTATGCATCGATTTTCGATTAAATTCCGATTAGAATTGCGCAAGGCTAATGGGACTGTACTCATGTGTCTAATACTTTTGTTCATTTCTTTGTTTCTTTTTGTGGTTCTGTATTTCATTAGGAGGAAAACCTTTCTAGGAAACTAATTACTATTTGCATGTCTGGGAGGGATTGTTTTCTCCTACATTTATTTGTGAAGTTAGAAGTTTTGTATAGTCTTTACTGTTTGTATTTGTACTGTTATTATTATAATTATAGCTGATAAACTGCGAGATGTCGAATAACTTATAGAAGGTCGGTCCTTTAACTTACAAGTTTGTTTGAGATGTATTAAGGTATTATCTTGTGATGGCCTTAGTATTAACCTTTTAAGGAAATACGGTAGGCGACTATTGAGTTTGTATTAAGGTTGCTTTAAGAGGTAATGTGTAACAAAGGTCTAAACTTTGAACCGTCTGATGAAAACATGAAGATCATCACATCTCTCAACTTTATTAGAATATGACACTTTAGAGCTGAAAATACTAGAATTACGTTTTTTCACTTTGAAACTGAAAGCTAAAAGTGAATTTGCTGCTTTAATATGAAGTACTCGTCGTTTTTCACAAATCCTGCGAACCATGGATTTGGGTCCTAAGAATGAGTGGTTCTCTAAGATGCCTTTTTGTAGTTTTAGTATTTCATTGGCGTACCCTGACATCTAAAAAATTACCAATAAAGCATCGCCGGCGAATCTGAGCGTGTTGAATTACAGCCCGCTAGGTTATTTATTTGTCTCCGATTGTGGGAAATTGCTTTACTGCTCTGATTGAGATCTGCTCTCAAAAATCAAGCTTTGTTCGTGACCTATTTATTTATTTCACATTTATTTTCATACATTCGTTTAATGCGTCAGGATATCAATTTATATTTCCTTTTTTTATCAGAGCTTAAGACCATTGGAACAATGGATTGAAGGGTTTCGATTTAAACAATTTAATATTTTTTAACCGACTTCAAAAAGTCTGAAGGATGTTCTCAATTCGACGCGTATGTTTTTTTTTTGTTTTTTTATTTTTATAATGTTTGTTACCATAGAACATCGTCATTTCTTAACCAATTTTGATTTTATTTGTTTGAAAATGACATCAACATCTACATCAGGATCTGATGATCTTTCATGTAGTTCTTTCAGAAACGGCTTAAATTAACACAACACCGGCTTAGCACCGCCTTCAAACTGATCATCAGTTAGTACATAATATGATATATAGATAGATATGATATTATTTTTCGCTTTTTAGTTTAGTCAGTATGTTTTATGTTTTTGAAGTCGGTTGAATTTTTACTAACTAGAGTGTGGCAGTCAGGTATATAAAACAAATAATTATGACATCTAAAATTATTTTGGATTACTTAAATATTTAAACGGTTGACCGGGCCCAACAGCTTGTATAACTCTCTGAAGTTCGACGGTGTTACACCAAGTTCTCAACTCCGGGTTCGACTCACTGAGAAATTCTTAGAAGAAATATTCAAATTTTATAACCTGACTTAGAACCTCATGATACCAAGCCGCAAAAGAAAATCTCTGGAATAACGAGGCAGCTATGTATCTTACAATGTTTTTTTAGGGTTCCGTCCTTAAAAGAAAAAAAAACCGCAGCTCTATAAGATCACTTTCTAGTCTGTCTGTCTGTGTGTCAAGACCCTTTATTTCGGGTATGCGTGGAGATTTCTTTAAGTTGAAATATAAACTGTATACTCAAGTTTCTACGGTCCCGTGAAGATGTGAAAATCAAAATCAAACTTCTAAGTTTACGTAAAAAAATGGTTGCGGCCGTTTATTCAGCACAAAACACACGTTTCGATACTCTTACGGGATACAAAACTCATAGGGTAGGTACTTTTCCGTTAACCTTAAACTATATTTGCCAAGCGTTATAGACCACAAGTACAAGAAAAATGTCAAAACTATATATTAGTTTATAAATTTTAAAAGACGGAGTCTAAAATTTAGAGAAATCCAATTCATTTAAATTTGCAATTCCATTCCTGAATTATCCTATGTACGGAACCCTCGATGTTCGATTCCGACTGGCACTTGTTCGGTTTTTTATTTATTTACGAATGCGGACTTGTAGAAAATAATAAAAAGTATTACAGTAGTCAGTGGGGAGTTTGTTGTACTGAAGTGCGCGGCGTTCGTTCGTTTATTTGTTTTTGATTGTAGCAAATTGCTCCGTTGATTGAGACTCGCGCAATCACGTCGGGTCGCCGACTCGCCGCGTCTTTGCTTTGGCTCTGATTGTTTTGATCGATGTTATTGTAACTATGTGCCCATGGGCGTAGCCAGGGTTCTACCTAGGAGGGGAGGGGGGGGGAGTAGGTATACGTACGTACGTAAATTAACTAGGTATTTCACATTACAAATTGATACTATCCGAACCGAAACCGAATTGCAGCTCCAGCCTCAGTTTCGGTTTATTAGTTTCACTTTGGGGGGGGGGGGGGGGGGAAAGCTTTGCCCATGTAGGTGCCTCGATGTTTCATTGCTTCAATGATTAGGTAGTACAGGGTTCGAGTTCCAAACCTAAGACTTCCGTATTAAAGTGCATGTTATAAATCATAGAAAACAGTCAATAGTATCCGATTACTTGGTGTTTTTCGAAGAGGAATGTCTACTCAATCTGATTTAGATAAATACATTGCAACTTCTTAGATAAATACATTAATAAAACCCTTTGTGGCATTTCTCATATGGAAAACTAATAAAATAACAAGAAAGTAAAACGAAGTGTTTGCTGGCTTTAATTTAGTAGAATTAGCTGATTTAGCATAAAACAGCAGCCAACAATAATGTATTGAGTATTATTTTTAGTCACGACTTGGCGACCTATGTCATTTGAATATCAGAAGATTTATGCTAGTTAACAAATGTGCGCGCAAACACTGGTGCTCGCTTTATTCTATTGGTATTATCTATTTGGCCTCCGTGGCGCAGTGATAAGCGCAGTGCATTTACAAAACGCAGATTCTGGGTTCGATCCCCGGCTGGGCCGATTGAGGTATTTTTAATTGGTCTGACTCGTGGGAGACTTCCTACGGTAAAGACGATTTAGCGTTTCAGTACGATGGAGGAACTGAAAGGGGTCATCCTCCATCCTCCTACAAGCAAGCCCGCTTCCATTTTAGATTGGCTAACTTGTAAAGGCTAACTTGTAAAGGCTAACTTGTAAAGAAAAAAATATATATGTATATCTCTATCACTCTCACTCGAAAACTTTCTTTGTCTACCTTTCTCTCTTCTCTTCCTCACTAAAGTTTTTAAATGTAACTCATTTCTACGATTTGAAAGGCGTTAATTTATCGTTTAGAAATGTAACTGTAACACAGTAAGTATATAGGTATAATGCAATAGCGGATATTAGAGGCACGTTAATCAACAAGATAAACCAACCAGGCCTTCCGCAAATACCCAACATTATTATCTTGGCGGCGAAATATTTAGCGCCTAACTCCAGCTCGGTGCACTGTGTTTGACTATTTGTGTAATTATATGTGCGACACGATAAAACGACCGTTTTGACGCTAATGACGTTCATTAATTGTCGTGAATCTCACGGGATTCAGCGAGGTGTTCAGACTGTACTAAAGACAATTATTGGCGTAAGATCATATTTTCCAACAAATAAACAGTTTTTCTTTCTTACTAAAACTTTACGAAGTTACTTTCGTTGTAACAATTGTAGGAATATTTTTTTTAGACATAGTTTTACAAAATATTTTTTGCATTACATTGTTGAGATGTTCGTTCCAGCTTGTTTTGTGTTGATGATTTAACTGCAGGGTTCTTAATATTTAACATAAATTAGCGATTCATCGCAAGGTCAATGGGCTATAAGAGTCGTACAACCACTAATCTAAAATGGGCTACTTTTTATCCCGGAAATATCCATGGTTTCCGTGGGATTTGTAAAAAAAAAATTCTGTTTGTCTGTATGTTCGTTATAGAAACAATAACTACTTGGCGGATTTTAACGAAACTAGGTAAAATTATTCTTCATTCTCCTGGGGAGCTTATTTTTCATCACGCTACGATCAATAGGAGCAGAGCAGTCAAGGGGAAAAAAATGCTCCATTTTTACAGCGATACTACTGTAAAGGCTGGATTAAAGAAATTTAAGGGCAGACAAAGTCGCGGGCTAGTAATAAATATAACCAGAAATTGGTCGTCAAAAGCATAAGTAAGCCAGCGTAATAGTAACGGAAGCATTCACCTAATTGTTAGTTATAAATAACGTTTCATTGAGGCGATGGCGTGACAGGAAGCCCGGCTTTCTTTGCTGCCGCGCCTCTGCCGCGCTCTATCAGGCAAATGGTACAGGCGCGCCGGCATTAGCTACAGTGCTGTTAATGTACGATGGTGCGGGTGACAGTTCGTTTAACTCTTGAAAGTTTGCCGCGATTCACGATAATATATGTATCTATGATATCTGAAAAATATTTTAGCTACAGTGCTGGTAATGTCTCATAGATTATTGACAATAATATCGGTGCTGCTTTGGTATATATGTCTACTTTCAACAACTTTTTGGTATATACTTTTCTTTGGTATATATTTTTTCAAATATCAGTTTTTATCTTTGTAATATATTATTTACCAATAATATATTCTAAATACTAATAAAATATTCCAATCATCAACATCATTTCTTGCTTCTGAAGCCTAAAATTTTGGTGATTAATATGCGAGTCGAGTTCAATTTACCTACATAAAATATGCTTCTAGTCTAGCATGCAGTTTATTTTACTAGCATGCCACACTGAACATCGCTCAAAGTTATCTCAAGAGGATTATCACCTCCGAGAGTTGATGTACAAGTAGGTATCTACTTATTTCAGTGCCTTCGAGGCACGTCTCAGAGAAGTCACGAAGCCTTTAGCTTTGCCGAGGGAGGTCGAATTTGTAAGAGGGATCGCGGTCCACCGCCTGCGCTGTCTCAGAAGTGGGATTACCCAGTCGTACCTTTGAAAATATTTTCTTTGAAGACATTATATTTGCTGTCTTCGCTATTCAGGAACTGGAAGATTGAGCGTCCTCAACTCACAAATAAATTCAATTGGGAAAATATGCCCGCTTTTCATAGCTTATTCGTATAACCTTAAGATAAGGGCCATACCTTTTAATTAATAAATTGTAAGCATCATCGATATATTTGAAAGATTTGAAAACGATGCCCTTACCTCGTAATAACGTCTTCTGAAATATTGAAAAGGCGAGATATAATCTTTTTAACATGTTATATTATTATTAGTTAATGTACCTCTTCGTCGTATTCCTCATTACTGACGGTCGTGACCCCTAATACAAGCTCGCTTCTTGACGATCTCGCGTCATTTGGCTCGGCTTTTCGCGACTTGCAGAGCCGTGTACCTTGGTGTTGATAGTGGCGCGGATTTGGTCTGACTGACATCGGGCTACGTCCTCGAGGTCTCTTTCTTCCACTTTGTTGAACGCTTTACTAGTTTCTCTAAGTTATCTCCTTCTCTCCTGGCTGGTTAATGTAGGCACCTGCCAGTAATTTAATTGAGAAACTTAAACAAATTATTGTAGGCACTAACTGGAATTAAAAATAATCTGCAACATCATAATTGCAAGCTAACGACAATATATAATTCAATGAATTCACTCTCCTTTCGGTTTCTACACGGCATCGTACCAGAACGCTAAATCGCTTGGCGGACATCCTGATCACTGCGCCACGGAGGCCTTCAAATCTCTATTTTAGTTAGCCCGCTTAATACTGCAGTAAATAGCTAACATGCATAAATAAAAAAAAAATCTTTAATTATTCAATTGCTTACAAAATAAAGTTGAAGTCCAGAGCAATGAAAAATGATAAACAGTAAAAAAAAAGAATCCATTGTCCTGTACCTCTTTCCCAAGTGAGGCAGTCGGTACGTTGAAACGCAACAATGGGTAATAATCTCCATGCGCAAGATAGACGCTTTCATGGCGTTTCAATAGTAGGCTATCTCGAGAGTGGACGGTTATCTGGACTTACCTACACTATTGTACTCGATGAACCGTTCCCGTAACTCTGCTGTAAATCCTTTCAATCTGTCGCAGGTTTCTTTATTTGTTACTCTCCCGCAGTTTCACCCGCGTAGTTCCCGTTCCTGTGAGAATACGGGGATAAAATACTCATGACACTCACAAATGACGTGGCTTTCTGTTGATAAAATTATTTTTGAAAATCGGTTTTGTAAATCCTGAAATTATCTCACAAACTGTTCCTCTATTAAATAAGTATAGATGGCTTTTACTTTTGACGTGCTGTACTAATTATAAAAATCAAAGTTAATTATAAAATATTTTGATTAAAATATGGACTCCCTTAAAATGGCTATGTTGTTAATTCATAAGCCGTAGAAGTGGGTGCGGTAGAAATACCAGTAAAATGTCTCTGTTACCCGTTTAAAGACTGAACGAATTGCGGTAAATTCTATACTAAAACACGTATCCTACTGCTATAGTAGGGGTCATATGAAATTTGTCTGGACAGGGAGATTTTAAAGGAGCTCCTTAACCCTACCACTACTAACACCCGTTGGTGGCAAGCCCTGGCTTTTGCTCAGAGATTTTTTCTCTGCCACACTAAGAACCCGAGCACGGAATGCTAACATGTTTCGTCTCTTCAATAATAGTTATTACATTTTTTTTGTGCAATGAGGCAACAATCGCTAATTTCGTGCCGTGGCAAAAATAAAGATTTTCACTATGATAAAATAAATAAAAGAATTAACAAAACTCCTCGATTTTTGTATCGGTGTGTCTTCCTTTTTTGTCTCATAAAAAGAAGCCTGATTTTTATAGCCAACGATGGAACTACTTAATAATTAAAAAAAGTATCGTTATAGCACGGTTTACCCGTGTAGTAATTAACGAACCAAACGACCTGCAGGAAGCTTTGTGATAGGATTTGAGGTTTTCTAATGAGTAGATTACGAAGTGGGAGTAGAAAAAATAATTTTAGCCACTACTATCATCATTCATCATCATTATCAACACATAGTCGGCTCACTGCTGAGCTCGAGTCTCTTCTCAGAATGAGAGGGTTTAGGCCAATAGTCCACCACGCTTGCCCAATGCTGATTGGCAGACTTCACACACGCAGACAATTATCAAAATTCTTTGGAATGCAGCTTTCCTTACGATGATTTTCCTTCACCGTTTGAGACACGTGATATTTAATTTCTTAAAATGCACACAACTGAAAAGTTGGAGGTACATGCCGCGTACCGGATTCGAACCCACACCCTCCAGAATCGGAGACAGAGGTCATATCCACTAGGCTATCATGGCTCTTACCACCTATAGCCACTATACTGTAGTATCACTTTATTGTGACTCGTCACGCTTGTTAATATAACTAGTTTGTGTCCGACTGTCGACTTGCGTAAACTGTAAGTAGGTAGGCAGTGCTAATTATCCGTTTGATAGCGTCTCACTTTCTCCATTGTTTGTGACGAGCGACCAGCGGTATCTGATACCATGACTAATCGCTTTATTCACTTGACTGACATCTGTGTTTAACTTTTTATTTGTACAGCTAGTTGAACCTATGACATTTCACAATAAAGTAACATTTACTGCCTTAATAAGTAAATAAATGTTTATGTATTACTCTTTATTGCAAACTAGCGGACCCGGTCAAGCTTCGCTTTGACTTATTTGTACTTCCCTACCCCTACTCTACATTACTCTACCCCTACCCTACCTCTACCGTACTCCTACCCTACCCCTAATTCTAATATTTCTCACCTTTTAAACCTTCCCTATACCACCACGAACATTTCAAGACCAAGATGAGATAAATCCGTTCAGCCGTTCTCGAGTTTTAGCGAGACTAACGAACACCAATTTATTTTTATTTATATATATATAGATTAACTTTTTATTTGTACAGCTAGTTGAACCTCTGACATTTCACTAAAATAGCATTTACTGCTTTAATAAGTAAATAAATGTTTATGTATTACTCTTTATTACCAACAAGACCCGGTCAAGCTTCGCTTTGACTTATTTGTACTTCTTCCCTATCCCTACTCTACACTACTCTATCCCTACCCTATTGGTACCCTACCCCTACCCTACCTCTACTCTTCCCTTACCCTACTCCTATTTCAAATTTTTCTCACCTTTTAAACCTTCCCTATACCTCCACGAACATTTCAAGAACAAGATGAGATAAATCCGTTCAGCCGTTCTCGAGTTTTAGCGAGACTAACGAACACCAATTTATTTTTATATTTATATATATTATAGATAGATAGATAGAAAAAGAGTCATCGTCATCATCATTATCAACCCATATTCGGCTCACTGCTGAGCTCGAGTCTCCGCTCAGAATGAGAGGGGTTAGGCCAATAGTCCACCACGCTGGTTCAATGCGGATTGGCAGACTTCACACACGCAGGGAATTATGAAAATCCTCTGGTATGCAGGTTTCCTCACGATGTTTTTCCTTCACCGTTTGGAGACACGTAATACCTATTTAATTTCTTAAAATGCACACAACTGGAAAGTTGGAGGTGCATGCCTAGGACCGGATTCGAGCCCACCACCCTCCGGAATCGGAGGCAGAGGTCATATCCACTGGGAAAGAGGTTGTGCGATCGCCATCATATGAGTAATGATATCATATCAAAAGGACTTTTAAAATTCAACTCTGACATACGATTTTATATAAAGTTTCCACTGCCATTTTTCAAATGTTAATGTGTATATAGTGGATTTATCACAACACGGAACTTTCAAGTCTCGCTTAACATTAAAAATACACCGGCACGATGCCAAATATTAAATTTAAAAATTTTTATTATTGCAGGTAAGTCCAACCGAGCTGAGCTGGTTATACTAACTTCCACACGTATTAATTAACTTGGTCTGCGTGAGCGAGATACGGAAACGTGAGTATTTATACGTAGACATAGATTTAGTTCAGTTTTTGTTATAAACATGCAACTCGAATCTTCTATATAGTCGAGTTACACATACGTCATTGCAAACGTCATTAGAACAATCAATTGGTAACGGTGTTGCTATTTATAATGCAACAAAACCTTTTTGGGTAGATATCTGAGACAAGCTGAAAACTTGTACTGTGCCTTCTTCTATACCCTAAAACTTGGCTGGACTCAATTCCAGCCAAGTTTTAAGGTATAGATATAGGGCGCTTTTTCTTTTTGCCAAAATCCTTGAAAGATTTTTATTGCTAAAATATATTCTCGAGGCAAATGTTTATTTATATATTATGTTTAAATTAAAAGTATGCAACGATCGAAATGTAGCGCATGGTGTCTTTGGGAGGTTGTTTGGGAGGTTGTAGGTTTTTAGGGGTCTATAGTAGGGTTAATGGTTTTTTTTTATTATATTTTATCTCACAAAGTTAATTTTATTTATAAAATGTTTTACATACATAAAAACTCTTTGCCAAGATATAAAAAAGTACCGTTCGTTGTTATACGAATGATAAAGGTTTTATATTACATTACGGCACATGTGCGTAATGAAATACATTACGATATTGAAATTGGTGAAATAAGCGATACTTTACGAGCAAATGTGTTATAAACTATTACTATACGCGGCAAGCCTTGATAGTGTCTTCGATTCACTTCATCTAGAATTCTCCCCACGCCAACTTATAAGTGATTAAAAAGATTTCTTGAACTAATAAAAGAGAGAAGAGGGACTATGTTTGACAGTTGTTAACTTCGGTCTCATTTTGTAGACGAAGTTATTTCTCCAGGGCGTCCCGCCCGATGCTCAAACCGTTGGTTAATTCAATCCGCACGGGGGCGCTCGCGGTACGTAATGAGTGAGCAAATGGAAACTTTGTCCGTGAGGCGTTTGTGTGAGCACGGGAAATGTTATTAGAAAGATTCTCAGCTGCGAGTTATGTTTAAACAATGTGTTATGTCACTGGTTAAGGCCCGTTTATATCTACAGACATTTAGCGTGCCAGAAACGTGCCGTGACATCTGTACTAATCTATAATCTATACTAATATATAAAGCTGAAGAGTTTGTTTGTTTATTTGATTGAACGCGCTAATCTCAATAGCTACTGGTCCGAATTTGAAAAATTCTTTAAATTTTAGATAGCCCATTTATCGAGGAAGGCTATATATTATCCCCGTTTTCCTACGAGAACAGGAACCACACAAGTAAAACCGCGCGACGTCAGCTAGTACAAAATAATATTCTTTTATACAGTGTTGATAAACGTATTTATATCTACAGTCTGTCAACTTCTGCGCGACCGCGTTACGATAGATATAAATACGTCACTAAACACTGTATAGAACAATATTACTTTGTCTGCCACGCCACGCGTCTGGCACGCTAAATGTCTGTAGATATAAACGGACCGTTAGACCTGGCTGGATGCTTCAATAACTGTACAAGCAAGTGTTCAAAGTCTGTCATTGAAATGTTTGAAACTATATATAGCTCCAGAATAAAGTGGGCGCTACATATAGTTGCAAATATTTGGACACAGACCTTAAAACATGGTTCAAATTTCCCGAGAGTTTTTAGCATACATCAAAGCGTTCAAAGTCCACGTACTGTGGTAAGATGTTGTTGCAAAGCAGTACGGTTGCTTCAATAAATGTACTAACAGGTGTACAATATCCGTATAAATGTTATCAAATGTTTCAAGCTATATGTAGCGCCGACTTTAAAAAAGGCTCGTTTGAAAATATTCCCTACTGAGAAACTAGACTAACACAAAGGCTACATAAGCATCAATAATCAGTATAAATGCACTAATAGCTCTAACACATGGCTACATAAGCCTCAATAGCTCAACGGTAAGAGCGGTTGGACTCATCACCGAGGGGCGGTGGTTCAATCCTCACCCCGTTGGTCTAATGTCGTACCCACTCCTAGCACAGTCTTTCTCGACTAGTTGGAGAGGAATGGGAATATTGGTCATATTATAAAAAATATCGCAAATATTCTTTAAAAAAAAGAGACTCTACTAACAAATACGTCAAAATTCCCTATATGTAATGCTACAAATAATGCCATATATTATATAAATAAATCGCACAGAACACAAAACCTTTTGAACCTTTTGAAAGTGAGTAGCAAAGATTTGATTTAAACATACCAAAAGTAGAATCGGCTCAAATCGAAAGACAGAAATATAAGGGAACAGATAAAACACACGCGCCGCATTGTAGAATAATGTGCTATTCTTGATTTCGTGCCAAATCTAATAGCGCTTCAAAAGGAATAGTTCAACCAAGTCTCTTTTCTGGTTCAACCGATCTATTTCTTATATTTTAAGAACGGCGGTGCATTCCGTGCAGTTTAAGAATACCGATAGAATAAATATTACATGCCAATCTGTCTTCTATATTTAATTCCTTCTCTCGTATATAAAACAAAGTCGGGTAAGTTACATATGAGTAACTCTAAACCTATAAAGAGTCTAAACCGATGTAGATGAAATTTTTGCCTTAACATATATTCTCTCTATTATTTATTGAAATATTTCCACAGAAACGCGATCAATGCACATCTATACTAATATTATAAAGCTGAAGTTTGTTCGTTTGTTTGATTAACCGCGCTAATCTCAGGAACTACTGGTCCGATTTGAAAAAATCTTTCAGTTTTAGATAGCCCCTTTATCATCGTAATCATACGGAAACGCGAACCACGCGGGTGAAACCGCGCAGCGTCAGCTAGTTCAAAATATTTTTTATCACAAACGCTGTTTAAAACGTTAAATCTTGATGTTTTTAATACACACACGCAGATTGTGATGCCAGACTTCAATAAATATTAACAATATTAGGTATATTTAACGATACTAACAGAGTTAATGACATGCTTCTATAGCTCAACGGTAAAGCGGACTCATCACCGAATAGTCGTGGTTCGATCTCCGCCCTCCTAATATAGTATTTTCCATTTCATCATCATCATTAAAAACCCATACTCGGTTCACAGCTGAGCTCGAGTCTCCTCTCAGAATGAGAGGGGTTATACCAATAGTCCACCACGTTGGCCCAATGCGAATTGGCATACTTTACACACGCAGAGAATAAAGAAAATTCTCTGGTATGCAGGTTTCCTGACGATGTTTTTCCTTCATCGTTTGAGACAGGTGATATTTAATTTCTTAAAATACACACAACTGAAAAGTTGGAGGCGCATGCCTCAGACCGGATTCGAACCCATACACCCACTAGTACCCATGGTCTAGTAGTGTGAACTACCCATGACACGGCGAAACGTTCTCCGGAACGCGATTAATTTTTCGACTGCTTGCACGGAATGGAAATATTTGTAATAGTAATAAACAAATGGCAAATATTTAAAAAAATGCGGGACTGACAGCTTAATAATAATTAGATACTGTCATTACTAACTGTTTTTAAGTACCTACCTATAACTACTAATATTACTAACAATAGGATATTAAAATTTAATCAATTAAATGTAATTTATGGATTTTATTATCTGAAATAAAGATTATTATTATTATTATATGATTAATGTACCTACCTACACAGTACTCTCTGAAGCACAGGGGTGTAACTCCCAACAACTTAAACCGTATCAAATATAAAAAGTCACTTTTAAAAGCGAAATAGAGAGCTGTATGCAGCGCTGTAAATTTTGACGGCTGCAGCAGCTTTAAAATTCCAACTAAAATTTGTATCGCTATAAAACTATCCGTAGCTACCGTAAATATTACGGTAACCCGCCGTTACCGGTGAATTCGACGGGCAATTGCCAACATCCGTTACGCTGTGGTTACATGTATATTTGTTTACGCTACCTACTGTGACAATATAATCTGAGGCATTTTACATTTTATAAGAATACTAGCAGAAACCCCGCGTTTTTACTCAAGTAGTTTACGTTCTTGTGAACAAATACGGAGATAAACTGTGGTCTACGAAACGGGTGTGGATATTCATCCTCCTGCTAATTAGTTAGCCCGCTTCCATATTAGATTGCATTACCACTTACATCAGGTAAGATTGTAGTCAAGGGCTAACTTGTAAAAATAAAGTAAAGTCAAATAGGTAGAAATCATAGTACAACTTAAATAACCTACGTAACAAACCTCTTTAATAAATAAGATTCTGTCAATGATTACAAGTTGAGCACGCTTTTATGTTTCGTCATCCCCTACTCTGTTTATTATACCTTATTCCCATAGGGGAAAACATTCCTTTATATTGGCCTTAAGGTGCACATAAACGGGCTTGTTATTTGGCTAGTTCCTGCAATAGTGTAGCCGTACCCTTGCAAAGAATCAAACTGCCATAAGAACCTTTTGAGATAAACAGGGTAGTCTTTTCTATATTTTAACAAAGCGAATGTTATGCCCTGTGTTAGGTGACTCAAATCTACATAAAGACAATATGAAAATGATATTTTAAGTAATTTTACTTATACCCTTAAACTTGCTACGAGTATATATACATTTATAGATATATGCAAGTGCCGATGTGATGTTTTCTTATTTGAAATCTTGATTAAATCACACAAAATGCATTTTTTACTACAAAATTTACTATTTTTTAAAATTAGAATTTAAAATACAGTTATTTCATGTAGTCTTAGTTACAAAGCACTTTTGAAACGCCAATTTTAACTATTTGTTTACTATTTATTGTTTTATTTGAGACTACTTTATTTGAGGTTATTCAACTAAGATAACCTAGTCGATATTATATATAGCTAAATGTGCATAGAACTACAACACGGATTGGTATTGATCTAGCAATATATGGAGATTTGTGAAAGGATTATTTGTTATTGATGATTCATTCCAGCTAGATTTACGGCTATTGTGCAATTTTTATAGCCCGTTTGTCAGCATAGCCGAGGTTTCTATAATAATAAACGTCACACCTAACGATTGTCTACGTAAGGGACATAAAGACACACAATCAGTGTAAACGAAAGGCCTTTATTTTTTGTCGGCTCTTTATTTGTGTTTTATTTTGAGCTTATTCTTAGTAGGGCATGTATTTTCATTATAACACTTGCTATTAAATTACGTTGCCAGTACCTATTTGTTTCTCTTCTGAAATTTAGGCAATTCTTTTGACTAGCACGTATGTTGGTGGTGTTTGTTATAACATTAGTATAAAAAGAACGAAATTATGAAAAATCTTTTGTGGCTTATCCGATCTATAACGTGCTAAGTAAAGTAAAAATCGTGTTTCGCTTAAAAATGGCCGTATTTTTTACATTAATGAAGTTCCCTTTAAGTTTAATGTTCATTTCTAGATACAAGTTAAGTCAAGGTGTATATTCCGTCTTATCACATTCCTTTAGCTGTCTGTTTCCTGCCCTTCATTCTGTAAAGTTTACAGCGATGTGACATCGCTCATTTCCATGGCATCCAATACAAATTCTAATAATACAATAGGCGAATATTACATCGACGAGTATAAAATAAAGGAATCACACCTCTGATTCTTACATCTTGGTCTTACAA
The DNA here is from genome assembly GCF_947172395.1 of Bicyclus anynana. Taxonomy (NCBI): domain Eukaryota; kingdom Metazoa; phylum Arthropoda; class Insecta; order Lepidoptera; family Nymphalidae; genus Bicyclus; species Bicyclus anynana. The sequence goes on from NC_069101.1 coordinate 12,619,440, forward strand.
TTTTTATTAAGAGCTCGAATGAGCATCGTCTTGATATGTATATACTTATCCTTTTAACTTATTGCATTGATTCATGGGGAGGTGTAAATAAGACACGTCTTCTTAACTTAGAGCGTGCTCAGAGAGCTGTTCTTAAAGTTAGTAATTTTCTTCCTTACAGATACCCAACAACCTCACTGTATAAAGAATGTGGAGTACTCACAGTACGACAGCTTTTTGTTCTCAAAATAATTTTGAAACAGCATAAGTCAGTAGACCAAGCTCTGATAAATAAATTAAAGAATAAACGCAACAAAAACAGAATTTGCAAATCGTCTAGATTCTACACATCTTTTTCCCATAATTTTTTCCCTTTTCTTGGAAGTTTTATATATAATAAGGCTGACGCAGTTCTTTCAATTCACTCACTATCTTCTTTTCAGTGTAAAAGAAGAGTACATGACTGGCTCCAACAATTAGACTATGTTACTACTGAAAATCTGCTGTCAATTCTGAAATAATACTTATTTTTCATTATCTAACATATATATATATATATATATATATATATATATATATATATATATATATATATTTATTTATTTATTTCTTCTTATTTATAGCATACAAGCAGACACACGCACACACACACCCACACACACACACACCCACCCACACCCACACACACACACACACACACACACACACCCACGCATACACACGCTACTATGTTTTGTACGTGACATAAGATTGTTACATCTAAGCAGGGAAGAGCACAGGTATCTATAATACAAGTTCTTTCTTAGTTTAGATACCTGTCACTCATCCATTAATTATAGTGTTAAGCTATTTTTACCTATTATGTTACGGTTTTATAGAGAATAAACGATTATTATTATTATTATTATTATCATCAGGTGAGATCGTAGCTTATCTGACACTAGCTGACGCCGCGCGGTTTCACCCGCGTGGTTGCCGTTTCTGTAGGAATACAGGGATAATATATATCCTTCCTCGATAAATGGGCTATCTAACACTGAAAGAATTTTTCAAATCGGACCAGTAGTTCCTGAGATTAGCGCGTTCAAGCAAACTCTTCAGCTTTATAATATTAGTATACGAGTAGATAAAAAAGAACATCTTCAGGAATGTTATATAATATTCAAAATTGGACGTGTAAATTATCCATGTAATGTGAGTGCTGGCACATAAATTTGCAAAGTAAGTGTTTTGCGCCCCGATATATTCACCGGCGGCCGGTCCAGTTCATCGGGCAGTAAATTCCGCCTAAGCTCAGTGGGAGCACTAAATAATACCTACGTTTATACGGTTTATAGTGCCGCTGTACCAGAGCTACGGCCCGTACACCGTAGTTGTAGGTTGTTTCCTTTATTTTTTTTATTCTTTACAAGTTAGCCCTTGACTACAATCTCACCTGATGGTAAGTGATGATGCAGTCTAAGATGGAAGCGGGCTAACTTGTTAGGAGGAGGATGAAAATCCACACCCCTTTCGGTTTCTACATGGCATCGTACCGGAACGCTAAATCGCTTGGCGGTACGTCTTTGCCGGTAGGGTGGTAACTAGCCACGGCCGAAGCCTCCCACCAGCCAGACCTGGACAAATTAAGAAAATCTCAATCTGCCCAGCCGGGGATCGAACCCAGGACCTCCGTCTTGTATATCCACCGCGCATACCACTGCGCCACGGAGGCCGTCCTATCGAGGTTATTGATGTGTTCCTTAATGATAAAGCCTCAATAGCTCAACGGTAAGAGCGGTTGGACTCATCACCGAGGGGGGGTGATTCAATCGTCACCCCGTTGGTCTATTGTCGTACCCACTCCTAGCACAGTCTTTCCCGACTAGTTGGAGGGGAATGGGAATATTGGTCATATTTTACAAGATATGGCAAATATTCTTTAAAAAAAAATCCATTGGATCAGCTTCAACCTTCACACAAGAAGTAAAACTATAAGAAATTGTAATGTTGTCATCAATTGTAAATTATAATACCGTATGAACTTTTTTATAAAAGAGCAACTGTTGAGTCTCTTGCCGTAGCAGCCTTCCGAACCGGTGGTAGAATCTTTACAAATAGTCAACTGACTGACTGTTGAAAACTGAGCCTACTTGAAATAAATGAATTTTGATTTTGATAAATATTTTGTAAAGAATTTTGATGCTTTAATAGCTTGCCATACAATTAAATTCAAATTTCATTTGTTCAAATTAGGCATAGTTGACAAGCACTTTTGAAACTTCAAGTTATGTAATGATTTAATAGTGGTAATTAAAGTCGAAAACTTAAAATTAAAGTTACGAGGGTTCTAAACGCCTCGGTCCGAGAAGAGCCCACAGCAAATTCAGCCGGTTACTTAGTATTCAGCAGATAGCCGTGAATAAAGAGAACCGTGAGAGTCCAGTGGATATGACTTCTGCATTTGATTCGAATCCGATCCGGGGCATGCACTTTTCAGTTACGTATATTAAATTAAATATCACGTGTCTCAAACGGTCTAAGGAAAAACATCGTGAGGGAACCTGCATACCATGCATGCATGTAATTCTCTACGTGTGTAAAGTCTGTCGATCCGCATTGGACCAGCGTGGTGGACTATTAGCCTAATCCACATTCTGAGAGGAGACTCGTGCTTAACAGTGAGCCGAATATGGGTTTTTTATGATCATGAATAGTGTAGGAAAACTTACAGTTTTGGCGGATCGCTGGGTTTCACCTTCAGTTAAATACTAATTATTATCACATGCTTCTTGTCACGTTTTTTCTTGCGCCGGCCGGCTTCTTCGCGGGTTGGTAGATACACTTCTTCCTTTGCGGTTTGTATATTGTAAGTTTGTAAGATAGGTTTAGGCGATCAGCGGATATGGAGCTCCAAGTGAAAAAAGGACAATTTGCGGATTAATCTGATAGAGGTTGTTGAACTTGTGTAGGTGACGCGGAAGTGAATCAAAAAGAGTGCGTAGTGATTTCATAGACTAAATGTCAAACTTTTTTTTTTTTTTTGATGGACTCGTGGTCGAGCTCTTTGATATTAAGAATCTTACAAATAGCTTCATAGTTAAACGAACGAATTAAAATGAAAAGTACCCCCTTCTCGTGCAAAGACTTGTAGAATTATAATTAAAAAGGCTTGACCAATTTCCTTTTTAAAAATATTGTGATATTTTCTAATTGACACAATCTTCATTCGCGTGACCACAAGTAACTTTCTTTATATATTTTTTTACTATAAATGAAATATTATGTTTTTAAATTGTTGTAGTGGACAAACATGGTCCCGCTAATTAATTATTACGCTTTTATTATTCTGTGTTGGAATAGGAGTCGGTATAATTATGGAAGTACGATCGCTTTAGTGGGTTCTGTGGGTACACTAATAGTCCTCCGGGCGGGCATTCAATCCGTAACTTCCATTCTCAGACCGTCTTCCTAATCGCGAGGCTATTAAGACAAAAAAACGCAAGGCTATTGAGGCTTTAAAATAAAAACGCAAATTTTAAAATAAAAGATAAAAAATGAATATTTTTACAATTTAACATAGAACATTTTTAATGGGCGATGAAAATTTCGTTAACATTATTCCCAGTAACGAGTACGTATGTACAAAATTACTTTTATTGTAACAGCGAACTTACTACCTCACATCGCCTACCCACATATTGGATAATGAAATAACATTTATCTGCAATGCAGAAAATTTTCGCGCCATGAGGATGCAATTCGGAAGCATTTACATGTACTTAAATGAAAGCCTTTGCTGCATAGTGCTTTCCGATACCGTTGTGAATATTTACAAGTACCACTTTGACTAAGTCATCGAGAATTTGCTTATAAATGTAAGTTCCCCGTTAGCGAACAAAATAATCTTCTGAACCAAAAATGTGCCTCACGGGTATGTATGTACGTAATGGATACGTGAATTATAAATTGTATGTAGGTGGATGCGTTTATCTCATCCTACATTATGGCAGATAGCTTTCATAAAATTTTATTATTCATATTAACAATTCGTATGAAGACATTCTTTATGGCCATTAAAAAACAGTTTACGACGTAACGCGCGCGCCTGGTGGCTAGGCGCCTATGGGAACAATCTTGATACATGTATATTGAAATCCTCAGATGAATTATATAGGGACCTGCCTCACTAGACGAGACCTCATTGTCAAAGAATAGGATCAACGATCTAACGCGTTATAAAAGCTGTTTCTCTGGTAAATATTGATGTTTCATTCTTTTAATTGTTTTTGTCGTGTAAAGAGCTCTCTAAACTTTCTAGTTTACTAAACGATTAATTGTTTCATTTATAAGAATTTTAACTTAGATATATCAAATGTTTATTAATAACAAAATCGTAAATAATCAATTCTTCAGCCGGAACAGCAAAACATCGATCAAGTAATCGAATATTCTGCGTATTGGGTCCGATAAGTGGTAAGCGTGGTGTTGGTAGGTGATGTGTTCGTTAGTCTGTGTAAAAATTACACGTGCTATTGTCATTGCCAATTACATTTATACTTTTGTGTAGCGTAATGACACAATATATTTAATGGTGTTACTTATTTTGGATGTGCGAATTTACCTAGTCCCTTAAAAACGAAGACAATTTAATGGTGAATTTAAGTGCGATACAAGTCCAAAGGTTATTTGGTCCGAGTTGAAATCCCAGTTGGAGGGATCGGAACGTTTTGATGCTTTAAGTTTTTATAGTCGATAAAAGCAGTTAAAAGCTTAAACTCGAATATTACATACAATATTGTAACAGTTATTACATGCATATGTAATCTGTTGATTCTAATTATAAGTTTAGTCATAATTGAAAATTCAATTGCCGTTGCCGTTTAGGCAAAAGTTGTTTTATTATTTTTAGTTACAATTTACGTGAAATTTATTTATGATTCTGATGTAGGTATATATGTAAAATTTTACTGGATTTTTAAATTTTTTGATCTATATCTATTCAGATATAGGGTACCGAGTCAACATCATGATGGACAGAAAATACAAATGAAATACACAGAGTAACCAGAGTGAGTCTTTACAAGCAACATACTGAAGCCGGTAAACCTATTAAAAAAAAACAAACGTCACGCCTCTCGCGTTCGCGAATAATTTGTACGCTTCCTTCTTAGATTGCATCATCACTGACCATCAGGTGAGATTGAACTTCACAGGCTTTCTTGCCTTGTGTTCAACATTCTAAAGGAGTGATATATAAATTCGATGAACAATAACCAGAATAGGCACAAAGTTGCCCCTTTTAAAGCGATATCAGAATTGGCACGGATTCTCGGATCGCACATTATCCGACATTGCGGCGCGTGTGTTTTATCGCCTAGCAATACATCGCAATCTCTCAATGTGAGGCTCGTTCGATTTGGACTTCGATAAGTGAAATTGCGGCGGTATATCGAAATACATTCAGAGTCGTTCACTGGTTTGGTACAATGTTACACATAAATCGCTTTTAACTAGCTGACTTGATAGTAGGGCAATTATAGGTTCAGAATCATAATCATCACCATCATCATGGTCATCATCATCATCATAATTATTATTATCATTATCGTCATCTTCATCTTCATTATCATTATCATGAACAGCCTATGGACATCCGCTGCTGGACATAGGCCTCTTGCATGGACTTCCAAACATAACGGTCTGAATGCAACCCACATGTCTTCGGTCTATCTAGTGGGGGTCACCCCATACTGAACCTACCTGAACCTGATGGAGTAAATACTAAAATAATACTGCAATTACTTTATTAAAAACCGACTTGATATTTGAGGCATTGCAGTTACGGATATTTTATTTATTTGAGGCAATTCGAAAGACTTAAGTTATATTATTTGGCCTATTTTAATAGCCTAGTGCTTGACCAAAGTTCTTTGTATAAAAACGTATGCCAACAAAGTTAATATTTTGGCAAGGAAACGCACTTACTCTAAGGAAAAAAAATACACTGAATAAATAATTAAAACTACTGTACTAAGTGTACTAAAAACCATTTCTTGAAATCACTGAAGCCGAAGGCTTTTCATGAGAAAAAAAAAACCGATCTCAAGGATACCTCGTATGTATAACCATGACATGACATTGCTTTTTAACCGACTTCAAAAAAGGAGGAGGTTCTCAATTCGTCTGTATGTTTTTTTTATATTCCTTACAAGTTAGCCCTTGACTACAATATCACCTGATGGTAAGTGATGATGCAATGTAAGATGGAAGCGGGCTAACTTGTTAGGAGGAGGATGAAAATCCACACCCCTTTCGGTTTCGCTTGGCGGTACGTCTTTGCCGGTAGGGTGGTAACTAGCCACGGCCGAAGCCTCCCACCAGCCAGGCCATGGATCTAACCCAGGACCTCCTTGTAAATCCACCGGGCATACCACTGCTTCCGTGATAGCCCAGTGGATATGACCTCGGCCTCCGATTTCGGAGGGTGTGGATTTAAATCCGGTCCGAGGCCTCTTACATCTTTCTTTCATTTAAAGAAGTTAAATATCACGTGTATCAAACGGTTAACGGAAAAACATCGTGAGAAATGCTGCATACCAGAGAATTTTATTAATTCTCTGCGTGTATTAAGTCGGCCAATCCGCATTGGGCCAGCGTGGTGGACTATTCGCCTAACCCCTCTTATTCTGAGAGGAGACCCGAGCTCAGCAGTGAGCCGAATATGGGTTGATAATGATGATGATAATGAATGAACTAAAATGGTGTTAACTCGTCTTATGATTGGGACAACGGTTTGTACACAACCGCATCAGAACTCAAACATAGCTAAACACACATGCAGTGCTAATTACACATGTTGTGATAGTACAAATATAGTACGCCAACTGTCATAACAATTTTCAGCTAACAATAGGCCTGGCCTTAATGTTCTAGCTAGCCATTTAGTCCGCATCTAGTCTAATTTTAAGCCGAGCACATTTTATGTAGGTGCAGATAGCAGCTTGCCGCATTTGGCGCAAAAACATTTGATTTATGACTCGGACTCTCTCTCTGCAGTTTTTATGAACTAAGGGTCAGCGCCGACTGAGCGAAAATTAAACGCTGCTCGCTTACGAGCGATATTGGGTTAAATTCGATTAGGGACATATTGAGTAATGAAAGTTATATTTTGAAATGGATTTATAAAATGCGACTTTTTGGATTTTAGTCAGTGTGTTATCCGCTTAAGAACTTATTGAGTTATCATTTACTTAAAATTAAAAATTATATGCTATAGCTTGGCAAATTGCTTCGAAACATTCTCGATGGTCCGGGATAGCGATGCCTCGCGCGCACGACTTCATACCCGCGCAGTCCTTCAGTTGCAGTTGCCCGCATATCATGGGAGTGTCATCATCGAACTTGTCAAGCTATAGAGTCAATAAGCTCATTTGACGACGATAACAAGAACTAGAAGAAGAGAATAATATTATACAAGGTGCTTGGGAGTATTTCCCATAACTCTAGGGTTATATTCCTTAGCAGAAATTGATTCAAAATGTTCAAGGAACATGTCTTCTAAAATGAATATTTTTGGAGTAAATAATATTTCTTTTGTTATTAGATCTTACAATTTACTTACTTACTTGACGTTTACATTGACGTAGATAAAGGCGTGTGTTACATGGATAGTCGGAATTATTTGTATTACTTTGTATAAAAACATCAAAAGTTTTTTTTAATTGATAAAATATTAGTTGTGCAGTTCGGCTCCTATAAGTAAATTCGTCAACACCTTGAAGTTATGGGAAATACTCCGCAACACTATGACAAATATCCATTTATATATATAAAAAAAAATTAGCATCTCTTAAGCTTTTTGTCAGCTCTTCTTCGTAAAACCTATCTTCTAATCCGGTCGCAGATTCAAAGAGGCAGAAATAAAAAAAACAATTAAATAAATTTGTTTAATAATACACTAATCTACGCTGGCCCTAATGCACTTTGCAATGTTCTTTTGACACTTTATAATATAAATGTTATTCTTTTTGCTTTATTACTACTTGAATTCTCTTTCTGTAGCTGTAAATTAGAATAGTTAGCTTTTATTATTTACGTCTGACTCAGCTAAACGAAAGACTTTTTTACATTCAACTTAATGTAATGATGGCTCCATTTCCTGAATGCAAATCATCGTGTTGATACAACGAACCGCAATTTTTGAAAGGAAGGGCAATTCATTACAAGCATTTATTTGAACTGTTATTGTGACCCAAGCCTTGGAAGGAATTAGAACCACTTCCTGATGTTAGATTGGAATCAAATTGTGTACACCTACTTGGGTATCTTCACTGACAGTGCATTAAAATGGTACCAAAGTACTGCTTTTTTTTAAATCTTTTTTTTTATTCTTTACAAGTTAGCCCTTGACTACAATCTCACCTGATGGTAAGTGATAAACTTATTTGATAGAATTAGAAGTAAGGTAAACCAGATAAGACCATCCAGTTTCGACTTTGGCAGGCACTGCGCTACATTCCGAGTATATTATTATCATCACCATAATTATCAACCCATATTCGGCTCACTGCTGAGCTCGAGTCTCCTCTCAGATTGAAAGGGGTTTGGCGTTTTTCGTTTGAAAGAGTGTACTTCCAGATTGGTCCCATTTCATTTTCATGAACTTTGAAGTCGGTTCCATTTTTATGTTAAAAATATTATTTCGTAGTATACTATATTTCAGTATAATTATTTAATCGTACAAATAAAGAGATGACAAAGATAATATCAAGTTAATTAGGGGACCGAATTACACAAAGGGGCTCCATTATTAAACACCAAACGCACTCTCAACTGCTCCGGAGAACAAGGGTCTCTTTATAAATTAGCGGTTTATTTTCCCCTACATTTAATATTATTTTCTCTTCGCACAAAAATAACCTGAGGTCTCGTTACGATTGTATTAACAACAAAATAAAATGAAATTGTTTATTAATTTATATATTTATACATAAAATGAAACCTGAAATGAAACGAATGTGTAATTCGTACAATTTTACGAAAATTGAGCGAATGTAAAATTTTACACAGTTAACACTGGATTAACACAGGCTATTTTTTATCCCGAAAAAATCCTTGCATTCCCGAGATTTGCGAAACCTGACGATTGTGGTGGTATGAATGTTTGTTACTCTTTCACGCCTCGGCTGCTGAACCGAATTTGAAATTTGAAGTAGAGATAGATCATAGACTGGATTAACACATAGGCTACTTTTATCCCGGAAAAATCCAAGGTTCCCGAGGGATTTGTAAAAACTAAATTCCACGTGTTAATTTAATGAAAATGAAATTTAGGCATACTACAACTAGCTTTACTACACACATAAATACATAACGCGACTATCGATTATTGTTTATCGAAATATAAATTTATTTTTTACCTCTAACATTTCTTAATTTTATTATATGAAACATTGTCTACATTCCATTGCCCGCTACTAATAAGTTTTAATTTACGTTTAATTTGTCTTCATGACCTCAAGTCTTGTAGACGACCTACAGTATAGTACAGCGAATGTCCGCAGATTCACCTCTCAGGCTTTTAAACGAAGCATCAATCATCCTTAAGGTTATCTAGACGCTGTTTTACAAGTAACGACTACATTCGTAGTCGTTACTTGTAAAACAGAGGATACTACCTGTTCTGAAGAAGTATTGGATTATTAGTAAATATAAATTAATTAAGTGAAACTTTAGTTATTGTAAACTTAAGTTTGAAAACCCGATGGACGTTGGGGTCCCAAGGTGCTGTAGTGGCGACCCCGCACCGGAAAGCGCATTGTTTTTCGACCCCCCGCTAGGTGGAACGAGGACATCAAGCGGATCGCAGGAAACCGCTGGATGTTGGCGGCTCGAGACTGTTATGCTTGGAGGTCCATGCAAGAGGCTTATGTCCAGCAGTGGACGTCGATCGGCTGATAATGATGATGATGATGAAACTTAAGTTTACCTTAAGCTATTTAGCATTAGAGCTGGATTTTCGATTTTACTGTTTCTGTAATTTTTAGCTTAGTTTTCATAACAGTTTGTAATCTTCTGCTGCATTAATTTATTCTCTGAACAAACAGAGTTCCTAATGAATTACTGCAGTGTCCTGTTCCACTTCAGGTTGCGGCCAGATGCATTCTTTGTTTCGCTACCCAGATACATTGTAATTTAAAGCGTGCTTTTTATTTTTATAAAAAGTTAAATTTCTAGATCCCCTCCAACCCTGTGAAAGTGGGACTCTCAACTTTTATTCAATGTTTTCAATTTTTGAACATTAAAGATAGATTTTAAAGCATGCCTATATTTTATTTCCATAAAGACTTTCTTTCTATCTCGATTTACTCCGACCCGGTGAAATTTTCAATTTTCTATTTCTTGTAGTTTTACTCCAATCCCGTAAAATCGTTTACTTTTAGCTAATATGTTTAGGTTAATACATATAAGGGATCCTGCCGCATTGGAGCATCGTAGTGGGTCTAAGCTCCATATCGCCTCTCCTATAAATAAGACTGGGCCTGTAGTGGGTAGTTAAAATACATTTATAACAAAATGATGACGTAGAAAGTAATTTAAAACGTGCTTAATTTTTACTTTATAAAAGTTCAGTGAACCTAACCTGAAACCTCTTAACTTTTGATTAATATTTTAAGTTGTGGAAAATGTTTCTCAAGTAATTATACAATTCTGGTAACTATGCATGTCGTGTAGAAACCGAAAGGCGTGTGGATTTTTATTCTCCTCCTAGCAAGTTAGCCCGCTTACTTTCCTGCCTGCCTTTCGAACCGGTGGTAGAAACTTTACAAATATTCAACTGACGTGTCAAAAGTGCTTGTAAACTGAGCCTACTTGAAATAAATGATTTTTGATTTTCCATCTAAGATTGCATCATCATCCGAGATTGTAGTCAAGGGATTTACATGTAAAGAATGAGAAAAATACTTAACTAAAATATTATTAAATCAAACTGTATTTCAAAAGATGGCCTACATTATTGTCGTGTCGTTATCGTCATTTATGAAGTGTCGTATCTAAAAGAAAGTTTGGAATAAGTTCAACCGAAATAAATGAAATTTATGACTTACATTTCACTTTTTTCTATTAAAAGATGTAGCTTTGGTTTTGAAGCTCTATTCTTATGTGATATAATTTATTTTAATAAATGAAATATTACTTGTCTTACACGGTGAAGGAAAAACATCGTGAGAAACTTTCATACTTGAGAATTTTTTTATTCTCTACGTGTGTGAAGTCTGCCTGGCTGCATTGGGCCAGCGTGTTGGACTAAGGCCTAACCCCTCTCATACTGAGAGGAATCTCAAGAATCAAGATAAGATTCTGCGGAGGAAAGCTGCATACCAGAGAATTTTCTTAATTCTCTGCGTGTGTGAAGTCTGCCAATCCGCAACGGGCCAGCGTGGTGGACTGTATTGGCCTAACCCCTCTGATTCTGAAAGAAGACACGAGCTCGAGCCGAATATGGGTTGATACTGATGATGACGTAATGACGAAGTTAAGGGAATATGAGAATTATCCTCTTTAATTTATCAAAGTGGGTTAAAAAATCACAGCTTTCACAGCAAAAATTAATTTACCTTTAAGTCGAAACTTACCTTTAGTTACCTTTAATTTAAATTGATGTGTAGTGTGATAGGGATAGATAGGGCGCGTTCAACCGAGGAAATCCCGTCTCGGTCGCGGATAACGAGATTATAAGGCGATCCGACGTCTGCCGGCGCTCTGTAATCTTCTTGTATTTAACAAAGCGCTTAAGGCTCTGTCCACACTGCAACCGAGAGTAAACGAGCAGAGGTTTTGTGAGTTTTTTTTCTACGAGTACCTACATATATGGAATAAACTCAACTGATGGTAAGTGTAGATGTGGCCTAAGGGGGAACGCGCTTGCCAAGAAGTTGCCAAAATTTGTGCGTTTGTGAACTTTTACCCCCCATTTACACGAGCGCTTTTTAACAGACGTTAAAAAACGTTCAAATAGAACAAATACATTCCCAAGTATATTTTCATACGTTAGCGTTTTAAAAACGCGACGCCTTTATTCGAGTAGTGTTGCATTTTCAATTTTGGGCGTTGGAAATAGACCTTTTAACTTCATACTTTGTAGCTTTTAACTTCATACTTTGTAACTTTTACCTACATATTTGTACGTTTTTTTAACGGGCGTAATTTCTGGATGTCCGAATATTAAACCGATTTTGAAAATTCTTTTACCAATACGTTATTTGGGAGTATTATAGACTATATTTTATCCCCATATTCCTTTGAGAACTTAAACTATGCGGATGAAACTGCGGGGCATTGGTAATATAAAACGGAGGTGTTTGTGTGTTTGTTTAAATAGGCTAATCACTGTAACTGTGTGGCGGATTATAAATAATTATATTAAACATTAAGTAACATTGAGTACCGTATTTTGTTCACGTCTTTGAACTGAGAAAGGCATTTATATGTGTTTACTTCGTTAATATATCAACACAATAATAATTAATAAATGAAATCTATGTGGCAATAAATAACCTCAACGCGCTTAAACAGTACTGCATTCAAAATGGATTTTTATTTAAAGTAATAAAATAAGCAAGAAAGTATCCGTATCATTTTATTAAGTAATACAAAATGTTTTCCTCGATAACACCAAGCGTGAGTTTTAAACCTATCACATTAAATTCACATACGTATCGGCGTTTCCAGTCATAAATTGAAACGCCCCAATCGGAAGAAAATATTTTCGCGTCCCTAAAATAACGTAACATTCGGGAATAGACTAGGAACGTGTTCAGAGTTGTTTGTGAGCGTGCGTCTCCATTATAAAACGTCTTTTTGACTGACTTCAGTGTATTTCATCCGATTTCTAAGGGATTATTTCGTATGAGTATTTCTGCATTTTCTATTAGTTTTTACGCCAGCCTTGTGTTCATATTAACACACATAAATTAGCTTCACATGTGTGTAACATAGTTACAAACTATGTATGTAAGAAAATCAAATCTTGGAATCTTAATTTGACCCACTACCCGGTCTTCGATTAGGATGAAATCTTGCACACGCTCTGAAATCTGATGACAATACATGACTAGTTGTATGTAATTTTTAGTGCTTGCAAAAAGCGTGTTATTTAGTTTTTTAAACTATTTAAAGTTATTTATTTCTAATTTAATTTTTATTTACCCGACAAACTGGTTTCTACTACGCTATTAGGTACCTTTATTACTACTAATTAAGGTCGTAATTGGTAGGCGAGTGCGTTACAAACGTTTTGTTCCACTTATTAGTTTTAATATTGTATAATTGGTTCCACTAGACACGTCTAATTAACTTAATTGTTGGTTTAACGTCTTTTGACTCACTGACCTAAAAAACCGTAGTGGGTATATAGCTTCATTACTGGCTTTTGCACCACTACCAGTTAGCAGTTTTGCTAAATATGTGGTACTTACAGACAGTAAAGAAGTTCTTCCACATTGGACCCATTTAATTTTCATGAAAATCGGTTGAGTATTTTTTTGTAAAACCGAAAATAACGAAATTGCCCGTAGGTAGGTACTGTGGCTCTTTCGACCAAAAAAAAACAACATTTGGTTGACAAATGCCGAAGTTATTAATTAAAAAAAACATACCTACGCGTCGAATTGAGTAACCTCCTCCCTTTTTTGAAGTCGGTTAAAAAGTATCCTATCAGTTTTCTTTGTGTTAAATGTTGTGTAATTTTATGTAAGTTGTAACGGACGAAACAAAACACAGAAATATTCGGCGAAAATGAGCTCTTCGGGACGTATAGCGTTGCAAGGGATGTTGACAGTTGGATAATTCGTAACGAACTGGGTGTATTCAAAAATCTGTCAAAACTGACAGTTGCCCTTGAACGTTATACGTTCCGTTGTTTGCTCGGCCCGTTTATTTTATTAAATATATACAATAAGGTCGGGATTTTCTTTATAAATATAATAATAATTTGCGTCGCTAACATAAGTGTTCTTGTATCTAAAGTCAAGGTCATCAGATATTTAATATATGAACGCGTTACCAACTTTGTCATTTAAAACGCACCTCAATTCATCATACCTTGGCAAACAATAAATAGTGTAGTAGGTTTTACAAATCTGGATGTATTATATAAAAATGTCGTAAGGCAATGCGAACGAGCCGCCAGACAGCGTCCTTTACATTCAGAAGCAGTTCTTTATGCGCCGCCTATGGGAGTTATTGGCTGATATTAAAGACCGTAATTTTAACAATTGGCACACATGAGCTCACACGCTGTATGGGCGCGTACGGCTGTATTATGTCTAGTCTGCGCTCGGGGAAATGCTATTTTGATATTGATCTTTACCTCACCTTCCACTGGTGTAACATCGTACCTTGAGAATAATATATTCGTCGAGAATGTTATAGTATCATATCTACCTTTACTAATATTATGTCGTGTAAGAATTTGTTTGATTGTTTGTGGTAGGGTAAAGGGTAGTGTAGGGTAGGGATAGGGAAGAAGTGCACATAAGTCAAAGCGAAGCTTTACCAGGTTCGCTCGTATTAGTACAGATATCACCTGATTTTTTTTTATTCCTTACAAGTTCAGCCCTTGATTACCTTGATTGATCTAACCTGATGGTAAGTGATAATGCAGTCTAAGACGGAAGCGGGCTAACTTTTTAAGCGGAGGATGAAAATCCACACCCCTTTTCGGTTTCTACACGACATCGTACCGGAACGCTAAATCGCGTGGCTGTACGTTTTTTTCGGTAGGGTGGTAACTAGCCACGGCCGAAGCCTTCCACCGGCCAGACCTGAACCAATTAAGAAAATCTCAATCTGCCCACCCGGGGATCAAATTAAGGACCTCCTTTTTGTAAATCCACCGCGCATACCACTGCGCCACGGAGGCCGTCAAAACCCAACCTGATGACCCAACCTAACATTATGACAGTTACTATTAACATATTATAATACACCATGCTGTTAGCTATTTGAGACACGCATCTCACCGCTTATTAGCACACCCCCGTCACCCAGGATGAGCGAACTAAACCCAGCAAAGTCAATTAGGAACTTGGGACCGTCTTAACAGCTAACGGACGCAAATTCAACTCGTTAATTGTGTTAGAGTTACGGTCGACAGATCCTTTGTTAAGTTAAAAGTAAGGAAAATATTTTTTTGCCTATGATGATGAACATTGTTAAGCCACTAAGTTGTCAGCTCGCATTAAGCTTTTTTCGTAAAGCCTTAACCCTCATTCGCACGAAATTTCATATACAAAAAATACATTCCCAAGTATATGTTCACACGACAACGTTCATAAACCCGATGCTATTTGTGGAACAGTGTTGCATTTTTAAATTTGGGCGTTAAAAATAGGCCTTCATTTAACTTAATAATATATTTGTACGCTTTTTTAACGTCCTTTAAAATAACACTCGTGCGAATGAAGGCTAAACATCTCGTTTTAGACTCAAGTTTAAAATGTCTTGGGTTCGATCTTCGCCCGTTAATCAGTCCATTAGTTTCGTTGCCTATTAGCTATAAACTAACCAACAATTATATCTTTCTTCTTTGTAATATTGACTTAGGTGATCACTGTAACCATTTACAGAGGCTATTTTAATAGAAAAAAAAACTATTTAAATGACTACTAGTAAGTAATATTTTGAGCTTAAAAAAAATTAACACATTCCGCTTTAATGTCAACCTCAGAATTGGTTCACCATAAAATACATCGATACACAGTAATTCGCTTTGATTCCAAAGCCGTCGCGACCAAAACTGACCGCTTAATACCGTTATGGTTAATAAATACCGAATTTACCCGCAATTTTCCCGCCTGATAGTTTATACCGCCACATGATTCTCGCCTCAGGTTAACTGTCTCACCTTTGTATCGTTGATTAACTATTTAAAAAAAATATAAAGAGATTTTGTTTATTGTAAAAACTAACAAAACTTCCGTAGTAAAACAAAATCACAAGATTAATTAATAATAATCAGAATTGGCTCACCATAAAATACATCGATGTATGCCAGCAGTAGTTAAAATCATAAGCTTAAAAATTAATTAATGGCGCTTAAGTACCAACCTCAGAATTGGCTCACCATAAAATACATCGTCACACAGTAATTCGCTTTGATTCCAACGCCGCCGCCGCCGCGACCAAAACTAACCGCACTTTACCGTTATGGTTAATAAATACCGAATTTACCCGCAGTTTTGCCGGCTGGTAAATTATACCGCCACGCGATTCTCGTCTCAGGTTGACTGTATCACCTTTTTGTCGTTGATTATTAAAAACAATCAACAACGAAATGATTAGAGACGTTGTTTATTCTGAAAAAAAAAAAAAAATTAGAAGCCCTCAGTGACATAAAATCACATGTTTGAAAAATTACCGAAATCCGCTTTAATATCAACCTCAGAATCGGTTCAACATAAAATACATCGACACACAGTAATTCGCTTTGATTCCAACGCCATCGCGACCAAAACTGACCGCACTTCACCGTTATGGTTAATAAATCCCGAATTTACCCGCAGTTTTGCCGGCTGGTAATTTATACCGTCCGTGCGGCGCCACGCGCTCTCGTCTCAGGTTAACTGTCTCACCTTTATGTCGTTGTTTTTGTCTTTTCCACCGCGTAGGCAGCTTACGTATTAAACGTTCCTTCTATTTTTACGATATAAACGTAATAGTAGGGGAGCCCGGGGTGAAAAATTTGCAGTTACTAAAGCGTCATGGGACCGATTAGATTTAGTAGATTAGATGATAGGATATATAAATGTTTATAATACTTTTTTCGGTTTCAACGGTGGGAAAAAACTGACTTTATAGGCAATTTTGATTACTTCGACTTACTGGAATTATTAGAAAATATTAGCGATTATTATTTTTCAGATTATTTCCTTCAAAATAAATAAAAAATTAACCGCGCTTCTAGCATACCTAATATAAAGGTTTTATTTTGTAACTTTGGAACCCTCCCATTCCATTAAGTTATGGCCAAATCGTTAGATTTTCGAAATGCACACCTTTTAGCTGTCAACTAATCCACTTTATCGTTATCTGACGTGCTGGGTGAGTATTTTTGAAGTTACTTTATTTTTTTGGTTGCCTAAACGTACCCTCCAATATTAAAAGCTTATACTTGGTGGAGGTACTCAACAACGTACAAGGTATAGTCTCTTATGTTCAATTGTCGCGCTCTAGTAACTGCAAAAATCCCCTCCTCGTCTCCCCTACTATAATAGTTTGTCGGTCTTTGCGGTGGATTGAATATCTGACACGTTCTTCTACACTTTGGAAAAATTAGGTCACTTGAATTAGAAACATATCATCTAATTATTTACTCGGGCATGTTGAACTAAATTATATTACTAATTATGTTCAGTTTAATTAATTATTGTCATTTGTTTATTCAATTCAATTTATTATACTCGTATGACACAAGTATAATGTAGGAGGTTTTAGTCCGTAGGGCGCCGCGTATCGGTGAAGTGGGACATCGTCATTCAGGCTACCTGGATTTCATCCATGAGAATTTCCCCCTACAATAAAAATAAAAAGGCATTTGGCATTTGGCAAATTAAAAGTTATTTTAGCATAATCGGCATTCAAGAGTAGCGACAAGTTTTCAGATTCAAAGAACTTCGATGCCATCTAAAATAGTAGTTCTTCGTTTAAAATTCAGAAGTTTAAAATTAGTTGAAGTGGTTTCTCTTGAACGTTCGGAGAGTTTTTAGATATTCTTTGCGAATGCGGTTAAATATTTTGAATAAGATTAAGGCGGACTAATTTAATATTTGTGAGAATAGTTAATAAATAGTTTGGTGTAAATATATAATATATAATCGTAAGATCTTTGAGCAAAGGTGTTATAAACCGTTTAGCGTTATAGAACAATACCGTGTACGAACCAGCCAGTGAATTTTGAAATGTGTACAGGGACACCTTTACGTCCTTACCTTACCTTATCAGCCGATAGACCTCCACTGCTGGACATAGGCCTCTTGCATAGACCTCCAAGCATAGCGGTCTCGAGCCGCCAGCTCACTGCAACCCGTTTGATATCCTCGGTCTACCTAGTGGGGGGTCGATCAGCATTGTGCTTTCCGGTGCAGGGTCGCCATTCCAACACCTTGGGCACCCAACGTCCATCGCCTCTTCGAACTATGTGGCTTGCCCATTGCCACTTCAGCTTTGCGACTCGCTGAGCTATGTCAGTGACTTTATTTCGTCTGCGGATCTCCTCATTCCTGATTCGATCACGCAGAGAAACTCCAAGCATAGCTCGCTCCATCGCCCGCTGAGTGACTTTGAGCCTTCTAACCATTACGTATTATAAAATAAAAAAGATGAGGTTACACCAATACTAGAAACCAAGTTCGTACCTCCTGTATTGAAAATGTTGCGTACCATTCAGTTAATGGAAACGTGCTAGCCAAAAAGCTTGCATAAAACTCACATTTCAGTTCAGACTTGCCCAAAATAAACACTGGTTCGTAGAGGAATAACTTCAGCTATTCATTCGCTAAAATATTGGCGTCCATCTTTGTGACTAATGATTCCATTTGAATAGGGGCCCCGGACCCAGCACCGGTGGGGGCCCCGGACTCCGCTCCGCTGGGGGCCATCGATAAAGATGGTGGATAGAAACGTTTGTTTTATAATCGTTGTTATGATAAATTACGATTTGAATTTTTGATGAAAGCTTTTAAGAATGACATATGGATAACTTCAGGAGTACTTTGCGTTGAGGTTTCTGGCTTGAATTTATAGGAAATGGTTTTCCAATTCAGGTAGAATTTTCACACACACGAATATGTGAGCACGGATAATCTTGCGGATTTGTGCGCAAACTATTAGTGTATAAATGACAAGAAAACGCAACCAAAAACGTGTTGGGATTTTTTAACTTTTCAATTTGTCAATTTTCAACTATTGTTATAAAACAAATCTACCAGAGTCACCTTTAGGATTAAAACTGATTATTTTATTTAGATTATTGACCTCTTATAATAAAAGGACGCACAATCATGTAGAAAATTTCACTTAAAAACTGGCAAATTTTGCTTTGGCAGTTTTAAAATTATTGGTAAAGAAAGTTACACCTAAACGCCTTTAAATATAGTCCAATATTCAATAAACTCCCAAATTAGGATTAGGTTGAATTTGCAAATGCGACTACTTGAATTGAATGCCAAGAAGTTGTGTTTGGCACTCATTGAGTGGGGACGTTTTTTGGTCGCTGATTGTGCATCCACTTTAATAGGAGATCCATGATTTAGATGCATAAAAATCATAGAAATGTCACCTTAGAAAATGTTAATTTTTTAGATACATACATAGTTGTAAGGTCTCTTGTCCGTACTGTAATAGCAGTAAGTCACCGTCTCACCACTACACTGGCCAGCAGCGCACGTCCGCCTCCTCTCGATGCCAGAGACAGACTGGCTGCTTTGTCAGACTACCGGTGTACATATACACAAACACTACAATAGTTATACTCATACCATAGTGACAATCGAATCCGACAAGGGAGCATGATGTGGTCGCACACAAAGTTTATATTTGATTTATTATTTACCATCACGTCGCAGCGTACGCCGGGCGCGCTAAATTGCTTTCGTCCACGCCAGACACTCTGCCGACATGTGAAAAAGTGAAGCCGATAAAAGCCTTAACGTTCTTGCAAATAAATATATAACGGTTTGCTTGATAGAAATGTCAACATCCTGTAGGGTTGCGTATCTCTAATGTCATCAAAAAATATATATGTAAAAACATTTGTAAATTATTGCATACTTTCCATCTTAGCACAATTATACACTGTCTGTAGTGTCTATACTCTATAATATGCAAAAGACGTGACGTCACACTGTTTTACTGAAAATGAAAAATTACGCTCCTACGCGCATGTTAGGCCTACTTCTTTTTAAAATCTGGCATCTTGATGCTTATCCAGTTGTCCATTAAGCCTAAACTGATACCCACAACATTTCTCGTGAAGACAAATCAACCAATAGCGGAACCGGAAATATTGCTCTTTCTTTCGTCCCAACAAAAAGCAGTTATTTTCGGTTTGGCGCTATCAGTTAATTTGTCTTCACGAGTTCATGTTGTGGGTATCAGTGTAGGCCTAATGGACAACTGGATAAGCATTAAGATGCCAGCTATTTTAAAAATATTTTATCAAAATTCCAGTATTGAAATTATCAACATGAATACCTAATGGACAACCATTCTTTCCCCTCGTCAAGACAGCATGGTTAGCCATGAAAATGCAATTTTATTGGTCACCTGTTAAAAATGTGAGGCGTATTTAAAATTAAACTGCTTTAATCTGAAAATGTGGACTTATAAAGCACTCTCTGGAGGAGATCATAATTTTGGGTCATATGCAGGACAATTGTACCACTGGGAGGGATACGGTAAGATGGTTTGAGGCGATAAACCAAACGGTTGTATAGGGGTCACAGCGGAGACATATTTTATACCTACTTGATAAGATAAGGTCCTTCCATATTGTGTGAATTTTTACCTCAAAACTGCAGTTTCAGTCGCAAGCAAATTGGAGAGAAAATCGGTGCATTCGCATGTTAATTTTCTAATTAGACCAAATGTTTTTCTACGTCTTATAACAGAAAATAAGAAGGTTTTGGGTTTCTCAATTACGCTTCTAGTTACGTATAGCAAAGCAGTTAATGAATTTTAATAAGGATTTTGCAGCCAAATGTGCTGATAAAAAGAAAATGTCATATAAAAATAGCCTCAATAGCTAAACGGTAAGAGCGGTCGAACTTATCACCGAGTGGTGGTGGTTCGATCCCGGCCCCGTTAGTCTATTGTCGTACCCAATCCTAATACAGTCTTTCCCGACTAGTTGGGAGGGGAATGGGAATATTGGTCATATTTAAAAGATATGTCATATATTCTTTAAAAAAAAGAAAAAAAAAGTAAAGTCAGGCGATAACAAAATAAAATCAGACAGACGAATATAGTTTGTTAACTTTCTACAATTAGGGTAGGTAGGTTTAAGTAAATATCACTTGTCGCAAACGGTGAACGAAAAACATCGTGAGAATGTGTAAAAAAAAATGAGAATTTTCTTAATTCTCTTCGTGTGTGAATTTGGCCGGCGTGATGGTCTATTGGCCTAACCCCTCTCATTCCGAGAGGAAATTTTTGCTCAGCAGTGAGCAGATTATGGGTTTATAATGATGATAATGATGATTATGGTTGTCTTGTATATGTACGAGTAAATAAGCTTGCTAATTAGTGTTGCTACTTAGCTTGTAGTTTAACAGTTGTGGAGATGTAATAAAATCCTAGAGTTGTAAGGTTCCATCCGCTACGAGTATTATTGGTATTCCTTATATTGTACTCGTACACTCTAATCTGATTTTAAACAATGTTATTTGTTGGTAACTCTTTCTGGGTTAGGAAAACTAAAGACTAGTCAATATAAGTCAAAGTATAAAATACGAGTATGATTGATGATATGCATATAATAGGTATTTATAAATATGTATATTGGAGCTCGGAAAATGTACAAAATGTACAAAAATGTGGAAATGTTTCTCGCTACGAGTTTCCCTGCATACAACAGCTCCACTGTGAACTAAAGTGCTTCCATTTCCTTGCTTAAATATTCCAATATTCCACTGAGCAGGACTATTCTTTGCTTGCAGGTAAGTGACTGAGTCGATTCCGACGATGAATTAACACAATTCCACGGCCCTGCTGGATAAACTGAGGTAAGTGTCAGCAAGTAGGTAAGTAAAGTGTTGTTTTAGATACATAAAGTGTCAGCAATATTTGCGTACTTAATAAGATTACGATCTAGCCTCGTTATGTGACTAATTAGTAATTTAACTTTAACCTAAACTTGTAACGCGATAGTCACAGTATGAAAACATTGAAAATACCCACTAGGCACACAGATGTTTTTGTCGGTTGTCTACACCCACCCTAAAGAGTGACGCTCTAATTTCTTTCTGTTGAAAGAATTGAAATTATGCCCGTCGTGTACTTTCCGTGTTTGGCTTATTTACAACTTGTTAGGGGGCTTCAGTTGAATGCCTGTCATTTCTTCTTTTGATGGACAAGCCTTGTGCGCTTGTAGTTCAAGGTCTTGTGTTTAGTTGTTTGTTTAGGTGTAAGGGCTCCCGCACACGGGCCACCGACCACAACCACAAAACAGCGCTACTGGCATATTTCCTGTAGTTTTCATACATTTTATATGGACTCGCCGCACACGGGTGACGCCGGTGACCACCACACGCTAAAATCGTCGCTGCTCGTTTCTTGTGGCCCGCACCGGTCACTAAACGCCGCCACACGCTCCTCGCGCGATGGCGCACCCCTCTCTCCCTTATCTCAGTAAACCTCTTATAGACGAAAAGTAGCAGCCACTACCGGCCACAAGTGGCTGTCGCACGCTTCAGCTACTTTTGTGGCCCCTTTTTGCTTCTTGTGCTTGGAGACGTTTGTGGCTGTCGTGTGTAGCCCGTGTGCGACAATTAACTTTTAAAACGAGAAACGGCGGATTAATATTGTATGATTTTTGGTTTACCAAAATAACTTTTTAAATTTAAGAAATACCCGAATAGCTTTTTGAAATTTAAGAACACAATTTAATGAATAATGAAGTTTATTTGAAACATTTTCTATGGATTAGCTTTTATACTGATGATATTTGGATAACTTTCATTGCATATAGCTGTTGCTTGTTTGCTGCTCGTTATTTATGACTATAAACTAGAATGTTTGTAAATATTTCAATTACTTTTATCATTAAAAACTAATGCGCAAACTTTCAATTTTCATAAGTAATATAATTCAATATTTTTAAAATAACTTTCATATTAAAACAGAATTGATTCTCAACGAAATTATACATACTCATCACTGTATGTACTTTAATATTATGCCAGTTTCGTAGTATGATAAAAACGAGAACTATTGAGAAACGAAGATAAATTGTTATTCTAGACAACAATAGTGTTAAATTTTATCGAAGCGCGAACATTAATAATAGAGGGTGAGTATCTTCACGAGATATCCGGCGTTCAAATATTCTCAGGGCCATGGAAATATACTTCGTATTATATATTCATAATATTTTAGCCATATCAGTATACTTGCATGTAAAATAATATTAGATCCTTACGTATTGTATTACGTAAATTGGCATTAAAACAAAACAAAAAGTATACTCGTGGATTCAATTAATCCAAGTGTGTATACAAGTACCTACGCATTATCAGTGTATAAATCACGAATCTTCTTTTTTGTATAAACGAATATAAATTTAATGCAATGTCGCTGTGAATGAACACATTTCCCCTGCATTACAAAGAATTGACAAAAAGATGCTTTCTTTCGGTCCGAATTTGCCAGATCCAAAGTGGATTTAGGAAGCTCCCAAGTGACTTAAAGTGTCCAGACGGAAGATATCTCAAGAAAATACTTACCGGCGGTAAATTATGTTTGCGCTTCGATCCGGTTCAAAGCTTTCGCTGCGCGGATAAAAATGTCTTTATTTCCCTTGGCTAGATTTTAAATTAATTATGAACTATAAAATGGACCTGCAGAGCAAATTTTTAAAATTGTTCTGCAAGATGAGTAATGCTTATGAGTTTATTAAGTATTTGTTGCATACAACAAAAACAAATTTAAAAGCATTTCGGATTGTTTTCTCAGTACCAAATTCTTTTATATGTTTAGGGTGCGAATTAGCGTTGATTTACTTTAATCATTCAAGGTGCTGATTCAAGTTGATTTAAGTTTAATAATATTGGGTTAACATTAATATATATTTTTTTAATTTAACCATAATGGTTATTACATAAACAAAAATTTGTCCATAAAGTGCAGTATCCAAATATCGTGCCAAGCGCTTTATGTGTAAAAATAATGTTTATATTGTAATAATTATGTGTAGTAAAAAAATATGCTGTGGAACTCACTTTAGATCAAGAAATTATTGAATAATAACCCAATATCGTCTCCTACTAGAAGAACAGTTCTTCTAGTAGGAGTCTTCTTTAAGTCACTTGGGAGCTTTCTAAATCCACTTTGGATCTGGCAAATTCGGACCGAAAGAAAGCATCTTTTTGTCAATTCTTTGTAATGCAAGGGAAATGTGTTCATTCACAGCGACATTGCATTAAATTTATATTCGTTTATACAAAAAAGAAGATTCGTGATTTATACACTGATTTTAATTGTAGTTCTCTGACCTCTTTTAAAAAACTCATCAAGTTTACTTAGTGATTAAGGATTAGTTTAGTGATTTTTGCATTTATATTGTTGTCTCGTGTAGTGTTGTCGTTTAAGTGCTGTTCATGATTATAATATCATTGATTATAAGAATGCTGTGGTGTGTGTGTGTGTGTGTGAAGAATGTGTTGGTGTGCACACCAAGAAGGTGCAATCGTATTTATTACGTTTTATGTGTGTTTTTTTAATATTGTAACATGATAGTAACCAGTTTTGTGATCCAAATAAAAAAAATACAAACATCCGATTTCTTAGTTAAATGCATATTTATTTTTTCGGCTTCTGGGAATGTTCTGCTTAGAACAATCTTAGGAGCTTAATTTTTAAAGTCCGACTAAAGGCCGGACCTCTAGATCTCTAGACGTACAAACTAAACACTCTACTAGCGACGCTACGATATAACCTTAGAAACTTTATTATAGACTCACGACTTCATCCTAGTGAATTCCTGTTTTTCACAAATCCCTCGAGAACTATTAATCATATAATAAGTAGCTAGCTTAATAAATTACTCTATTTTCCGGTGAAAGTCCAATTAAAATCGTAGTAAACATTCCAGATATTAGGACAAACCTACACCTAAATCTACCTAGCTAAAAAATTATAAGTGTTTATTTGTGTTTTCCCGTCCATCGGCTCTTCGAACGGACGTTGGGGTCCCAAGGTGCTGGAATGGCGACCCCGCACCGGAAAGCGCAGTGTTGGGCGACCCCCCACTAGGTGATCCGAAGACATCAAGCGGGTTGCAGGGAGCCGCTGGATGCTGGCGGCTCGAGACTGTTTTGTTTGGAAGTCCATGCAAGAAGCCTATGTCCAGCAGTGGACGTCCATCGGCCAACATGATAATGATGATGATGTTGATGATGATTTGTGTTTTGGTATAGAGTAAATAAATAAAGCTCATGAAAAAAAAACAGTTATTAGAAATCAAAAATATAAATTTCAATCTTATTTATATGTCCAATATTTTCACGAACGTACATAAGCGGAAACTAAAGAATTATTTTTTGGGACAGCCTGTGTAGCGTCGCAGTACCGGTTCACTCACACTTTTATTTAACTACCCTATAATGATTATTTTTGGTATTTATCCTCTTCTGTTTGTTAATAATGTTCTGTTTGTTCCTAAATATTGTATTATGCAATAATAACCAATGCACAGTAAAACCAACTGTGGTTTGTGTTGCACTATGGTTAGGCTTAATTTAAATGTGTTGTTTGTTGAATAATAAATAAATAAATAAATAAATAAATAAATGTATAGGATAAATGCTAACTTCTCGATTTATCAAATTGAAACATAAGTTAGCGTCAACATTTCGCGATGTTACTTCGTGTGTGGACACTGTAAGGCACCCGGGGGTCCCCTAAATCCTTTTCGGCTCTAGCACAAGTTTGGTCGGGACGTGACTATTGTTTAATGTCATTTTTCATTGGTCTCGTCTCGTGCTCACAATAATTTATACTTGTTTGCTGTTGTTTAAGGGTGTCTGTACACGTTAGACTGTCGTTGGGTTGCGATTGTTTTATTAACAATTACAATATATTTGAGGGGTACGAAGTAAATTTTCAATAGGTAAGCGTGCTTCTAAGAGCTTTATTAGTGACAAATGTGTTCCTATGATATGTTCTTAGATGATAATGTAGTAATGGTAAATTCTTTATGAAATATTGTAAGATTTTACCTACTCATGGGGTATTGCGCGCTTTTAAACGATCATTGACTTTACAGAAAACGGTGACAGCATTGCGACGCATGGCGGGCGTCCAAAGATCCACACCGTACTCATTAGATGCGATGTGTCCGATACATACGATGAGGACATATTGACACCAACCATAAGGAGGAAATTATAAAATTTACTTTATTATTTCTGTATATTTTTTGATGTTCTTGATGTTCGTTCAACGTGACGAGTATATTTCATGTGAAATAAAAGCATTTCAATATAAAAAAAAAATACCGACCGAATTGAGAACCTCCTCCTTTTTGAAGTCGGTTAAAAAATAATCAACATCATCATCAACATCAACATATTTATGAATTTCCAGTATCATAAGTTATATTTACACTTGTACAAAAATTGTGTAACTTTAAAAGAATATAAAGAATATTTTGTTTATACAACAAGAGCCATATTGTGACCGGCCTTAGATAGCATAGCTCGATACTGGTCTTGTTTTCGTATTTTCTTTTGTAACAGTTTTCCGGAAGCGTTAATAAATGATTTGCGCTCGATACTCCGCTATCATGAATCTTGCCGCCGGACAATTTAAAGCCGTTACGAGCCCTCTACTGTGATAAAGCAATTGTTTAAAATCGTATTTCATTTGTTAACCGTTTTCATATAATAGGATTGTCTAGCACTTTCTCTAAAATATCTTCATTTATTATTTAAAGATGTATTGAGCTCAAAATTGTTATAATTTAAAGGTATATAAAAAAAATACAAAATTATTGCCACAACGCGTCGTGCGCGTTTTCATTAGCCCTCATTCGCACGAGCGACGCGCGCAACGTTTTTTTTTAGAGCTGTGTTGCATTTTCAATTTTGGGCGTTGGAAATAGGCCTTCATTTAACTTCATATTATATTTGAACGCTTATTTAACGCCCGTTAAAAAAATGCTTGTGCTAATGGGGGCTTGGAGCCATAACACGAATTTCGCCATGTGAATGTTTTACGGTGACCACAACGCTTTGTGAGCTATTTTTCCGCTCACTGAGCGTTTTCGATCTGTGAGCGTAACAAATTATTTATTAATACGGCTCTTTATTATATTTTTTTTATTTGTGCAAAATCATTTAAGATTGTAAGGGACCAATTGTTGAGTCAACATCTCTAGAAAATTCAACTCAAGACCTTTTGAATGTCACTCCAACCTTTGAACTATTACTCTATTAAAGCTCCATTATTGTCTTCAACTCTACATTCAAAATAAAAAGCCACTGTTCACCAAAAAAGTTAAATTCTTTTATTATGGAAATGAAAAGAACTTTTACTATGAAAAAAAGGTTTTCTCCGAATATTCACGTGCGGTTTTCCTCGTTGCGGCAACACAAAAGGAAGGTTTTTAAGGAAGTGTGAAACAAAGAGAATTAAAAGGGAAAATGTCCAATTTTCCTCATATTTGCGCCGAGGTGGGATGTGTCGTGCAATTTGGAAGCGATTCGATGCCAATTAGCCGTCCGGACTGAGGGCGGGGCTCCTTATTAGGACACCATTAAAACTGACGCCGTAAACTTAGGCCGCTTAGGGACTGTTCAGACGTCAGACTTCACTGGCATGTACGAGTAGTTGAAAATGCCTTGTTTTCACCCATGATTTTACAGAGATGGTATATTAATTTGTTATAAAACATGGGTAAGACTCACGTGATACAACGTCGGAGTATGCCCGACTAGTTTCAAACCCATACGGGGCCCTTAGTCATGAGCTGCTTCTTGCAACGCGGCACGATCCAAACTGATTTATTGTAAATTAATATAAATAACACTCATATTTATTTTTAAGTTTTAGTTTAAATTCTAAAAAAGAGATGGTATATGTGTTTGGGGCGAGATGTTTGTGTATATATAACGTCGTTTATCTCCAAAACTAATAGGCCGATTTAGTTTTCAATGATGGGTTCCGCATGGTTATTATGTGTACCATTCAAATAATGAGTCACTACGTGGTTTATTATCGTATTTTCGTTTTTGCAATCATCTAATCAGACAAGAAACTCAACAGTTGCTCATCAAAATCATACAGTATTATAATTTACAATTGAAGACAAAATTACAATCCCTTAATTTTTTTCTTCCTGTGTGAAGGTGGAAGCTGATCCAATGGCCTCCAAGCGCCTTTATCTTTAAGGAACTCAGCAATGGTGTAGTAACCTCGACTAAGTAAATTTCAAAACCAAAACTTCCCCAAAACTAAAACAAAACCCTTCTTGAATAGAAAGAACCCGCTTGTAAGTTATAACATTTGATGTTTTCACTTTTGTCTGTTACTTAACCAACATTGAATGACTAGCTTGCGTTTATACAGAAGTTAGAGTACTAAAAGCACGTGTCTGGAATTGTTCTGAACTTGACCACATTAATTGTCTCTGAATGCAACTCCATCCTACGGAATCGCGTTGAAAATTAGCCAATGTAAAGTTATTTCTGACTTTTGAATTAAATTTTGTTCCATTTTAGTAATACTCCATTTTCACGTAGGTGTCTATTTCTTTTAATATATAGCATCTCGCCGATCGAGTAGCCATACTGCTTCCTGTAGTTTTTCTACCATATCTACGTACTTATGTTCAAATGGACTCCATATGATGGAATTAAACTCCAATATATCAGTATTCCACAACTTGAACCAGGATTCGAACCCAGAGCATCGTGATCCAAAGTCAAATAGGCTAACCCTCTGGATCTGGATCAACAAGTAAGGTGTACTTCGGGTGACGGTTTAGTA
This sequence comes from Bicyclus anynana, assembly GCF_947172395.1. NCBI lineage: Eukaryota > Metazoa > Arthropoda > Insecta > Lepidoptera > Nymphalidae > Bicyclus > Bicyclus anynana. The sequence goes on from NC_069101.1 coordinate 12,648,165, forward strand.
ACGGTTCATCTTTTTAATATTAATGAAACTACGCGAATGAGGTTACGTGTAAAACCTAGTATATTGAACAGGGGAAACTGATGACGTCAAATTCTTCATTACCGTACGCTGTGGAGCGTACAGTCTGGGAGTAATTACTAGACTCATTATAAGACGCAATTAATAATAATCGACGATTAAGAATATTTTGGTAATAGGTATTATAGCTATTATCATATCAAAATTACCAGTGTGCCTGAATTCAAAGTCCTACACTGTAATCAAAACAAGAGTACCTATATAGAATAGAATAGAATATATCTTTATTTGTCCACACACGAGTAATAAAATAAAATAAAATAAACAAACAGAACATACAAATATCTGGTCGTGGACAAAACAGGTATCCATCTCAGCACAATGCCACAGCGGCGCTGGTTTTCAGGTGAAACCTTGTGAGTTCACGGACGTGTCTACGTGACGTGTCTTAACTTAAAACTTATACATGAATACAAAGTAAAATAAAATAATGAAACAAGAACGAACAGAGTAATAAAATAACAAAATTAACATTTATGGGAAACTAAATTAACAAGGAAAATCAAACAATAATTAATACGAGTCAACCTGTAAAATGAACGATCTGCCGCCACCATAGTGTTGTAGTAAGGAGAAAAGGAATTAGTACTAGGGGTTATTTGTTTGCTGATCCAATAATAAAAGATTAGATATAGATAATAAAAGATTAGATATAGGCACCTTCTAGGCAAGCGTGTCCCATCTTAGACTGTATCTACACTTATCATCAGGTTAGATCATGGTCAAACGCGAGCCTATTTGCATTAAAAAAAAAATCTGCGATCTGAGTTTCGAATTTACGTCTGTCGCTCTTCTACTTTCATAGTAGTATGGTTGAAACAAATTCGAAACTCATACTGTCAAGATAAAACACATCGTTACAGAATAGCGATACTGATATGATTTTACTAATTGTACGAGGATAAAATATAGCCTATGACACTCACAAATAACGTGGCTTTCAAGTGGTAACAGAATTTTCAAAGTCGGTTTAGTAGATTACCCCCACAAACTTTACATCTTTATATTACTATTAGTATTAGATTAAAAGCAGACAGACAGATTAAAAATATCCAAAAAATAGATTTCGATTCAGATCTTTCGATTCTAATGGCCTCCGTGGCGCAGTGGTATGCGCGGTGGACTTACAAGACGAAGATTCTGGCTCGATCCCCGGCTGGGTCGATTGAGGTTTTCTTAATATTGATCCAGGTCTGCTGGTGTGAGGCTTCAGCCGTGGCTAGTTACCACCCTACAGACAAAGACGTACTGCCAAGCGATTTAGCGTACCGGTACGATGTCGTGTAGAAACCGAAAGGTGTGTGGATTTTCATCCTCCTCCTAACAAGTTAACCCGCTTCCACTTTTGATTGCATCATCACTTACCGTAATGTGAGATTGTAGTCAAAGGCTAACTTGTAAAGAATAAATAAAAAGATGAAGACAGGGCTTCCAATAGTCACACTAATATTATACAGGCCAAAGTTTGTGTGTAAGTGTGTTTATTTCTCTTTTACGCTGCAGCTACTGAAGCGATTTGGCTGAAATTTGGAATGCAAATAGATTTTACTCTGGATTAACACATAGGCTCCTTTTCATCCCGGAAAAAAGCATGGTTCCCGCGGGATTTGTGAAAAACTGATTTCCACGCGGACGAAGTCGCGGGCGTCCGCTAGTATTGTATATGCGCTTTCAGCGAGCCGCGCATTAATGGAACAATCGGAGCGTGAAAAATGGAAGTGGCTTCGCACTGAGCCTTTCAAAAGTTGAAATTCATAACTTTGTTTAAAGTCGCTCCAATTACTGCTTGGAACGTTATCGTTGGAATTAATATACGGTTTTTATTCATTTTTTTTAATACAAAAAGTGAGGCCACAGAATACAAAAGCGAAGGAATAATCGAATTTAATTTAAACAAATAGTGTTGTTCCGTTAACGAAGTGGTTAGGCTGATTACTAGTATACCTATGTACCTAGTACGTATCGAATATAATTCCCTAGCGATTTTGTATGTTAGTAACCATTTAAAATATAGGTTTAATAAACTGTCATGTTGATTGAAATTAAAGTTGTTGCCTAGAACTAATGTCATGGTTGTTAAGTCATCATTATCAGCCTATTTTAAAGGCCAACTACAAGGCCATTTCTCCCTCCTTATAGGAGAGGAGATGTGGGGTTTAGAATCATCGCGTTGCTCCTATGCGGGTTGGCGGGATTACTAATAATGTTAAATTAGCGGTCACTATTGGATGCTAATAAAAAATATTGGAGTTTAACGTGCTCTCTGAGGCACGGGTCTCTCTCCGGGCGAAGGATTTTTACTCAGAAGAGAAAGAAAGAAAATCTCAGTAGGTATTCCATAATCCGACTCAGAATTCTGAATCTGAAAATCACAGATGCCTAACTGTACCTACTATAATAGTAAATAAAAGTTATTTTTAAAAATACTTTATAGCATAGTTATTTATAATTATAACTTGGCTGGTAGGAGGCTACGGCCGTGGCTGGTTACCACCCTTCCAGCAAAGATGTATCGCCAAGCGATTTAGCGTTCAGGCACGATGTCGTGTAGAAACCGAAATGGGTGTGGATTTTCATCCTACGCCTGACAAGTTACCTTACTTCCATCTTAGATTGCATCATCACTTACCATTGGTTGGTTGCAGTCAAGGGCTAACATGTAAACAATAAAAAATAAATTAAGGCAGTGTTATAATTATTTTTTTTTAATTTCGTTATGCATGTGAATCTATGTCACTATGATGTATTTTTTAATTTCCTAATTGAAATTTTATGGTATGAGAGTAAATAAACAGTTTTAATAACATTGTCGCTACTGCGGTTGCGAATATAATTCACACAGCGAGTGATTCCATTTATTTAAGGATGGAAAATTTTACATCTATTTTAACTTTACACATTCAAATTAAACAAAGTTGCCACAAAACGGGATTTATTGTGTAAACTTTTGAATTAATTTTACATGTGCGAAACAAGTTTCGTCTTGTGACTTTGCGCGTCTCTGCAACGCGGCATTTCCGTTGCAGAATGGTTTTGTACTATGTATTCAACCGATTGCCTCATTGGTCTAGTGGTTGGTATTTAACCATGGTCTTGGATGGTGTTACGAAAGTATATTGTTTTTTCCTTTTTCAACGGACGAAAGACAGAGAGAGGGTTAACTATTCGACGTGTATATTTTTTTTCTATGTCTAGTAGTGAACGTCCATTGGCTGATAAATGATAAGATTCCAAAATAATAAATGAACTGTAACTGTTTTTTTATTATTATAGTTTTGAACATTGAATTAGTAGCAGTAATTCAACACTGCTGCAAAAGTATTTCTAACACTATATTATACGAAAACTAATCGACCGTCATATTTCCTAGAGGCAATAAATAATCTTACACACCATCATACATCAACCAGTGGAACATAATTCAATCATCCAACGTTTCTATCAAAATAAATTATTTCTTACAATATACAGTCACGAAAATTAATTCGTAAGGTTCATTATAAAGCCTCAATAGCTCAACGGTAAGAGCGGTTGGACTTATCACCGAGGGATGGTGGTACGATCCCCGCTCCGTTGGTCTATTGTCGTACCCCTAGCACAGTCTTTCCCGACTAGTTTGAGGGGAATGGGAATATTGGTTATATTATAAAAAATATGGCAAATATTCTTTTTAAAAATAAAAAAAATAATTATGGTGCTTTAACAGTCTTGTCCTTTGGGAATTCTGTTTTTTAGAGGTTAAATATTCTTACATTCAGCATTAAAACATTTTTTATTTGGGGATATTCTCATGGATACCTCACCATAATCACCATTGGAAAGCGTACATACAAAATAACGTTCGGAACATGTGCAGTTCAGTTTAAGAAATTAAAGTTTTTTTTTCATAAATAAATACAGATAAAATAATGTAGAGAGATTTGCGAATATTCATTCCATTATTTTATCAATAACTTTAAGTATAGTACCATCGTAGCCGTAGCTCGTAGCATTCGTAGCACGTCTACGAGCGTTTAAGTAGACCGGTAGCTACGCGAGCGCTACGCTATTATTTCTTGTAGTACTTCGATAACATTATACAATACACTTAGTACGAAATTGCACATCTCGATATCATTCATCGTTTTATGTAACGAAACTATTAGAACACAAGAAGTGTTTTCAAACTGATCGAATTTAGTCTTTAATGTTAATTTCGATGTTAATTTTTCATTTTAAAATTATTATAATATTTTGTTTCGTTTAAAACATTCTAGCTATCCGAATTCGCGAAGTACGAGTAGTTTCTATTTCATCTTCGTGCTTAGAAAAGCATATGAATCTACATGTGCTTTTATAATGACTATATTATTTTTTTTTTTTTTATTATGATGATACAGGTGGTGTTGACGTTAAAATTTTGTCTTTCATAGTTTGATATCATAATTTCAAAACTGTCTTTAATTTATTTAGTAACAGTACACGCCTTTACTACTGGAGCACTTCAAGTTTAGCAATTTCAATAATTGGAGAGACAAATAGGATAATCCTAATCTCGGTAAAATCTTCTATTTGAAAAAAAAATCAGTATCCAAATATTTAAAATCTTATACCAGTATGTTATTGACATTGACTTTGTAGTTTTTTGATACATACAAACTCATCGATACTAGCGAAAAGTAAACGTACTAAGTAATATAAATACATACATATTCAATATCTACATAACACAGATAGATAGATGGTAATTATCGCCCGGCGTTAGGAACACTAGAGAATAAATTGTTTTTTAAGTATCCAATTTGCAAAGTTCTATTTGTTAGTTTAATTTCGAACATTTATACGAATGTTACGCTGGGACTAATTTCGCCAAATATTTTCAATAGCCTTTTTAATTCGTATAATATGTGTGGAGCGTAGAAAAAAAATTACCGACTTAAAAAAAGGCGAAGGTTCGAGATTCGACGCGTATGTTTTTTTTGTGATTTTTACCTCATAACTTTATCACTTATAACAAATTTAGCAAAATATTTTTTTTGTTTGAAGAAATATACATTCAGATTTCCCCCTTTTAATTTTCATGAAAATCGGTTCAGTATTTTTTTGTTAAATTCAAAATAAATGAAATAAGTGGACGAAATTGCCCATACTGTGGCGTTTACGGTCTTTGTACTAGAACACACTAAAAACAGAGATATAAAATGTTTTTAACAAACAAATTAACCGTTTTTAAAGATGCATTACTCTAAAAAATTAAAGATAACATTGTACCTACGAGTATGTCCTTTATATTGATCAGTAGGTATAAGGTGGTGTCAAAAAACAAAATAAACTTTACGACCCTGTTTGGCATAGCACCGCCTTCAAAACGATCAATATAAAAGACATAGGTACGGTAGGATGTTATTTTTTATGTAATGCATCCTTGAAGTCGGTAATTTTTTTAAAAAAGTCAGATTTTGTATATATAAATTCGTCTGAGAGCACCGTGGACTTATGTTTATGGACTGTTTCGAGCTCTTCCTCATCACATCACAACATATAGCCTATGTTACTCAGTGATGATGTAGCGTTCTAATGGTGAAAGAATTTTTAATATCGGTCGAGTAGTTTTCGATTTAAATCGCAATAAACAAACAAAGTCGATCTTACTACCTTACAATATTAATTTTAAACGTATTACTTTTTAATTGTATTGTTAAATAAATCGAGACCCGAGGATTTTGTATCGTATTAAAACAAAACGCTTGCAGTTCTGTGTGGCGGATTTTTAATTAATTTTTCATCTCCAACGTGCCCGCGGTCGCGCGGACGTATCGTTAAAAATGTAAGTGTGTTTTGCGTACTATCCACTCGTTAGTGTTTCCATGGTCAAGGACCTCGTAAGTCCAGTGGTTAGCTATGTATGTTATCGCCGCATTGCAAAGACTTGCGGTACGGACGGCATCAGTGTGCTCGTGGCGTTCGAGCCGTCCACATCTCTTGTTGTGTAATTCTTTATGGGTTACTTAGGATAGGCTGAAAGAGTGACTTGAGTGGAAAAGGGGAGTGTTTGTTAACAATCAAAGGCGCCTTTAACCCTATACACAACGTTCACAAGTGCGTGACTTCACTCAAGGGCATTCTCTGCCATTCTAGGGTCTTATTTTGGTTACAGTTTGATTTGTTAATTAAGTTGTCCTGACAAATGTTATGAATCATAACCTTTGTTTGACATTGGTTTCCTTATTTTTGTAATCACCTCTGAGTCTGCTAAAATGTAGAGATGTAAATTATAAGGTCTATTATGTAAACTATAAAGTTAAAATATACTTTAAAATATTTATTTAGATATTGAAATATCTCCGTTTTAATTCATAATTTGAAGTTAGTGCCATGTTTTCTATAAGTTACACTTTACGTGGTCTTAATTATAATGTATCCAATTCGAAAAGGGTACGTTTATTGAGCAGGGTGCGATGTAGGTACCGTTAGGCCGTATTATTGTCCTAGATAGCTTTATTCAATATTTTTGTATGGAAAAGTAAATTGAGCTTTTAGAAAAGGGGATTATAACAAATGTGCCTAGATTAAATTCTATTTTATTGCTCTAACACCTAATACGAGGACATTTAATAAAGGATATATACCCTGTAATAGTTGTTTAATGGTCATTCTTTTCATATAGTCGAACATATATTCAGCCTTTGTAATACATTGGGATTTACACATTTAATATTTTGGATAAAAATAAAAAAAAAAAATACTAGCTATTTAATATGTACACTAAGCTAAGTAATATCAATACTACACTTTTGAAAACTTTGGTAATTAAGCGAATATTATGTACCTAATTATACATTTACTCGTATATTGTGATATGTATATATGTGGAGAAATAAATAAAATTCTAAATTCTAAATTCTACACAGTGAAGTAGGTACAGTTCAGGTGAATTGTTTAGCAAATATGAAATGATTTGAAAAAATTGAGATTTAAGTAATGTAGAATATACTTGTATTATATTTATCATACATTCAAAATTAAAATGATGAGAAAAAGAAATTAAAATGATTTAATGACTTTTTGTAGAATGAATTCTAGAGTTGTTCAAAAAATTTAATTAACTTAATAGTGCTCTATTAAACAAAATAATTATTTATTTTGTTCTTTTTTTTTGCTTATCAAAGAATCGGAGAGCCCTTCGGAAATGCGAACAGTTCCGGACATTTAATTAACGTCTGTCATTCCGTTAAATTAACTGTAGATTACGTTAAAACGCTGTCCGAATCATTGTCTACGAGCACGCGATTACAATCTACAAGAAATTGAGAGGCAACAGGCGGGCCCTTTTAACTTATTTTTAACCGACTTCAAAAAAATCATGTATGTTTTTTTATGTTTGTTGCCTCATAACTTTCTTTATTAAACAATTTTGATTTTTTTTTGTTTGAAAGAGTATACCAGATTGGTCCCATTTCATTTTCATGAAAATCGGTTAAGTTATTTTGTGTTTAAATCAAAATGACGGGAAATACGTTTTTGAAGTCGGTTCCATTTTTATGTTATAAAGATTATTAAGTATTTAACATATTTTATCGTTGAAATGAATTTTTATTATATATTCTTTTTTGAGAATACTATACATACTGAAAGGAGTATTTTATGTGAAAACAGTTAAACAATGTTCTATAAAAAATTACTGACATAAATTTCAAAGAGAAGGTAATAGTTTTCTGCGTGGAAAACTTTGATGCAATTCTACGTGAGGATGCTAGTAGTGCCTCTTGGCGGAATGATCGCAAGCAATTCCAACTCGCTCCCGCCGGCAAATCCGATAGGAAACGTCATAATCATATGATAGGTGCGGCGCATTGCGCCCACCTGTCGCCGCGCTTGCGTCCCGGGTGACGTCACCGCCGACCGCGCCCGATCGCACCCGACCGGCGCCCGACCGACCGCCGGAGCTTCTCACCGCTCCGCCGCCAGCCCGCCGACGGCCGGACAAAATTGATCCGTCGAAACTCAACCGAGTTAACCGAAATGACAAAATATCCCCCGCAACACCGCCGTGGCGAACTGCTACACCTCTAAACCCCGAAACTTTTCCAAAAATTATATGCGCCGGGTGACTGAATCAATCCCAAATGAAAACAACGTCCCGTGGCATGTCTCGCTGGCTCCTTATCTAGTTCTTAATCCAAGATAAATATTACATCAATCGGGGGTGTAGACGGCGGAGCGCGCAGGCGCGAGGGTCGGCGGCCCAGTCCCGCTCCGGCCGCGCCGCCCGCCGCACATCGCTCCCGCGGGCCCCCGACCCGGCGGCGACTCGCCCGCTGCTCTAGGACTCCGTAAGTCGCATCCAGCCGCCCGCCGCGGCCGAGAGCCGACCGCGCGCCGACCCGCCGCCGACCGCGCGCGCCGTGTCCACGTGCACCTTACGTTGCGTAAGTCGCGAAAACTCCGAACACGAACCGAATCTCCTTTGACACGCAAGGAAAACAAATAACACGCACCGACATCGATCTCGTGTTTATCATTTTTTTTTTTTCTAACACATCGTACCTACCTACTCGTATATTATTACAAGTCGTTCGTTCGCTTGTACTCGGATGGGGGTAAATAGTGTATCGGGTTAAGCGTGTTAGGGAGGTTAGAAGTGGCTTTCTCTTTTTAATAGGTTAATCCGCCGAGTGCGGGCGCGGTCTTTTTAACTTTACGGTACAAAAGTGCTGGTTGACCTTAAAAGCGCGCAGCGACACCTGATTTGTTTGCGGCTACAAATAGTTACGGCTAAGCTATCTACATCCTTCTACATATTAAGCCGAATCTTTAAAAATTCGTGTTTAAAAAAAAATCCATAATCGTATTTTTAATATTAAACTATTCTCTTATTTTAAACGTTTTAATTGCTTTTAGTTTGTTTGAGTATATTTAATATTACTAATTTTTTAACTTTTTGCGAATTTCTTCTTTGCATGTTTTTTTTATTTACAAGCCGGTGATAATAATAGGTCGCTAGAAACAGGTAGACTTAACTTTCAATTATTAAATATACCTACTCGTAATTGACGCCGAAAATATTTTGTAGTTAGCGCTAGTCCGACTTGGTATGTAATTCTATCGATAAACTTTGTTATATTTTTAAGGATATCAAAGTTTATCGATAGCATTACATCCCAAGTCGACCCTTGACTCGGTTAAGCGACATTACTCCACTGAAAGTAACAAAATCCGCTTCCGTTTTTCGTTTCGCTCTACTGCAAATGATACCTAGGTATACGAGTATAACCTCCATAAAGCCTTCATATAATAAGATATTTTTTTTGCTAGATTTTATTATAAACAAACGCAACCTGATTCTTGACTATACCACCAAATAAAGACTATAATTCTTCTCTTAACCAAACGGACAATATCATAATCTTTGAAATATAAAATATCCCCTCTTTACTACATTAAAAAGTATTTAAAAATTAGTAATTATATTAAAATCATTAATCAAGCATTGCTTTCAATAAGCAAAATATTTTTTTTGTATTTAACATCTACCATATTTTTTTTCAGGTTATATAAGTAACTAAATTTTTCGGTACAAAATGCAAGCAATATTCGTAAAGCAAAAAGATCTTTTCTGTCTGTCTGTTCATTCTTAAGCTTTACCCGGCACGGACTATAACAACCTAAATAAGCTTTTATGTATAAGTATTGGTCTTCTTTAGCATAAATGAATAAACAAAAGTTTGCCTTCATTTCACATTTCTGTATTCCGCTCGACTCCAGTTTTTAATCGCCTCTAACGACTTCTTACCCTAATTAATGGCGTCCGCGCTTAAGGAATTAGAAATTTCGGCCAAATTTTTATTAATTTTCAATGACATTTATTCATTTCGAATTTAAATTTGTTGGATGAAATAAGAATTGGTCCGTATGTTGCAAACTGGTAGTTCTAGAAATCATTACATGTACACAACAGATCAAGTGTCAAAAATAATTCAATATATTTTATCATCATCAAGTGACCTCTTCAAACTGAAGTTTGGCGATCAGAAGAAGAAATCTTTTTCGATCTTTGAAATACTTTGAAGTAATTACTCATGCTCCTTAATATCGATGAATCCTTAAAATTATACAATCTATTTTATCAGTAAGTTTTTAATTGGTTAAATTTTTTGAAATCAAAATTTTACAATGTACTAACATTATTCATTTAGCCCTTTGGTGTGATAGTGCAAAGAACATTTATTATTGGATTTCTTGAAATTTTGGACTTAAAACGTGAAAATATTTTATCAGAAATATAAATAAATAAAAAAAATCCTTTATTTATTCATTTTATATAACTCTAATATATTTTTTGTTTACTATTAGTAATTGTTGTTCGGTAAGACATACGAATTTCACTAGTAGGTACTTTTACAAGATAATATATAATACATAGTGCGAGAAAAAATTACAAACACAATATACCTGTGAAATGTTTTGACGGCCTCCGTGGCGCAGTGGTATGCGCGATGGATTTAGAAGACAGAGGTCCTGGGTTCGATTCCCGGCTGGGCTGAATGAGGTTTTCGTAATTGGTCCAGTTCTGACTCGACCGTGGCTAGTTACCATTTTACCGGCAAACACGTACCGCTCGGTATGATGTCGCGTAGAAACCGATAGGGGTGTGGATTAGCTCGCTTCCATCTTAGTTTGCATCATCACTTACCATCAGGTGAGATTGTAGTCAAGGGCTAACTTGTCACACTAATATTAAAAATTGTATGTTTATTCCTCCTTTGCGTTGCGGGTAGTGAAGCGATTTGGCTGAAATTTGAAATGGAAATAGGTTTTACTCTGAATTAACACATAGGCAGCTGTTCATCACAAAAAAGTATAGTTCCATCGGGATTTGTGAAAACTAGATTCCACGCAGACAAAATCGCGGACATCCGCTAGTAAATAATGAAGAAAAGATACCATTCTTTTTGTGTGGTCCTTTAATAATAAACATATATCTGCTCCCACAAAACAGTCCCACGGTTTATATACGTCGGATATAGGAATACGGTTACCCTTATTTCGCAGTGTAGTGTAACTGTCAGCTCCGAGTTACCTCCGTGCAGCGCACAATCCCTTGGCCCAATTTTGAAACATTCAATTTCCATAAATTGATACTCAATATGTGCATACGCCAGTAATACTCTTGTTTGTCGAATCTTCTATTCATATTACATTGGCTTCAGCCACGCTCGAAGAGCCCGGCACCTGAATGTTAGCAAAATATAGCCCCTATATTCATATATCTACATCAAAGATATTTTATACTAGAGACTAGCGAACGCTTGCGACTTCGTCCGCGTGGAAGTCAATGTAAACTTTCAACCCCAATTAATAATAAGCCTGTTTATTTCCAATCCAAATAAAAGTAGCATAACGTACAAGCAATTTTTAAACTTAATTACTAACATAATATTATAAACAAAAAAAAAATGCATTAATGTATTAATTGCTGTCGCTTTCTTCGTTACCATTGATCGGAACCCCTTCCCGGGTAAGGGCCTCCTCCAGCTTTTTCCAGACCTCTCTGTCTTTTTAGCTTTCTTTATCCAATCATTTCCTGCTATTGTTCGTATATCATCTATCCACCTTTTTTTTCAACCCCAATTACACCACTTTATATTAAGTATTTTGGGATGGCTTACCTTCATCTAAATTCCATCCGTCGCCACTGATTAATTATTATTTAAGCAATAGTAAAAAACAGCTGGTTAGTAACAGCTTTTCGAACTACCCTCCTCTCAACTTGTATCATTAACGAGGTTAAAATGTTCCATAGATCCTGGGCTAGAATGCACGATAGGTACGATTACGAGTTATACAAGTTTAAAATTATGTTAATGTTAACTAGAAAAGCTCGTAGGGGCCGGATAGTGAATGAGTAATATAAGTGGAAACCCGACGATATATGCCGAAGTCACGAAAGCTGTACGCTTCAGTTGAATCATTTGTAACTTGGAGTGGGGACTAACATATTACTAGTAGGTACCATAATGTATCAACTGCCTATTCTATACTTAATACTATAAAGAGTTTTCATTACTACTTTTACGGTTACTATTTTTAGAGTAAGTTAATATTTTGTATTAAGTAACCAATGTAAGCATGTTGTGTTTGCTTCAAGTAGACATAGTTACATGAGGATGAGTAGAAGCTATTTTTGAAACAAGTTAGGTTAAGTCATAGTGCCAGTTTTGCAAACCAATAAAAAAAGAGGTAAAGTTTATGATGTTGTAGAGGGTAATCTCTCGAACTACTGAACGGATTTTGAAAATTATTTTTTTTCAGTAGAAAGCCACGTTATTTGTGAGTGTTATATGCTATATATTATTCCCGTAATGAAACGGAAACGGGTACTACATGGGTGTAACCGCGAGGCTCCTGTTAGTAAACTAAATAGTGTGTTACTTATTGTTGTGTTTTGGCATTGCATAGCAGCACTATTTCAATGTCAAAGTCTAAGATATTTTCTAAAGTTAGACCTACCTAGTTATTTTCTTAGAAACTTAGAAACAGAGTTCCTAATTTGCACCCGCCCGTTGTTCTACTGATGTACTTGCTTTTTGCTTATAGTTGGAAGGGAAAGGGGAAAAATAGTTTCTACATTTAGTCATGAACATTTTCTTTTAAACATTTCTTATAGTACATTGTCGTAATGCAGTTATCCAAAATCGTTAATCTAAACCTAAAGGAACAACTAAATGAGTTAAACCCGTCAAGTAAAGTTTAATTTCTCAATGCTTACATGTTACAGCATATTAATTCAAACTGATTTTTTAAAATACATTTTTATTATTAATTTAACTTATTAAAAAAAATCTGTTTTTTTTTTCTTTAACAGAATCAATATGACTTCAGACCCATTAATTAAGGATCAATTTCTCAAAAATTTTGGATCAAAAACCAAAACATAAACTCTAATGCTACATGTTAGTCAGTCCATTTATATTGAAACATATTTATTAAAATGAATTTTTCATCAGTATTAATTTATTAAAAAAAAACTTGTTAAATCTTAACCGGCTATTCTAAACTGTAATATCTCGCTTATTTTTCCTCTAACGGAATTAATATCACTTCGGCCGCTACTTATCCCGTCTAATTCCAGCGGAAAGGCGTCCAGCGTTTAATTAAACGGTCTAGGAACTCGATAGCGTCTTGGAGATGGTTACAAATTGAAAAGCCGTGTTGGATATCTTTCTTTTGTACGCGTTGTAGCAAATTTAGCAAAGCCCTACGCTACTTTTCAATTTTGCAATCTTTTGCGATCGCTTTGCTGTTTTACACTGTTTTATTTGTTTTTTTTTACCGGAAACGTTATTTTATCTTCAACCTTGTTTAGGTCGATGTTTTATATTTAGGAGAAAAATATGGTTAATTTTTGTTTATATTTTTGCAAAATATTGAAAACGAATTGCCATTTATCAAAAACATGAAATGTAAAAAAAATAAAAGAGAATAAATAATAAATATTGTAAATGATGATTTATAAAACTAAATTGGAGCTTTGTAGATTCTAGCCAGCTCTTCTCAATTCATTACCGAGGTATTCACCTATTTTAATTATAATACAACTATTTCACATACTTAGTAGGTTATATACTCAATTTTCATCACTCAAAATTCCATACAATAAGATATAACACTAGTATGTAGAAAAAGAAGAATTAAAAAAGCACACAAATTAAAGAAGGAGGAATAATTAAAACTAAAAATTAGCATGTAAAGGCGGCCTTATTGCTATAAGCAATCTCTAACAGGCATCCCCTAATTACAGTATTTGCAGAGAAAAACGGAAAGGAGCAATACAAATAAATAGTAGAAATTAAAGAAAGAAAGAAAATATATAGTTTTTACAATTCCTGAACTCAACTCGACATTGTAGACGATATTTAGGTATTATTTGTTTAAATAACTTTCGTTGTTGACCACGACTAACATTGAGATGTGGAAATTTCCTCTTTTGAGCGCCTCATTTTTCATGACTTAGTAACACATCTAACAAATTTAAATGTATTTGATATCATTGCCACTCAGCATATTGCTTCAAATGGGCCACATATCCTATTTACGAGTAGCTCAGAAATGATCGTAACCAATGCGTTCAAAGGCTTCTAAATTCGACGAAAGGCGTTTGGCGTTTAATTAAACGGTCTAGATCTGGAGGCGTGACGGCGCTAACAAATTGAAGAGCTTGCGTCGGATCTCTTTGTACTTGTGTAATTGGAAATTGTATTAATCAATACCAGCTTTGCTAGCGATTTAAAGACGTGTATGGTGGAGTTAGGTAATGCAATGTCGTCTTCTTTGGTTTGATTCCCAGCTTAGTTTTAAGCTCTTTAAGATATTTTATTAAGAAAGTTGAAAAAGCGTCAGTAATGTCGTCATTCCAGCACCTTGGGACTCCAACGTTCATCGGCTCTTCGAACTATGTGCCCCGCCCATTGCCACTTCACCTTTCAACTCGTTGAGCTATGTCGGTGACTTTGGTTCTTCTGCAGATTTCGCAGAAATCGAAACACAAACAACACACATACATAAATAATTTAGACATAATTGTAAATAGTGAATAATTCTTTTTACTTTGCAACATCTTCCTATGCCAAATTTCATTCCACCGTATCGTGAAGAAACCTGCATACCAGAGAATTTTCTTAATTCTCTGCGTGTTTGAAGTCTGCCAATCCGCATTGGGCCAGCGTGGCGGACTATTGGCCTAGCCCCTCTCATTCTGAGAGGAACATCTTCCACGTATAGTTTTTGCTATGCCAAATTTCATTCCACCCATGTACCTCCGTATACAAAATGGTGACATTGAAATTGTAAAAGGGATAGCAGCGGTTTGCGTGCCTACGCACTCGTAAAAACTAATTGAATTAAAAATAAAACTAGGCCGCGGGTTGATTTGTGGCCTTGTTCCTTAATGTCGTAAGTTTTATAACCTGGAAAAACCGCCGCTTTAGTTAATTGGCAATATGGTGAATATGGCATACATTGTATGCCATATTGCCATGTTTTTAATGATTGATTTTTACTGACTATATTTTTAAATTAATGACTGTATTTTTGATAGGTTTTAGAACAGTAATCGTATAATTATTGTCAACGACGAAGGACGAAGCCCCCTATTTGTTACGTCATCATTTATCGTCATTTTTAATGGCTCACTAAAGACTTCCCTCCTTAGTAGCGGGGATATGGGATCGAGACCCACCACGCTGAAAGAAAAGAAAGTTCAGTATTTCAGAGCCGACTCAAACCCAAATCCAGTAATTCAAAACCCCATAGGTTAACCCCTGGACTAAAGACGTATTCTTTCTGAAGTGCCAGCTAATAATAATGGACATGAGTCACTTTATTTTTTACGCAAATTGTTTTGTCGCACATAATAGTATTTTTAGCAGAGTCAGAAGTGGATTACAAAAATAGGAAAACCATTGTCGAAAAAAGGTTATGATTCACAATATTTTTCAGGACAACTTAATTAACAACAAACTGTAATCAAAATAAGACCCTAGAATGGCAGAGAATGACCTTGAGTCATCAATATTCTCTTTCAGTGCGCTTTCATTTGAAATCCCCCTCGAGTATATTTGCAGACATTCGGTTCTTCTTACCCAATTTCATTATCCACAACTTTGAATCGGCTCAACCAATTTTCATCAAATATGTCTAAGAACACTCGCACATAAGTCATCTTTAATTTTAAAAAAAAACTAAATTGAAATCGCTTCATCCGTTCGGGAGCTATGGTGCCAAAAATGACAGACTGACACGTTAAACTTATAACACCCCTCTTTATGCGTAAGGGGTTAATGAATAAAATGAACCATGTAAAACAATAGATCTTACCGCTTAAAAACGATCTCTGCTGTTTGTGATGTTTATAAATAAAACTATTAGTTAAATCTATACTAATATTATAAAGCTGAAGAGTTTGTTTGTTTGATTGAACGCGCTAATCTCAGGAACTACTGGTCCGATTGAAAAAAATCTTTCAGTGTTAGATAGCCCATTTATTGAGGAAGGCGAAGGCTTTTATAGGCTATATATTATCCCTGTATTCCTACGGGAACGGGAACTACGCAGGTGAAACCGCACGGCGTCAGCTAGTTCATAATAAAAGCCATGTCGCAAAGCGTTGTAAAATTAATTACCAATTAATAAACAGTATCAATTAATGTCAGCGCAATCGCAATTGTATTCAGTTAGTCGGGCAATTTCCCCCCAACTAACACAGCTAAGGCTGGATTATTCACGTTTTACATCGAGGTCAAGCGGTGGATTACACGCACCGCGTCACCGACAAAGCCTACAGTGGGCGACAGTTTATATGGCCTAGCTTTAAACTTTAGACTACGTAGGACGCGTTACTAGGGACTATTAGTAACGTATGGTATAGTAAGCTTGGGTAAAAATAAATAAATTATGCGAAAAAGGTGAATTAAGTATACGAATTTTAGATGTGTTTGCAGTACGGACGGCTTCAGTGTGCTCGTGGCGTTTAAGCCGTCCACATCTCTTATTGTGTAATTCTTTATGGGTTACTTGCGATAGGCGGGGAGAGTGACCTGAGTGGAAAAGGCAAGTGTTAAATATCTGTCAAAGACGCCTTTAACCCTATACACATCGTTCACAAGTGCGTGAGTTCACTCAAGGTCGTTCTCTGCCATTCTAGGGCCTTATTTTGGTTGCAGTTTGATTAGTTTTCTTATTTTTATAATCACTTTTGAGTCTGCTAAAAGATGCAAGTTGATACTAACTAAAGTTAGTATGAACTAAATCCATGAAAATTTGCATTTAAAAATAACAAAAATGTCTATTGAAATCGGATTAGTAGCAGCAGCAGTCAGCATCTCCATATACAAAATACACAACCTCTTTTTCGTGTTTTTCAATTTAGAGTTTTCCACTCTAATAATTTTAAACAATTTAGTCTCTTTTTTTATATTTTTGACTAACTTTGGTCACACGTACATTTACTGTACGAATTGAACCAATTTAGACCGTCAGATTTAGAGAAATTTCAAAATCAATAATTCAAAAAAATTGTTTTTTGCATTTTTGCGACATTTTGAATGCTACTACTATACTCGTAAGTATGAGTTACTTGCTATTTGAACGAGAATTTCGAAATAGATGTAGTATTCGCAATGCTGATGTATTTCTTAGGATATAACAAAATGTACACCTAAGAAGTTACAATGTTTCCCCTTTACGGGAATCCACGCCACATATAGTTGGTACGTCCGTACCGCCATATGCATAATAAAACAAAGATGGAGGACAAGGGTAGGGTTGCCGCAAGCCGCCCTTGACGGGACCTAAATCAGTCACTTGACTTAATAATCTTACTGTTATAATGTGATTTTGACAACGCCTGAAATGAATTTCATCGTATCATATGAATTGTTCTTGCTGGTTCTTTTGAGGTGATTCAGCTATCGTAAGTAACGTAACGTAAAACGTGCCTGTAATTTAAAATTAAAAAAAAACGAAGTTAGTCAAAATGTTTTGTTGAGTAACCTTGTTGTAATAAAAATAAACAAAAAGTTTAATGGATTATTTTTAAATAACATTTTTAGTCTTGTGTTTTTTTTAACATAATCATAATATACCATTTTAAAATCCTTATGTGGTTTTAATACTATAATTTGATACCCATATTGTAGTATTAAAAATATTTTTATATTAATCTTTAGTGTCTCAAAGTCGTCGCGTTAGTTTTTTTTTAACGTCACCTATTTAAGGACACTTGGGTTATTATGATTAATCTAACGATAATTTAGTTATGTAAATCTGTTGAGCGGTTTGGAAGACATGAGGTAGTAAAGAACATTACATACATATAAAATACGCACTAAAAACATAACCTATCTTGGCAGTTAGGTAAAAGTTACAGTTAAATTTTACATAACGCATTTTATTTTTACAGAATACTTAAATAGGGTTGAAAAAACATTGTACGAAAACAAGCAACCCTATGCCAGAGTGGGTAAGGTAAACAAATGGGAATGTCGTGTATGTTAATATTTAGGCAACGATGAGACGAGGCTGCATCTTATACCCCTGTTTAAGATGTATGAGCACTGTGTTATTGAGTTAGGTCGAAATATAATGGATGTGGGTACGGAATATTGAAAAAGACAGTTGACGGGTGTGTAACCTAATATTATAAGGACGCTACCACACTTTATGATAACCTCTTAGGCATTTATACTTTGCTATAAAAACAATAGTTTCTTTATTCGACTCTTAGTTCAAATAAACTTTCAAATTTAAAATCGTCTAACACTCACGTGATACAACGTCGGATTATGCCCGACTAGTTTCGAACCCATACGGGGCCCTTAGTCATGAGCTGGTAATTGCAATGCGGCACGATCCAAACTGCGATTGCGGTTTAGGGGTGGATGGTTAGTATGAATAATACTCACGATAGTCTAAATTGTAAAAAAAATTAAAATCGGTTTCAAGTTATTAATTATTATTATTTCCTATTGAAATGCGAGTATAGTTTGAATAAGTTGTGCCTTTACCAAATTAAGGCAATTATAATTTTTAAAATGCATCGTCACATATATCGTAAGGATTATTTTGGGGGATTAAGACAATTTAGCCTGTATGAAATTGATTCATGCCGCATTGCTCTTTCATTGAGTCAAAAATATGTCGAAGCATATATTCTATGGAAATCCACTAAAGGTCTAATGAGTTCGGTGAAATTCGTTTTCTGAAAAATACCGAATTATCGAGCAGTCCAGCTGGCCTATTCACTAATTTTGTATTTATTAACAACCTATTAAAATAAATATCAAATCAACTGACAAAATGTCATTTACCTACTGTATGATATTGACGAAGGGTTGCCAGTAGGCACCGGATAACATTTGTTTCATAGGATCTCAATTTTGGATATGTTAATTAACATTGACATACGTCAAAGTTAGTGAATTAGCCTGCAGAAGAAAAGAAATAAAGTTGTCAAATTGCCGATATATAACATAAATATAAGCATTAAACTTAATTATGTTTAGTGTAGTGTAAATTTTATTTTAGCATCAATCAAACTCCTCTCTAAAATATTTTAAATTAAATAAGTTATCAATGATTTTAGTTTAGAGTGTTTCATTATTAAATTTCACGCGCCATAGAACTTCATTAAAAGTTTTAGCAAACTAATATTATATTAATTTGGAAATAATAATTACTTTATTACTCTAAGCGTTCATTAGATTTCAATTATGATATTAGTTTCGATAACAATCGCCCCGAAAATCAAGTCGGTATGATAATTTTAATCGATTTTATGTGCCTATATAATATTAATTAATTTTAAGTTTTTAACTGTTTGTTACCAAGTTCACGGTAAATATACTAATAGCTAGCAAAAGCCCACTAGTTACCTTATATGAGTGAAAGACATCAATGCAAAGTTGTCGTCCAATCGTCTCCTCTCTAAGCAAAAAAATTCCAAAAATCCGCAATGACCTCTAGTTTACAAAAAAAAACTTCAGACAAAATTATAACTTGATAAGTTCAGCTTTTCGTTGACTTGTAAGTCAGTTAGTCAGTTGTCTTGAAATAGATAACATACTTACATACTCGTGTTGTAAAATTCGTCCATTGACTAGTTTTGTATAAATTCTGACAAATTCCCGTGATTTAAACTACTCGTATCTATTTATTTTTATAAAAGAAACCACTTACTCAAACACACAGCATATTAAATTCTAAAATGACAAAGTTATGAGGTATTTTTAATATATTCCTACGGTTAAATTCATTTTGCTTTTCTCAGCTAAAATATAACTAACCTTTGTGACATACAGCGCGCTTGAAATATTAATATTATAATACCAGAACTTCATATTTTCAAAGACATTTCCTTCGATTTCAAAATTATGAACGTCATATTTGGAGTTAAATTCTTGTTATTTTTTCTTAAACCAGGCTAAAATTTACGTACGACGACGTCGGAGTATGCTCGATTAATTTTGAACTCATACGGAGCCCTTAGCCATGAGCTGGTTCATGCAACGCGGCGTGTGCAAAACAGCGGGCGGTGCGCGAAACTAGTCGGACATACTCCAACGATCACGATGGTTAAAATTCTAAAATATCTGAAGTTGGTTAAAAAAAGGAAATTTCACATAATATGGCGAGAAGAAACACCTTAATGGATGCAATTTTCCGCCTACTAGGTAAGCGGTGCAATGTGAAACCGACCGTGAACAGATTTAAACGCCGTGGCGTTAGTGGCGTTGTGTGGAATAGCCAATGACGTTTAAAGCCTTCTCTAAACTCTGTTCATTATGCATTGGCTAGACAATTTCGGCTAACTCGTGATTGCTTTGAATCCCCATTAGCTCAACGGTTGACAACTATTCTCACTCTTAGACAAGCATTAGAGTCTATGAGGTCTCGCAGCCGACCAAAAGTGTGGAATAGCTAATTACGTTTAAAGCCTTCTCTAAATTCTGTCCAGTATGCTGGCTAGACTATTTCGGTTAACTCGTGATTGGTATTAAAGTCCCATTAGCTCAACGGTTGACAACTATTCTTATTCTTAGCAAGCATTAGAGGCGTAGTGTATTGGAGGCACCGGCGATTTTCTGTTACCTAAAGTAAAAAAATATATTTCTTTACTCAAAGTAAAAAAACGGACCTAATATTTTTTTCGTTTTTTTTTTGTATAACTTTTAACAGTCACAATGAAAAAGTGCTACTCACGGGACACCCTGTATATGCGGTGCAACAGCAATAGTTGACCTAAAACGGTATCGTATTGAAACTGTATAAAACTCGCGACCGAGCGCCTCATGCAAGCTGCACGCCCTCGTCGGGCAACGGCTTAGTCTGTCGGATGATCCGTGCGGTTTCCGCCACAGCGCTCCCCTGCTGTACATTATTCATTGCACAAGCAGTTTGCTCCAATCGTTCTCTACCTCAGACCAATTATAGAAGGACCTGTATCGCACTCATAGTCACGAACAAAATTGTCTGTCATTTTCTGATGAAAACGAGCTTAGATTTTATACTAAACTAGAAGCTTTTGCCCGTTTTTTACACAATTCAATTACACAAAAAGGTATTTTTACGGAGTTCTTTAACCGACGAACACGATTACAACTATTTAACATCGATTCTATAGAGACAGTTTTTATAATAGCATTAGATCGTTGATCATATACTTTGACAGAAAAGTAACGTCTAGTAACCTGCCAGGTCCAATACTAAAATACCTATACCTAGATTGTTCCGACTTTTTGAAACAGAATATATTTATAAGCCTTGCACTTTTAGCTCGGTTGTGTTGAATAACATGACAAGTGACATTGAGACTAATGCGGGTTACATACCTTTATTTTTAACTGCAGTTTTATCTATTGATATTCTGATTAGATGTTAGACTGTCAGTTCCAATGTGCAGTTTGCAGTTTTCAGTTTTGCCTACACACGGAAGTTTAACTGACTAGTTAAAACTATGTGTCCGTAGCACGCATTAAACCCATTTAAGAATTAAATACACTCCAAACCTAGTGTTCACATGTATAGTTTATAAACGATTTTCTAAATATTGTATCTATAAAGATACAATCCAATACAGATGTATCTATGAGGATACAAACCTATACAGATGTATCTATAAAAATACAATCCAATACAGATGTATAAATAAAGATACGTCTGTTTACTTGAGTTTCCAATTCATTTGACGCGCACTGGGTCAGTGTGTATTGCCCCTTAATATAATACTACAACACTGTAATTCTACAGAATAAGTAGTTATGCTGCAAGGGTGTATTTTGGTATAGCATTTCTCTCGATATAACTTGTGATTGACTTTGTTCTAAAATTGATAAGACTCCTATTTACTGACGAGTATATCTAGCTTTAGTTATTTAAAGAATGATAATAGAATAAGAAGAGAGATATTTAGGTCTATTGTTCAGTCTGAGGTCTGTACCGCTACGTAGTCGGTATCCATAGAACGCATATTTACATCAATTCTGGTACTTACTGCAAATAATGCTCTACTAACTTCCGATTTCAAAGTACAATGTGGTATCTTCAAGACAGTATAAGCACTTTCTAGACAAGCACATTCCACCAAGCGTGACTGTATTGAAACTATAGCTTGTACTATTAGAACATAGATACATGGACGACAAAGATTTTAGATAATTTATTATTTTTATCTATACTAATATTATAAAACTGCAGAGTTTTTTCGTTTGTTTGTTTGAACGCGTTAATCTCAAGAACTACTGGTCCGATTAGAGTTATTCTTTCAGTGTTAGATAGCTCATTTATCAAGGAAGGCTATATATATAATACCGTATTCCTACGGGAACCATAATCACGCGGGTGAAACCGCGCGGCGTCAGCTAGTTATTTATATTTATATGCTTCACTTTGTTGCCATGGCTGCGACATTATTTGCGTGAAAAATGCGAAATATTTATTGAAAAATTAAAAAACTGCAATTGATTGAAAATATAAATGAAAATAATATTTCTATTGTTTATGCATAGTTCCTGCACCGTTCTATTGTACTATAAATATTCATACAAATTAAACTGTAGCTTTTTGTTATTTTGTGTCTACCTTTATAAACTCACACACTATGTATTTCTCAAATCATTATCTTTTACCTACAATCTTCATCAAGTTAAATACTAACTACAACTTGTACTATAGTCTGGCAAGTTCGTAGATAACACTCCCATGATATGCGGGCGACAGGGGAAAAGGTTGCGTGGGTGTGAAATCTTGCGTGCGGGAAGGTGACGTGCATCAGTTATGGGTTTTTCATTCGTCGCTACACGCCCCCCGGGCCGCGCTACATCGGGAGTGTTACGAACGAAGTTCCCTAGCTAGTGACGTTCGTGTTTCGACGATGTTTGTTTCGTCTCTGTCTCTTTGACTAACACGTTACTTTAAATAAAGAGAGAGATATATAAATAGCCATAAAATCATCGTTACAGAATAGCGCTACTGTGTCAGCTCTGTTCAAGAAAGTGAACCAAGAAGTTTACTGTTTTCAAAGGGTTGCAATTTTCTCGTGTCAAAGTTAGGCAATAGTGATGTAATTTCTATCAATCAATCACAGTGACGCCAGTCAGTGATGAGCTATCAAAGGCTGTGGTGGAATAGAACCTGCATTGCATCAATGCCTATCGCTATGCGGCGTTTCACACATCAATCAACTTTTTACCGGCTCAACCGGAGTTTTATCTTGTTTATTGACGTTGTATGGTGCTCGTGTAGGTTTTGAATTTCTGTATCGTCCGCTCCCATGAAGCAAACTTTTGTAATTGCATTATACTTACCGTATGAAAGGCTTTATAGGTTTTTTTTTTTTTTTAATTACCCATGTTTATCGTTAACCGTTTTGTTTTCGATCTTACAAATTACGTTTACGATACTACAGGTTTATCTAAAAGTCGTATCGGAATGCTTAATCCTTTGGTGCGTCGTCTTTATCGATTGTCGTGACAACCCACGGCCGATCACTACACCTGAGTTTGCTCATACCTGGGACCATTATTGTGTATGTCAAGGCAGTTAAAACTACCCTAGATAGAGGAACATAGATAACATTATTAGATAGATAACATCGAATAACTCCTGAGCACACTGCGAAATTACCATTAAAAGTGTTAAAAGGTCATGTTGCGCAAAGGCTATGAACAACATCAATTCCTTTGAGCGCCAAGTCGTTAGCAAAGAGACGGCTCTTACAACTCCACAGTCAAAAAAACACAGAGGATTCGCGTATTTGTTCACCCGAGTGAACTTGATGAACAAAGGCAGTTTGAACCTAGGACCTTACTGCTGTAAACTAAGCAGTTAAGTAAGCAAACATAGAATTAAATCGACTACCTCAACACACTGCGAAATTTCCATTAAAAGTGTTAAAAGGTCATGTTGCGCAAAGGCTATGAACAACATCAATTCCTTTGAGCGCCAAGTCGTTAGCAAAGAGACGGCTCTTACAACTCCACAGTCAAAAAAACACAGAGGATTCGCGTATTTGTTCACCCGAGTGAACTTGATGAACAAAGGCACTTTGCGTGCCTCGGGTACAGAATTACAACGTGTACACTGTAGAGGGAATACGCTCCCGTACAGATGTAATGATGAAATGTAGGCTCGGGAAATGGTTGCGCCAAAGTTCGCAGATCGGGGGAGCGATGAACTTTTACGTTAATTACATTCGAGCAGCTCGCTTCTTTTTTTATTCGACGACATATTTGACTGTAGTAGTTTCATTTGATGTTAAGTAATCTCACATGTCTACATAATCTTTTTGCTTATACGTATATATTAATTAGGAATAAAAAAACCAAGATTAAAAGTATAGGTACGCTTATAACACCCATTAAAATAAAATATAAAATGTGCAGTTTCGTGTGCACTCTTTAATGGTATTAAACGTTTCTTTTGACGAGAAAATCTTGGCCACATCAAGTAATTTCTATCAATTTCATACATATTCTATCAATTGTGTGAAAAAAAAAACATTCAAAATTTCTATTGACACCGGTATGCAAAACACATACCTACAAGATACTTTATCGAAGAAAGACTGCTAAATCAAAAGAGTCCTAAGAATCTTTTTTTATTAACCGACTTCAAAAAAAGGAGGAGGTTCTCAATACGACGACTATGTTTTTTTTTTTAATTTTGAATGCGATGCTTTTAGTACAAAAAGATTGCTGAAAAAAGTTGCTAACAAGCTATTGAAATGTGACTACAATTATGATTATTAGGTACAGCTTTTCATAATATGCGCGTTTGAATGAAAAATGTTACATTTATCCATTTATTTTTCACACCGTTTAATTGCACGGTGCTCTGAGTTAATGCTAAAGTCAATTTATAGAACCGTGTGAAGTTATAAATGTTTGCTTATGCTAATGATCGCATTGCGATGCAATTCATTCAATATCGTTATGCGATTCGTAAATCAATCATTCGTTCGGTAAACAACGGCATTCGCTCCACTGTGATTGGTGGAAAATATCGGCGCAGCTTTATGATTTTAAAATGGTAATCGTGCGTTACTATTGTAGCTGGAAATTATTTTTGTAGATGAGACTTTAAGGAGGGAGGAGGAGGAGATTTAATGCATTTATGGTCGTTCTTTTTATTCTTTACAAGTTACCCCTTGACTACAATCTCACCTGATGTTAAGTGATGATGCAGTCTAAGTTGGAAACGGGCTAACTTGTTAGGAGGAGGATGAAAATCCACACTCCTTTCGTTTTCTACACGACATCATACCGGAACGCTAAATCGCTTGGCGGTACGTCTTTGCCGGAATGGTAACTAGCCACGGCTGAAGCCTCAGCTAGACTTGGACCAATTAAGAAAATCTCAATCTGCCCAGCCGGGGATCGAACCCAGGACCTCCGTTTTGTAAATCCACCGCGTATGCCACTGCGCCACGGAGGCCGTCAAAATTAATTACTTTTCTTTTAAAAAACTATAATAATACCAATGATGTTTTTAAATAACTAGCGGACGCCCGCGACTTCGTCCGCGTGAAACTCGATGTAAACTTTCAACTACCCCTACCCCTAACCTTTTTTCTGTCACAAGAACCTTCTCCTGACAATAACACATCAAAAAAAAATTTGTGAAATCGGTCCAGCCGTTTACGCGTGATGGCGTAACCAAGGGAAAAATGGATTCATTTTTATATATCGGTAGAATGGTAACTAGCCACGCAGCCTTCCACCATAGATTTTAATTCTGATTTTAGTAAAGTGTCAATGAGTATTTAAATGATAAAAAAAGCTTGGTTTTAAACTGTATTATACGACTCTGTGCTTAGTTTTAAATAAGTTTGTAAAATGGTGATAAATAAAAAAAAATAAACCTTGGCTGAGTTTGTTGTGGGCTCTTCTCGGACCAAGGCGCGTTTGGAACCCTCGTAACTTTAATTTTAAGTATTCGAATGATTATTATCACCATTATCTTAAGTTTAATTTACCTGACGTTTCGAAAGAGCTTGTAAACTAAGCCTATTTGAAATAAATGAATTTTTTAAATGAAGTTTTCCACAAAAAATCTAGTATTCAAATGGTGTTTTATGAACAACGATAAACATGTCTCGCGCCAAAAATCTCTATAAAACAAGAGGAGCTATCAACTGATTGATTTGTGAACCGCATCGCTATATTGCGATTCACTGCAGTATGTCGGAACGTAGGTGACTGACTTTTCCGTTGGTATTAAATCAGTGTCTGACACCAGCTGATAGCTGTCGGTTGCTGATTTTACGCCGAATACTACTGTCATGTCTGTCAAATCGGAGCGTGGGGTACTGTGAGTGGAATTTGATTCCATTCAAAGTGTTATCTTCTCAGTGTCATATTATGCGTAATTCCTGTTATAGTCAATGATTATTTTATACTTTATATATGTTGCGTGCCTACAAAATCACCACAAAACGTGATCCTAATAGGCTAGTTGACACTTTGTCTTAAATAGTTCATTATTGTTCTACTAGATCGAGATTACATGAAAATTTTAGTTTTTAAATATGTTTTTGACAATACGACCCAGACGCCTGTCGGCTTATATTTCAACTGTTTCATGACGTCACTGTAATACATCCCATACAAATGGAGCGTTTGACAAAAATATTAGTTAACAATTAGTTCGACGTTTAGTACATTAAGTGTGTTAGTGACGTCACAGAATGGACGAAAGCGTTTTTGACGTTTGGAAAATTTGAAAAAATATGTGATATTTAAATCAGGTTTTATAACAAATCCTTAACTTTTATTAATTGATAGTGAAACGAACTGTCACGCGCACCATGCTACATGAAACGAACTTATAATATGAAACAGAATACAGATGTTATGCTTGTAGTTGTAGCGGGACGCGATACATTTCTGGCTCAACTTGCTCCAACTGAGTTGAGTCCAAAAACTGTAATAGCGTGAATATTATGACAAACGTTTGTCACAAACTTGTTTATGATTGCACTGCAGCGCACTGCGACTCTGTCAATATCGCTATGCGGTTCACAAATCAATGACGTACGTACTGGGTAAATAACCAAGCCATTTTGACGGCCTCTGTGACGCAGTGGTGTGCGCAGCGGATTTACAAGACTGAGGAGGGTTGATTGAGGTTTTCTTAATTGGTCTGTTAAGTTAAGTCTGGCTAGTGTTAGGCTTCGGCCGTGGTTAATTACCACCCTACCGTCAAAGAGGTTCCGTCAAGCAATTTGACGTTGCGGTACGATGCCGCGTAGAAACCGTCAGAGGTAGGGGTAGAGTGAACGTGTACCTCTTCCAAGTTAGCCCGTTTCCATCTAAGACAGACCTCATTCGCACGAGAGTTAAAAAAGCGATACGTTATAATCCAGCGTTGGCGGGCGTAGCGTATAGTATGAAGTTGAATAAAGGTTAATTTCCAACGCCCAAAATTGAAAATGCAACACTGCTCGATAAAAAAAGCGTTGTGTGATCTATATACTTGGGAATGCATTTGTTGTATTTGAACGTTTTTTTAACGTCCGTAAAAAAAAAGTCTCGTGCGAGTGACGACTTAAGCCGGATTTAAATTTGTCTGACGTGTCGTGTCGTGACGCGTCAGAACAGAATCGGTATCATACATTTAGTATGGCAACGTTTACTTACACTTATGTGTTGTGACATGTCATAATTGCTTCTAATGCGTCGCATACAAAATGTATGAAACAGATTCTGTTCTAATGCGTCACAACACGACACGTCAGACAAATGTAAATCCGGCTTAAGTCACTTAACATTAGTTAACAAGAGCTAACTTGTCACTGAATTAAACAAATACTTGTGGGTAAACTCAGACATTTTATAAAGTAAACTAGCTAGTATGTAAAAGTCAAAAGAAATCCGATATAGTGGGTGCAATGACGCAGTGCAGTCTTTATATCGTAAACAAGACATCCCAGGCTTCTAATCTAATGTAAGAAACACAAAAGACCTTTGTGCGTCCGCGGTGATAGACTCGCGGAGATGGTGTACATAATACGTCATTCCTTTGTACTCTTTCATTTTTCACTAGTCGACGCGCCGCAATTCGCCCGCGTATTTCCCGTTCCCGTGAGATTGTGGAGATAATATATAGCCTATGACACTCAAAAATAACGTTCAAAGCCCGAATCACGAACCTGGACTTGAAATTTCGTGAATTTAATTTGAGGCCACTAACATAGGTTAACTGCGAAATACGCGTTACGGCGCCACTCTTTATATAGATTACATACTTAAATCATCATCATCACAATATGAACCGATCGATATCCATTGCAGGACATGGGCTTTTTGTAGGGACTTCTAAATACTACGATCCTGAGCCACGTCGTGATGTCGTCAGTCCACCTGATGAGTGGTCGACCAACACTGCGCTTTCCAGTGCGGTGTCGCCATTCCAGCACATTGAGACCCCAATGTCCATCGGCGATTCGAACTATGTGCCCCGCCTAGTTGCGATTCGCTTACATAAATATTACCAGTAAAGTATATTAGGACAACACGCACATCACTATCTAGCCCCGACGACAGCTTAACCTGTGTTATTAAGAAATATTTTAAATTACGTAATTACCTTTAAGCCAGAGTAAAATTAAAGTTCACATCTCTAATAAAAACTACTTTACTCCGATAAAAGCGCTTTCTATAATGCAACAACAAAAACAACTCGCCAACCGACCGGGAGATATAAAATTTTCGTTCCGCTCAAAGCATTAAAAGTAAAGTCCATTCAATATTTACCTCGGGGTTTTGTACGTTTACGGTTAATATTTCACTATATTACGAGTACGAACGAGAGGCGCCGACCGGTGGAAAGCGCTGCTCTATTGTGTACTAGACTTTATACGTCGCTCAAATACCGCCTGGTTTTATTTATTTTATCTAAGGCTCTAATTACACTGGCGGGAAGTGATTTTTTTTGTTATCAACCGATATTCTTGTGGAGTAAGAATACCAATTTTTATCATATAAAACAAATGAATGTTGGTGTTAATAAAATAAATAACATGCTAAAGTATCAGTAGGCTTCGTGCTCTTATAAAAATACTAGCGGACTTCGACCGCGTGAAACTCGATGTAAACTATCAACTACCCCTACCCTACCCTAACCTTACCCTTACCCTACCTCTACCCTACCCCTACTCTACCCCTACCCCTATCCCTACCCCTTGATTTTTTTCTGCAATAAGAACCTTCTCCTAACAATAACAAACAAAAAAACATAAAAAAAATATATGTGTTTTTTAGACGTTCACACGTGATGGCGTGACCAAGGAATATATGGATTCATGTATATATATTATATATGTATATAGATTTCAATCTGTCTACCAATCCGCATTGGGCCAGTGTGATGGACTATTGGCCTAAACCCTCTCATTCTGCGAGGAGACTCATGCTCAACAGTCACATATAGATTATTAATGATGATGATGATGACTCGTAGATATATGTCACATTACGATGTAACCTTTTACACTCCATGAATAATGGTCTCAGACTAATTAGATAAAGACCTGCCTCGCAAGATATTATTTTTCTGTCAAAATATATGATCAACGATCTTATGCGATTATAAACACTGTCTCTATAGAATCGATGTTTCATAGTTTACAATCGTGTCCTTCGTTTAAAAACCTTCGTAAAAATACCTTTTTATGTATTTGAATGGTGTAAAAACGAACAAAAACTGCTAGTTTAGTATAAGATATGTATGAAATCTAAGCTCGTTTTCCTTAGAAAATGGCAGAAAATTTTGTTCGTGAATTTGGGTGCGATACTAGTCCTTATGTATTTAATCTGAGATAATGGTTGAATGTAATGTGGTGTGATGTGATTTACTTAAAATCCATTACATTCTTGCGAATGAAAATGTTATTATTTATTTATATTAATGATAAATGTGTACCACTGTATACGGATAGCGACGCAGCGCGCCCATTCAATTGGCTCAATGAGATATGAAATAAAATTCAGTGGTATCGCACAAAGAGGATTACATACACATTACGTATACGTGTCCCCGAATTAATCTGATCGCCGAACGGTTGAAATTGTTATTTATTTGTACTTAGTCCCAGCTCTTGTATAATCTGAACTTTTTGTATAATCTTCTCTTTAATATTTACTATATAAAATTCTCGTGTGTCGTGCCTGTTACATAACTTCTCCGTATTGATTGGTTGGTCTTGGAATTGGTCAAGATCTATTTTACAAATTCCAATAGGTAGGGTAGGGGTAAGGTAGGGAAATCGTGCACATAATTAAGTTAAAGCGAAGCTTGACTTTATCCGCTAGTTTTCAATTATATTTGTAACTTTTTTTATCACTTCAAAACATTTACTTGTATTAATGAAAACAAGATACTATATCCTCCCTGTATGTATGATTGTGAATATTGCTCCATCTGGTAGCCAAGGGTCCTTGGGTTGATATTAAGTAGGTAGCCGAGGAAAAAATAGTTTCAAGGATAGTGAAATTAATGGCAGGCGTCCACTGATCTGCATCGTAGGTACGTATCGAACGAATCATATCAAACGTATTTTTAATTTTCATCATCAGGTGCCCTCTTTAAACTGAAGTTTGGCGATCAGCACGGCTATTCTCTAACGATGTTTTGTATAACTCGCAAATGCGAGTTTCGAATTCACCGCTTTCTTTCTCATTCTGTAGTATCGTGTTAAACAGAGAGAGATAGAGGTGAGTTCGAAACTCGCACTTGCGAGTTATAAAAATATCGTTACAGAATAGCCTAGCAGACGGAGAAAACTTTTCCGATCTGTTGAAATAATTTTCAGCTGGCTGTAATTATTACTCAAGAGTAAAGTCCACTCCTTAATATCGTCCACCCACTGTCGCTGTCGCCCTGGTGCCCTTTTCCGACTATCTTGCTTACGAGGATCAACCTAGAAAATTCGTAGAAGATCCTCTTTTTAATTTCTGATCAGTGGACGCACTTGTATGACTATCTATCGAAAGGATACTAAAATCGGTTAGATGCGTACCATGCAGATCAGTGGACGCCTAACATAAATCGGAATCTCCGTAAATGTCGTAATTCTCACCCCATCTTTCGCGTTGTCCACGTCGCACCAGGCGGAGGGTGTGGCGGTCGGTTCAATCAGTAGGTTTTTTATTGATTGCCGCGATCGTAACTCCGGAATGGGGAACTTTGGCGTCTCGTAGCGGAAGTTTTCGCTGCGGCGCCGCTACATACTTGTATACAATACCCTTCTGTACAAGGAAAGAGTATCTCTTTGTTTGTGGGATACCTACTTGTGTTTAACCTCTTTTCAGTTAGCTATAAGGAACGAGAATTTGTCACAGTATATTTTGACTTACTGCCGACCCTACGGCGGCTTCAAGGAATCACCCGAATTAGAAAAAAACATATTGCGGTTTTTCTGTGTTCAAAATGTTCATAGTAGCTTTCCTTGCAGCCGTACCTTAAAGATTATTAAAACAATCAAGTCTATCTATTTATAGCGGCTTTATCATTGTTTCCTAAAGTAAACACACTCTCAAATAAGCAGTGTAAATGTTTTTTTTTTTGCAATTTTACCCATACCCATTTCTCATATAATGTACAAGTATAAATAAAATGAATATGCTGATATTTCACAACATATTCTTAGTAAAATCTTTAACTGGATAATTAGTATTTAACTACTCTATAATTTTTCCTTGATTATATGTATTACAGTATTAATCAAAACCTAAATTTCGTGATATTACAAGTATAATCTGTTTTATACGGTATCACACGTGTCGCTTTCACAAAAAGACAATTTAACTGCGTTCAATTGCAAATCTCCTTTCGGTGTCACGTAACAGCGCAGTCAAAGGGGATTAGGTTCGCTCACACAGCTAACTATTTACACTCTCGGCTTGCTTTTACAGTCAACTAAGTCTTCCTATTACATATGGCTAGTGGTCAGTGCTAAACGTTGTACAGTGAATATAAATAAAACGAATTAAAAATGGCGTGGGGTTACTGGTCGGCGTCGTCCGTCATGCCAGACCGTGGACGCAGTCCGCGCAGAGCTGGCACGTCCAACGTCCACTCGCACCCGAACCCGCCGACGGCTCGCGAAGTGATGGAGACTCATGACGAGAGCATCATACACACTGCGTCCACGTCCAGAGACAGTCGCGATCACTCCGCGTCCCCGCATTCGTCGTCGAACGGGGGTCACTCCCACCACCACGAAGTCAGACACGCGGTCCCCGCTAGCGCGCTATTTGGAGAGAGTTACGGAGAGTTATCCAGACGGCCGTCATTGGATTTGGGGTCAGTGCGCAGCGCTTTAGCCTCGTGTTCTGGGGGCGGGACGTTGAGCGCGGGGTCCACGTTGACCCGCGGGGGCACGCTCGCGGACTATTTGCCCCCGACGCCGTGCCCCCACCACCACCGCGTGTACGTGGACCATCACAAACACTACGAGCAGCCCATACAGCCGGTGCATGTGGGGGTGCCTCACCACTCGCACTCCCACGCCTCGAGCAGACACCACACAGACGACGAGGACGACCTCGAGCCGGCGTACGCTACAGGTATGTTTAGGTTAACTTCAAAGATCACTCTTGTGCGGACCACAGACCTGCAGTTTAGAACTGTAAAGTTTTTTTTCTAATTTAATTGAAATTCGATAAAACTATGCAGTTAAAACTGAGGGTCTATAGCCCGCATTATTTATTTAAAGAAAGATTTTTTGTTATTGCGTGTAACGAATAAAACAAAAACTACTAGACCTATTTGAAATTTGTTTTCACCAATTAAAAGCTACATTCACAGTGAGTAACATAGGCTATATTTTATCCCGTACACCCATGGGAATGGGAACTCCGCAGGCAAAACCGCGAGGTTCTGCTAGTACTCGTATATTTGCCTGTAATGAAAATACAGAAAATATTTTGAACCACTAAGCAATATGTATTGAATGTGATGTAATAAAAGTGTTTAGTTTTTAAAGTTTTCTGTTATGTGTGTAATAATAGCTAGTTATATCACGCATTCAAAGTTTCATTTTATCTACTACAGTTCGTATCATATAGGATGGTGCTGGTGACTGTTCATTTTTGAAAAATTGGTTACAATGCTCATCACAACATGCGGAAACGCAAATGTACTGTATGTACGAACTCTTTCTACCTAAGTATATTTACGACTATAAATATATACTACTATA
The DNA here is from genome assembly GCF_947172395.1 of Bicyclus anynana. Taxonomy (NCBI): domain Eukaryota; kingdom Metazoa; phylum Arthropoda; class Insecta; order Lepidoptera; family Nymphalidae; genus Bicyclus; species Bicyclus anynana. The sequence goes on from NC_069101.1 coordinate 12,681,478, forward strand.
ATAATAACTAAAAACAATGAACTGCGATCTCTCAAAAGTGGTTATCTGAAAAATCGTGAAAAGTAAATATCTCGCATAGAATAGAATGGACTTAAATTAATTATTTATAACCCATCCCATTTCCGGGCAAAGGCCTCCCCCAAACTCCTCCACAGTTTTTGATTTGTCTTTTGGTGCCATGTAGGGCCTATATACTCTACTAGGTCGTCTCTCCATCTACATAATGGTCTTCCCTTGTTATCTTGTTATATCTTGGGAATGGACTTAAATAAAACTCAATTATTTATCAAAGTCCAAGGAGAAATATTAGCGGTCGAGATACAGTCGTTAGTTGGCAGACGGGATTATCTACGCTACATTAGGTGGCAAATGAAAGAGCCACAATGAATGACCGGCGGGAAGTAGGCCACGGGCCACAGAGCACATTAGCAGCAAGACCAAAGTTTAATTACCACGATACTTGGGAAGTGGCCGTCAACTTTGTGAACCGTCGGAAACTTGGCCGCGATAATTTCGCACTATTGCAAGTATTAGCGGTCGAAAGTTGTTGTCGAAATTTCTTTGGAAACTATGAGGCTTAAGTAAGTAGGCACGGTAATCCTTAATTGCTTATCCAAACATTCACCGTGAGGTTTGATTTATGTAAGCTTAATGTAATCTAAAATTTATTTTTTAACAAAAATATAGTAAGATCCACAAGTTAATCATCATTTTCAACCCATATTCGGCTCACTGCTGAGCTCCAGTCTCTACTCGGAATGAGAGGGGTTAGGCCAATAGTCCACCACGCTGGCCCAATGTGGACGGGCAGACTCCATACACTCAGAGAATTAAGAAAATTCTCTGGTATGCAGATTTCCTCACGATAATTTTCCTTCACCGTTTGAGACACGTGATATTTAATTTCTTAAAATGCACACAACTGAAAAGTTGGAGGTGCATGCGCCTAACCAGATTCGAACCAACACCCTCCAGAATCGGAGGCAGAGATCATATCCACTGGGCTATCACGTCAAGTTAATATGATCACTAATTCCATCCAGAGATTACCCCCTACAATCTCAGAAACTTTACCTCTTTATAATATTAGTATAGATGATAGAAAAATATTGAAATAACGAAAACAACAACCAAATAAGTTCAGTAGTTCTTCACATGTAATAGAAAATTACAGACTTTTTTAAAAAGACAGAAGCTAGGGCTTGACTGCAATTACGCCTGATGGCAAGCGATGATAATGAAATGCGATATACAATATACTTCGAATACAGAATCTCTTTTTTTGAAGTCAGTTGTAAAAAACATTCAAAACAACATCTCAAGTATCAAAATGGTTGTCGCAAGAAGAAATGTCTAACAAGGTAACTTCACCTTGCACCAATTGAGGTCAATGTGAAACGGCAGCGCGTAATTAGACCCCCAGTCGCTATCGCAATACGATATGTTCCTACGTTTGTTATTCGATGATATTATAGTATTGTTTGTTTTTGTAAGTTTTTGCTTTGATATTTTATCATCATCATTATCATTATCAACCAATATTCGGCTCACTGCTGAGCTCGTCTCCTCTCACAATGAGAAGGGTTAGGCCAATAGTCCACCACATTGGCCCCATGCGGATTGGCAGACTTCACACACGCAGAGAATTAAGAAAATTCTCTGGTATGCAGGTTTCCTCACGATGTTTTTCCCTCACCGTTTGAGACACGTGATATATAATTTCTTTAAAACCACACAACTGAAAAGTTAGTGGTGCATGCCCCGGATCGGATTCGATCCCACACCCTCCGGAATTGGAGGCAGATGTCATATCTAATAGGTTATCACGGCTCTATTTTATCATAAGTTTTCATTTGCTTATTTTGTATGTGTATGACATACAAACCCGATCTAGACTGATACCTACTGAGAATAATTTGTAATAGCTTCATCATCACCATAAAATCCTGAGGACGCAAAACCAGGATGACATAGGCCACAGCCATATAATCGGACCCCTGGACCCCATCATTATCATCATGTCAGCTCATGGACGTCCACTGTATACAGGCCTTTTGTAGGGACTTCCAAATATCTACACTAAGCCGCCTGCATCCAGCGAATACCTGCGATTCGCTTGATGTCGTCAGTCCACCTGGTGGTGGGTCGACCAACACTGCTTTCTGGTGCGGGGCCGCCTTTCCAACATCTTGGGACCCCAACGGCCATCGGCTGTTCGAACTATGTGCCCCGCCCATTGCCACTACAGCTTCGCAACACGTTGACCTTTGGTTCTTCTGTGGATCTTCATTTCTGATTCGATCACGCAGAGATACTCCTAGCTCGCCCCTAGAAAGTCCCCTATGTGAGTAAAAATTTAAAACCGCTTTCGTAGTATACCCCGCTCTTAAAGTGCAAACAACCTACCTAAATAACTACTCGTACCCCGATAATGACCTCGACCAGTTAAATTTGAAAAGGTGCCTTTTTTAGTTGCGCTGCAAAAAGGGGAAAATGGTTCAGTTTGCATAGCCTACAGAAACATTTTTAAAGTTTCACGTAGTATTCTCGCAAATAGGTTTATGTTTGCGAAGTAGGCTAAAGGCAAGGCCTCGAGTCGCCGGCGGCTACGCCTACTATGTTTCATACGCTTTGAGCAATTTGAAACAATTTTAAGCTGCATTTCTAGACACCTGACCAGCTGACAGGATCTTTATATATCTGTGGCGAAAGATGGAATTTTGACGAAGGTAAGCCGTCGCAATTCATACCGCTTGATACAAACTCCAGTTTCTCATACATCCATACACATACGAGTATATTCATTACAATAGTGACTATGTATGTTTGGATTTTTATAAGGTAACCCCCATCGGCTTGTATAAACTCTTCGCCGCTGTATATATATGCTTTTTAATTGTCTCGTAGGTATAGTGGTTAGTTTTATGGCGCGGATGACAAGTTCCAAGATTCAACTCAATAACCTCAAACAGCGAATTTTAGTGGTTTCGTTTTTCCAGAAAATCCTTAGTATTTTGTAGTTGATTACTAGTATGTGATAGAAGAACCTATTTAGAAAGTCGTTACTAGCAGACGCCTCGCGGTTTCACCAGCGTAGTTCTCGTTCCCGTAGAAATACGGGGATGAATTAATATAGCCTATAGCAACCGTGGATAGTGTAGGTTCCCAAAAGTGGTACACGGAGACATAAGCCCTGCTGATTCGCATTTGTCGAAGTATACCTAATATGTATTTTTTTTTTGTATTTTTTATATATTATCATAAAGAATCATCATCAAAACACACATTTTTTATAAACAGCATTTTTTTTTAAAAAAAGGTCGTCTGAAGTCGAATCCGGCACAATTTATAAAACAACAGCGTTCAACGCTACGCGGGGTGAGATTCATTCAACTACACAGAATATTTTAAATACAGAGGTCGGAAACATTTTTATTCTTTTATAAATGTAAAGTTTATTTAAAAGAGAGAAAAACTTTGGTTGAAAATCCTTTTACGTGTGAACGATCCACGTGATTACCGTTCCACGTGGAACCCGAGCGCCCGTCAAATCTGGATTTAATACATTAAGTGAGATTTTAAATTCAAGGGTAACATAATGAAAACCCCACGTCGATGTAGATTATATTGTCTTTTTAATAAAGTAGATTAAGTAAGAATGAAGTCGAAATACAATTTATTGCGATGAACTTTATATGAGTACATAAAACTGAGATGAATATAAAAATGTTTACGACCACTTGGGTATACTTAGTTACACTAGTTTTATCGCTGGCCCCATGCTGGCCCATATATTTTATTTTATTCGCTTAGCACTAAAATAAAAGTAACGGCCATATTGGTGCGGCATTAAAGACGTTAAGAAGAAAATTATTTTATTTTGAATTAATTTATAGTCTTATTTTTATTTATCTTTCAATTATTTAAAAGTATATATTGTCTTAAGTATTATGATGTAACAAAAGAGGAAAATGTAAGGAATCAGCCAAGTAGTTCTATTTTTCGTGCATTTGTAATATATATATTTTTTTTCAAAATATATTTGTCTACTTGCCTTTATTTTTTAATAGTGCAAATTGCAATATGCGAACAAAATTGGCTTAGGACTTATAGCTTACACAGTACGCAGATTTTATTTTTGAATAAATTAAAAAAGTGACAAAACTTGCGCGTAGACTATCTAACACTTATCAGGAGGTTGTGAAAGACCTTGGATTTTTGATTAATGACTTAGAAATGCTTTGATCTTACTATACTTTACGGAACAAGCAAACAAACAAAATAGATAATAATATCCTTTAAGATAATTACTGATAGGTATGATTTTTTAAAAATAAATAAAATGGATTTGTATAAATTCATAGACTAATGGCGCTGCATATCTATGTGTGATTGTGTAGTGTATTGCCAGATAAAGGATATTAATAGTAGTCTGTCTTCATAAGTGCATTTGTGTGCGCGTTGATTGAGGTGCGTTAATTTTTGTTAAAGAGACGGTGTCTGGACTTTTTATTAGGTCTATGTATAAATTTTACTACGTTTTTTATTTGTCAATGCCTACTTTTTTTTCAAACAGAAGAACATGCTTATATTGTAAGCGAGCCACTTTTGCAGAACAGAGATAACGGGCGAATGAATGAATGAATGAACGAACGACACGAACGTTTCGCAACGACCGAGCGAATGTAATTATTCGTCCCATTCACCTGCCGGGCCTACGACGACCGGCGACCTAGTTTCCCCCCGTTCATTATTGTACGCATTTTATAAATAGGTTAGGTTTAAAAGTGCTAAAAATACAACGACGATAAACTGTTGCCACCGGTGCTCTCATTTTAAATAAGCTTTTCTGTCATCATCATTTGCCTAATTAATGTAACGAGAACAAATATACATAATGTTTATGGAGGGATCTTCATCTACTAATATTATTAACGCGAAAGTTTGTATGGATGTTTGGAGGTTTATTTGGATGTTTGTTACTCTTTAACGCCGCTACTACTAAAGTGATTTAGCTGAAATTTGGAATGGAAATAGATTTTCGTCTGTATTAATACATAGGCTACTTTTTATCCCAAAATTCAAAATTCAAATTCAAAATTCATTTATTTCAAGTAGGCTCAGTTTACAAGCAGTTTTGACACGTCAGTTGACTATTTGTAAAGATTCTACCACCGGTTCGGAAGGCAGGTTCTGCTGAGAAGATACCGGCAAGAAACTCAACAGTTGCTCTTTTGAAAAAGTCATACAGTATTACAATTTACATTTGATAACAATTAAATTACAATTTCTTATAGTTTTATTTTCCTAAAAGTAGCCTATGTATTAATGGTTTGGTTTCCCGAGATTTGCGAAAACTGATAATTTTGATGATGTGAATGTTTGTTACTCTTTCACGCCTCGACTACTGAACCGAATTAGCTGAAATTTGGTATTGAGATATATTATAGCATGGATTCACACATAGGCTACTTTTTATCCCGGAAAAATCCATGGTTCCCGAGGGAATTGTGAAAGACTAAATTCCACGCGGATGAAGTCGCGGGCGTTCGCTAGTTTTATATAAATAACAGGCAAATAATAAGAACGCGGCTCACCTGCTGTTAAGAGATTACCAATACTTTACCGACCTTTTTTGGGTTAGGTGTAATAATAATTACTACTACTTCTTCCTACCCAGCGAGTTTATTTTATACAAGTTATCCCTTGACTACAATCTCACCTGATGGTAAGTAATGATGCAATCTAAGATGGAAGCGGGCTAATTGTTAAGAGGAGGATGAAAATCCACACCCCTTTCGGTTTCTTCACGACATCGTACCGCAACGCTAAATCGCTTAGCGGTACGTCTTTGCCGGTAGGGTGGTAACTAGCCACGGCCGAAGCCTCCCACCAGCCAGACCTGGACAAATTAAGAAAATCTCAATCTGCCCAGCCGGGGCAGCTAATACGTGGACGTTTATTTGGAGCATAAACAGACCACCGTTTTTCAGTTAGATTTGGGTGCCTTTGTCTGAATAAAATGAATTTTTCATACTCTTCACACTTTTATGTTTGTCTGATGCCATACTTCCAGAAGAACAAACGCAACATTGAGTATACCAATACTAGGTGACAGGTATCTAATATGAACCGTGTGCCTGATTTATAGCGTGACATTCGTGAGGTCGCGCCGCTCGTCCGTCCACCAGTCAATACATCGCGATACTAATTACTAATTAGCAGCTAAATTAGAATATTGGTTGTGGCGGTAGATTATTGGCGGAATTATTTGCAGCAGAACGGCTGGTGTCGCCCACCGGGGAATCCTTAATTCAATACCGAGCTAATAACTGTGATGTTATCTTGATTTATTATAACCGTATTACACAGCGGAGTACTTAATCATATTTGTTATGTGTACGTGGTGATACCCCCGTGCTTCGCAGAGCACGTCAATGCGAGCTACACACCTGCAGTTTTAACTGAACTGTCGAACGGATCAGTTAACCAAGAACTGAACAAGTTTTTACTGTACAGTTCTTTCTTTCAAATTAGTCATTTCAAAATCAAATGACTAATAAACCTGTTCAGTAAAAACTGTTCAGCTCTTAGTTTTGCCTACACACGGACGAACTGCTCAGTTCAGTTCAGTTTTTAACTAAACAGTCGAACTGTTCAGTTAATACTGCAGGTGTGCAGCCTGCATTAACGTGCTCTCTGTGGTGCTAAATACCGAAACAATCACTCTAATGGAATGTAGTTATAGTCTAAAATCCGTATTAGAAACGACCTTCACCCATCTGTTTAATGTTAAATGGATGGTTAGTTTAATGGATGAAAAGTGTTTTATATCCAATTTTGTATCTACGTTAAAAATATATTGCGAGTAAGTTGCCCCAAAAACGATAGTTAATAATTGTAAATTACAGTTTGTTTGATAGTTTTAACTACTTAATCGCACTAACTCGCACTAAATTTGATATAAAACACTTTTCATCCATCAAACAAATGGGTGAAGGTCGTTTCTAATCCGAATCTTCTACTATTAAACAAATTTTGTTCCTCTTGTCTATGCCGTTAGACAAACTTGACTCTCAAAAGTGTTTTTTTTTAACGATCTTTTTAGATCCAACATATTTTTTCCTACCGTGTATAGACATATTATATATGGCACAGTTATGTATGTGAATCTCGCAGGAAGTCATTAGGAGCGCAGTGTGCGATGACCTGCAACGCGGCATCCTCAATTATTATATTGCAGCCGCCGGGACTGGGTCGCCGTGCTTGGCCCATCGGGTTTTACGTTTGCCTCTATTATTATATTTAAAAAGCAGTGATAGCCTAGTGGATATGACCTCTGCGTCCATATTCCGGAGGGTGTGGGTTTGAAACCGGTACGGGGCATACCTCCAACTTTTCAGTTGTGTGTCATTAACAAATTAAATATCACGAGTAACGGTGACGAAAAAACATCGTGAGGATATCTGCATACCAGAGAATTTTCTTAGTTCTCTGCGTGTGTAAAGTCTGCCAATCCGCATTGGGTCAGCGTGGCGGACTATTGGCATAACCCCTCTCATTCTGAGAGGAGACTCGAGCTCAGCAGTGTGCCGAATATGAGTTCATAATGATGATGATAGGATTATTATGTATATAATTTGCTAAGGTTTTTGTATATCCGTTGATGTATGACGTCTACTATATCTATGAAGTTAGAGTACAGTTTTACGATTCAACGCGGAGTCGATTGGTAGTTTGTTGATTTATTGCAATATTTACATCGGTATGTAATGCTACTAGATATGCTACCTTCAGAACCGTTGGTAGAGTCACTAGGAACTACCAACAGACAAACATAACCTTTCAAAGGTACTTTAAAATTAGGACTACTTAAAAAAACAAGTTTTCGAAATAGTTTGAATTTAAACAATTACGCAATTGCCATGTCTAGGAGGTATGTATATAGCTAAATCTTCAATATTATCAGATTAGCTGATGGATGGCGTGCATTTCGAAAACGCACTACCTACCTACCCTGAGGACTCAATCCGCCGCAGGTATCCGCCGCCTGCATCCAGCGAATCCTTGCAACTCGCTTGATGTCGAAATTCTACCTAGTGGGGGGCTGACCAACACGTTATATACGCAATATAATAATCGAGGTTAAATTCCCTAGCCGCATCAACTGACACATTATCGCTTATATATTATATAAATTCGGAAATAAAGCCGGGCTTCGTGTACAGATAAATAACGTCACGCTACGGTATCACCGACGAGGGACTGCGCGTTTCAGCTGCGTGGACACTTGTCGTCCGAAGTGACGGTCACTGTATTATCGCTACATACCTTATTTCTGTTGTGGCATATCTGATACATAATATAAGTGGAGTGTCTGTTTATTTTAAATTTTCAACATTTTATTAAATGCATATAAATGATGAACCGAAAAGGGGTGTGGATTTTCATCCTAGATCGTGGATCCTCCTCCTAACAAGTTAGCCCGCTTCCATCTTAGACTGCATCATCACTTACCATCAGGGGAGATTGTAGTCAAGGGCTAACTTGTAAATAATAAAAAAAATACAATTTTCTGTCCGTTTTCTTACATAATTTCTCTACTACTTAAAACTTTCGTCAACGGTCACGGATTACCGACTTCTGGATGAAAATATATTGAAAAAAATATTCTCGTTTAAAAACCCTTCGCACGAAATTGAAAATTCAATCGTCCAGCGTAGCAAAGTATCCGTTGCCGTTCGAAGAACGTAAATTCCCTAAACTTTGATGGAAAACCAATAAACTCTCGTCTTTTGTTTCCCGGCGAAGTTTCCAAATAGTTTCACTCAATCGGCCGGAAAACTTTCGAGTAAATACAACCCAATAATAATGGTCACAGTGAGATATTGTTTTCAATGTACCTTTTAAACTTTTAGCGGTAATTTTTTATGAGTTGCGGGTCAACAAGCAAGTGGGTCACCTGGTGTGTAGTCATTATTGAAAGAGTTGCATTGTCGGTTAATGGGGGTAAACAAATCCCGAAGATTTGTTTACCCCCATTTCACTCTAAAATATATAGTCTGACAAGTTCGTTGATGACATGATATGATATGCGGGCGACGGGGGGGAAAGACTGCTCGGGTGGGAAATCGTGCGTGCGGCGAAGTGAGGTGTATCAGTCGTGGGTTTTTTTTTATTTTCATTTATCGCAACACGCCCCCCGGCCCGCGCGGTCCATCGGGAGTGTTACCAACGAAGTTGCCAAGCTATAGTTATGTGGAAAAACTGAAAATAGAAGCTGGCTCAGTAAAACATCCTTTGCTATAATCTCTGCTATACTGAAGGAGCCACCGACGCGTTGCCGGCTTTAGGGATTTGTTTACCCCATTTTCGCATTTTCTAAAATATAGTTGTGTGGGAAAACTGAAAATAGAAGCTGGCTCGATAAAAAAGCTTGGAGTTTAAACTTACCATACTGTCTCAATGTAGGTTGGCGCGCTTAGTGTGATAATTTTGACTCTGTCAAGTTAACTATCATTGTCAGATGTTAATGATAGTGACCGGGGCATACAGTGACCGACAGTTAAACGGATTTTTAAGACAAAAAATATACGGTCGAATTGAGAAATCTCCTCCTTATTTTGAAGTCGGTTAAAAATGTGATGCGATCCGCACGATGCGGTTTAGTGGACGTACTTGTTTCTGTACAAAGAATACTAAAATCTGTTTGATGTGATCCGTCCAATATCCAATGTGGATGCCTTCCATAAACCAACATCATCAACGCCGGGCTGCCATTGAGATTTTTTTCAATAGAAAGTGAAGCTCATCAATATTTTAAATCGATATTCGATGTTGGAAATGAAACCATCTATTTGTATTTTTTACTTGTTGTTTTCAAAGTAGATGCGGTCAATCGCAACGAATTTTAAATACTTATCGAACCCAAAGCAGTCCCTCCCTTCAAGGGGGGGAGACTTTAAGCAACGTTATTTTATAAATATAAAATCGCAGATTAAAATTTAATTGGGGCGTGCTAATCGAATTCTTTTTACGTCTTTTCCTTGTCCGATCTGGGTTTAATGAAGTCTATACTTATGTAACTTCAGTGAGTTTCGGAACCTAAAATACTTAAATATAAAATATAGACAAGTTATACAAACAACAAAATCAGAGCTGAAAGTCACAGTAACTAACTTTACCAGGCAAGGTCTTCTGTCAGGCAAGTTGCTCGAACCGAATGGCAACCAAAATCCATCTCAACACTCACTGTTCCACAAGATATTATCTCCCAGCAACAAGTTCAAGCACCAAAACGACGTCCACTGAAAATTGCACCGTAAATTGAACGACATAAATCCCAAAATACATTGCAGCACCACCCTCTAATGTTTACTAACGGAGGAAATTGATCTTTACGTCACGGTGTTTAAGTTGAAATTAAAAAGGGAACGAAGAGACACAATAGATTCTATACATTTATTCGCGGAAATAGAAATTACTTTTGGAGTTGTTATTTTCATTACAAAGGGTTTTCGGCCGATCGGGACGTTCTGATGTCGGGGGAGCTGGGAATCGGGCGGAATTGTAAAAGAATTGGGTTCGCTGATAAATTTTATTAATTAATTGTCTCGCTGTGGTATTTCTTAAATGGTTTTGTTGTCCTCGATTTGGCTGTTTTCCATCTAACAATACTATTGCGGCGAGGTCGTAAATATTAATTAATTTTTTAATGGTATACAGAGACAGGTGAAACAATACATGTTCGTGATTTCATTAGCTTTAACAAGCAAAAAGCTTGTGAATCCTGAAAATTACACATGTTTAAAAAATATCACGTAGTTTAATGGATGGTAAGGTGAAGTTTAGGGTAACATCATTGGTCTATCTATAAATCTATAACTAACCTATCTAAAGCTTATCTTACGTTAACCGTAAGAGTATCTCTAAAGGTAGACTTCAGTTATTGACGACCGCGACCTGCGACCGCGCGACTCACTGCTTTATACGGAGCACTAAAAAAAGGCGGTCGCGCGACGCGGTCTCGGGCATTTTTTATTGCTCTATATAAATTCATACTAAGCAGTGGGTCGTGCGACCCGCTCGCAGGTCGCGTACGCGCGTCGTGGTCGCTAAAATCGGAATGTTACCTTAAGGCCATCTTAAGATTTACGAAATGTCGGTACAAAAAAAAACTTCACGTGGAATTATGAAACATTGGTTAGTAATATCTGAAGTATCTAAAGTATCTGCGCCTAAACATAAAGCATTTTGGGGGGTTTATGTTCTATACCCCAATAAAGAAGTCACCAATACCCAGTCTTAAATAAAATATATAACTAATTACTTTATATTTCCTCAGTTTTTTTTATTACATTCCATATTATGTTTACTTTATATTTCCTCAGGTTTTTATTACATTCCATATTATAATGTCAACTTACAAGACGATTAAAATAAGCACTCGTTATGAAAATCCCTCATTAAATCACTTCATAATCGCAAATGCGTGTACACACGTGCACGTTACAGTCGTAAGTCATGTAATTCAGCTAATAACTCGCGATATTAAAGCCGTGAACACATAGCGCGACGTAACCGCTGCGTTTTGTCGATTTTCATTTCAATATTTGAGATACATACTGAGACGTGTTTCTGTGAAACACATTAAGTGTAGAGATATCAAACGCTCTTCTTGATTCTATTTTTCCTACCTTCTAAATCGTGGTTATATTCAAATCAAGAGTAAATAGACAAATTATTAGAATAGCGTAAGCTTAGCTTAGACTGTTTTCCTGTGTTGTGTGATAATAATGAATGTTTAGTTTTTCAGACACGTGTCATATAAATAGTTTAGCATCAGGAGCACAGAATGTAATAGTACAGTTATTGGCGACAGATCTCATCTAAAAGTATGCCGTGTAGAAACCAAAAGGGGTGTGCATTTTTCATCCTCCTCGTAAAAAGTTAGTCCGCTTTCATCTTAGATTGAATCACTTACTATCAGGTAAGATTGTAGTCAAGGGCTTACTTCTAGAGAATAAAAAAGGCGTGTTCTTTACATGACCTGTAAAGTGTTACTAGTTACTTCAACTGTATGTTGCTAACAGGCTTGTTTCGTCAATTGCTGTTTAGTAGAGCTAATTATCAATATAAAAACGTAAATTTGTGCAATTGTATTATCTAAGGTACCAAAATTCCGATAAATAGATAAATGTCTACATGTAGGTAAAGCCGCAGGCAATGGCTAGAGTTAGCTAATCTATAAACACTATCGATCTATCAGGTCATTATAAACCGGAACGACAATAGGATCCGTGTAGCCCCGACCTAACATTGCCCGCGTACACAGCACACTGTACACAGTGTCATATAAATTAACACAATGACCTATTTGCAAAAATTTATGGCGGAACCATTATTAAGGTCAGACTGGAAACGCTCCAAATAAAATTGGAAGCCATTCAACGGGTATCGCTACATCGTGTAACCTAATTACTTGAGGAAGACACTCCCGTGCTTTATAAAGGACACGGACAACAAATAAACATTAACGGCCGACGGATGCTCTTATCCGAGCTGTATTCGATGGATCAAATGCTTAACATTCAAAGCCTTTACATAAAAAAAAGACAATGTATTCAAGTGTTTTCTTTATATATTTGCTAGTTTTTCTCCCTATAGGTACTAAAGAGAGATAATTCAGTTTATATGACCTCTGCCTCCAATTTCTGAGGGTGTGGGTTCGAATCCGGTCCGGGGCATGCACCTCCAACATTTCAGTTGTGTGCGTTTTAAGAAATAAAATATCACGTGTCTCAATCGGTGAAGGAAAACATCGTGAGGAAACCTGCACTACAGAGAATGTCTTAATTCTCTGCGTGTGTGAAGTCTGCCAATCTGCCTTGGGCCAGCGTGGTGAACTATTGGCCTAACCCCTCTCATTCTGAGTGGAGGCTCGAGCTCAGCAGTGAGCCGTTGGGTTGATAACGACGATATATATTTTTTAACTTTTAAATTATAATATGTCGTGGTCTATATTGATGGAAAACATTGTGATGCAGGAAAAATCCCATAACGATACTTTATCGTAACTGAAAATTTCGAATTTCCGTGCAAATTCTCGCAATTTCCTGTTAACGTAACGTAAATTAGGCTCTTCATATATTTATCAAAGCTTTACTTGTGTTTCGTTCGGAGCGCTCTTCAACCGTAGTTAGTACAATTTATTATTAATTATCATTAATTTTTCATTTCATCTATTTTCAGATATATTACATTATTTACGCGAACAAAAACTAGGTACCTTCTTTTAATCGGACGAATAAATATGTTGACAACAGAATTAAAGTTAATATGCATAAAGAGTACGTGAAGCTAATAACTATTTTCATATAACAGTAGCTCACGACCGCCTTTCCATCCACGTAGTTCTTGTTCCCGTGGGAATACGGGGATAAAATATATAAAGTCAAAAAACAAAGTTCATTTATTACAATTAGGCTTAGTTTGCAAGCACTTTAAAAATGTCAGGTATAAATATTATTAGATAATGGTTATAATAATTGGTCGAAAATTTAAAATGAAAGTTATATGGTGAGCCGTGATAGCTCCGTAGCTATGACCTCCGTGTTCAATTTGGAGAGTGTAGGTTCGAATCCGGTCCGGGGCATGCAGCTCCAATTTTTCAGTAATGTGCATTAAAAAAAAATATATGACGTGTCTCAAACGGTAAAGGAAAAATATCGTGAGGAAACCTGCATACTTGAGTATTTTCTCAATTCTCTGCGTATGTAAAGTCTGCCAATCCGTATTGGGCCAGCGTTGTGGACTATTAAACTAACCATCATCCTCAGAGGAGAATCGTGCTCAACAGTCAGCCATATATGGGTTGTTAAGGATGATGATGATGAATTTAAGTAGAAGTTATTAAAAAATAAGGGATTTTGTATTAAATATTTGTTTTCGTTCCACGTTTTCTCACGCTAATTCAATGAAAGCTAATAAAACAAGATAGGTAAGACCAGATGGTGAAATATTGTGAGGGAAGAGGGATGAAAGAGTTTGAAATAGGATAGTTTAAATTCAGACGGCGTGAGGTCAGGGCGAAAGGGCGGTCAGGGAGGATACGCCCTCTAATTATTATTTGTATTATGTAGTAACTCTGATGTTCTTTATTTTTATTATGTCGTACATTAGGCCTTTGTATGGATATTTAGAATTATTTTAAGTAAACGTTGGTTATTTTTAACTCCCGACGCAAAGAGGGGTTTTATAAGTTTGACATGTCTGTCTGTCACCCTACCCCTACCCTATTCCTACCGCACTTCTACCCTACCCTACCGAAAAATGAAAATTGAAAGGTAGAACAACGTTTCCCAGGTTAGCTAGTGATATATAAGTAAACCAGCCAATAATGTAGCTTTTAATTTGCGAAAGAATTTTCTAAATTAGTCGGTGCCTATTCGTAACAACAAACCCACAAACTTGTAAACTTACCTCTTTATAATAATAGTTTAAGATAAATGTTTATTCAAGAAGTTAATTTTACTTTATTGTTATGATATCTCCATAATTTGTAGGTTATCATCGTAGTAGTAGACGGCAGTGTAACGGGCCGTTAACATCGAAATTAACTTGTTAATTATTTCGTAGCACTCCCACCCGCTGCCTACTGTAGCGGAATATCTTATTTGTACATGAATTTCCTACTAAGGCCGACATATCCGAGGCTGTATTACTGTATTCGGGTGCATGCATATTACGTCTTAAGTAACGGGCATATATTCTAGTTGAATTGAATTTGGAATGGGATTACACTGTGCGTTGCAGCTTCTTAAACCGTATTGTTTTTATGAGAATCCAGCAGGCTTGCGGGTTCGACTGCGTTGCTCGCGTTTTAGTGCGAATACGGGGATAAAATATAGCCAACTAGCTACGTCTCTCCTCTCAGAATGAGAGAGAGAGAGGGGTTATGCCAATAGTCCACCACGCTGGCCCAATGCGGATTGGCAGACTTCACACATAGAGAATTAAGAAAATTCTCTGGTGTGCAGGTTTCCTCACGATGTTTTCCTTCACCGTTTGAGACGTGTGATATTTAATTTCTTAAAATGCACACAACTGAAAAGTTGAAGGTGCATGCCCCGGACCGGATTCGAACCTACGCCGTCTGGAATCGGAGGCAGAAGTCATATCCACTGGGCTATCACGGCACGGTAAAGTGTGTTTACCCGTAGAAAATACAAAAAATAAACGTGCAAATGACTAACATTTATTAAGCTGCCCTAAAAGCAAATACCAACCCACTGCTATAGTTTGTTAGTAAAAGTTTTAGCGGACGAAAAAACATATTTGATTCATTCAACAAGCTCTGTTCAACTTTTGTGTTCCTATTTGTACTAGGGTTGTTATTTGTACAAACGAGCGGGTTAATTTTCGAATGATGTTATTCGGTTTTCATGATTATTTTCTACCATTTTGCTTAAAACTATAAAATAAGTAGAGAGAATAAGGTATAAGGCAGCGTTTCCCATCAGGTGGATCGCTAAAAAAAAAATACCGGGTCGCCAAAAAAAATACCGGGTCGCAGCATTATGAAGACAATGCTGCTACTTTAAATAAGTACTAGGAGATGGTCGATTTTATTTCTTGACTAACGAGACAATAATGATCGCTCAACGGGCGGATTGTAGGTATTATTGTAGGTAGGTCCAAAAACATAAGTGGGTCACGAAGGAGTATGAAATTTTCCGGGTCACAGTAGAATAAAATTTGGGAAACGATGGTATAGAGTATCTTTTTAGAGATGACCGTTTCGATTTCGTAGTTATCAATCCATATTCGGCTCACTGCTGAGCTTGAGTCTCCTCTCAGGATGAGAGGGGTAAGGCCAATAGTCCACCACGCCGACCCAATGCGGATTAGCAGACTTCGCACACGCAGATAATTAAGAAAATTCACTGGTATGCAAGTTTCCTCACGATGTTTTCCGTCACTAATTGAGACACGTGATATTTAAATTCTTAAAATGTACACAACTGAAAATTTGGAGGTGCATGCCCCGGATCGGATTCGAACCCACACCCTTCGGAATCCCCACTGGGCTATCACATATCTCCGTTTCCGTTTCGATTTAGTGGTAAATTAAAAGATCAAACGTTTTTGTTGGTTTGTTTGTTAATTGTTTTCTTAAACGTCGAAAGTTCCTTCAGTTTTTCAAACCAGCGGGTGTGTCAAACGCTCGTCTGTACATCTTACCAATACAGCAAAGGCCAAACGGACTTCCAGAAGTAGACAAGTGAAATCAGTAGTTGTTACTCGTATCAATTCATCTCATTAAGGTTAGTCCTTAATGAATTAAAAACCAGCCTACTAAACGTGTTTATAGTATTTTTTATATTCAATACAGCAAATTATACAACAATTTACTTGTTGTATAATTGTTGTGTACTAATAGCAATTTACTTGTTGTGTACTAATAATTGTTTTTGTTGTATATTTTAGAAATGCCATTATTCGCAAGATTTTAAATTGTACACCGTACCTACGAGTACAGTATGATATTTCACAATAAAAAGTGTTACAACGAATTAATTATAATTTCTCATGATCATTCTGAACTTTGTTTTTATGTAAATAAATGAGTGATTGGTTGATTTGTCAATTGTTGTATTAATTTTTGTAGGTATTTATAAAAGGTGGCAACCCTACGAACATCTGACATTGTTGACATAAAATTCTTACTCTATGTAGAGTCGAGCCACATCGAGTGGTTTGGATATGTAAATATTAAGAAGGTAGTAACCCCCAGTGTACCCACTCGTCTCGGTTTTGGAAGCGAACGGAATAACTTCTATCTCTAGAACATTTCTTACATTCGCATTTCTCTGTTATTTACATATAAAATACACATAAAAGAGAATATAAATAAAGATTATAAACGGTTGGTATATTTGGATCATAAATTTTGTCAAACATTACATTAGCATTACATAGGGTATATTCGCATAAAGCCAAATGCCGAATATTCGACTATCCTACTGTTTGGAATTTCAAATATTCGGTCTTGTGTGACGAGAATACATCCAATATTGGTGATTGAAATCCACCCTGCAAGGTACGGCACCAAGTCGTTACTTCAACACACGATTAAATCTAGAGCTTCGACCTACTTCACTGTAGGACTAGCATGCGACTAACAACATATCCAGTGGAGAGAAATAGACAAAATGTCGAACAATGGCGGCGGAGTTGTCCCAATCCCAACTCTTTCGTCCCAACGCAATGTATTTCCGGTTGCTCCACTATTGGATGACATTTGCCTATTTTTCATGTGATGGTTATATGTTTCTAATACACATAAACATCACGGTTATGTAAATTCTATATTCGAAAAAATTGCTTCAAAATCAGTGAATAATAATTATAAAGCGTTTAAGTTGTTATTTTGAATATCGTTATTCCCGGTTCAATGTTGTTAAAAAGTTATCTAAGAGCAATAACTTATTGAAGTCTGAAGAATTGTGCTTTAATGTGACGCAATATGCAGCCTACTTTGATGACTGAAAGGATGCACCCCAAACAATATTAACTATTGAAAAAACTCCATCGAGCTTGGTCTCGAGTCAAAAAATTATCTCTTAACTTGTTTTTTGTTTTATATACAAGTCTTTAAAATGAGATTGGTATACATATCCGTAATTAAAAACTTCAGGTAAACTTTTTAGCACTTCACAAACACTTGTATGAAATATTTTAGCCACCTAACCTAATCACCAAATGTTTCTCTATTCATAGACATATCTAAACCTAACATCCCTTAGATCTACATACTCGAGCGCCTTAACAAATGTACCTATTTGAACACAAAATAACATATTCGATTCCCCTCACATCGTCTGCGCAAACCTCATCCAACATTGTCGGAGAAAACTCCGGCCACATCGTGTTGAATATGCAAATATATAAGTTGGTTTAGCCCTTGCCACTAATGCCCGTGTCGAACTAACGTCTCTAGTGAAAATATTGTTTCAGTATGTACTAGTGAGTCGATCTACTTTGGCATTTGAACGTGAGTGTTTTTCACAATATTTATTTATTTATTCGGAATAAGTTTCACACAACACAATATTTGACTTAATTTATAATTACACTAGCGGACGCCTGCGACTTCGCCCGCGTGAAATTTAGTTTTTCATAAATCCCTCGGGAACCATGGATTTTAATGATGGGATAAAAAGTAGCCTATGTGTTAATCCAGGCTATAATATGTCTTAATACCAAATTTCAGCTTATTCGGTTCAGTAGTCGAAGCGTGAAAGAGTAACAAACGTTCATATCATCAAATTCATCAGTTTTTGCAAATCTCGGGAAACCTTGGATTTTTTTGGGAGAAAAAGTAGCCTATGTGTCAATCCAGAGTAAAATCGATTACCATTCCAAATTTCTGCCAAATCGCTTCAGTAGTAGCGGCGTTAAAGAGTAACAAACATCCAAACATACATCCAAACATCCATACAAACTTTCGCGTTTATAATATTATCGGACTATCGGCCGATGGACTATCCACTGTTGGACATAGGCCACTTGTATGGACTTCCAAGCATAACGATCCCGAGCCGCCAGTATCCAGCGGCTCCCTGAAATTCGCCTGATGTCCTTGATCCACCTAGTGGGAGGTCGACCAACACTGCACCTCCCGGTGCAGAGTCGCCATTCCAGCAGCTTGGGACACCAACGTCCATCGGCTCTAAGAACTATGTGGCCTACCCATTGCCACTTCAGCTACGCGACTCGCTGAGCTGTCAGTGACTTTGGTTTATCTGCAGATCTTCTCATTTCTGATTCGAAAACGCAGAGAAACTCCAAGCATAGCTTTCTAATAGTTAGCGACCAAGTGTTGGATTTTACAATATGGATTAATTTAGTCGTTCCGCCCATCTACTCTGCTTCTGCCGTCGGGCCCTATCAGGCGATGCTTCCGCGCTCGCCCAAACCCCCCGGAACGTCGCTGTGGTCCCATTAAGGAGTCTAGGCACTTACACTATCAGAAAACAAAAAAAAAGACCACGTCTGTCATGTCAACTGGCAGTTGATATAGTCGCGTATAAAGTTGCAAGTTTCACATGACAAGGCGGCTCTTTATTCAGCGATACGAGTAAACGTTGAATTTCCTCCGCGGCGCACTATTTATAGAGCCTGCGCCACTCCAGCCGTGAACAGCTGTTAGCTAGCGCGGACAATGAAATACACTGCTACGCGATGTTTATAATATGCCACCATTCACCTAGTTCCAACTTGTGACTTGTGTAGAACAACACTTTAAGAGTGTGCAATATGTAATTTGGTGGTTACAAATGGTTCTGGATCTCAGATTCTGGAAAAGTTAGGAGCCTGATATTTGGGTAAATGATATTTCAAAGTGTTAGCTTCGTTATGACTATACAAAATACATAATTTGTAAAACTTTTTTCGATAGTTTATTTTTTTGAAAAATACATGTTTTGCTCATATTTTTTTTGCTTTCAATCTCAGGTAAAGCAAACTTATTTTCTTAAATTTTTGTTTTGTATAGAAAATTAGGTATATACCTTGAACATGGCCATTTTGTTTTTCGTTATGTTGTTTAATTTACTTGCAATTAGGTAAAAATGGTTTTGGCGCTCACGTCATAAAATTTGCGTCGCGCGTCAATCGCTCCGTGCTTTTCACACACGTGAAAGTCATAATTCGGCGTCTCGCTTGCGCTTCGAATTTTATCCATATCGTACCGACACGCTGCGCGCTCTTAACTCAGATATGACAATTACTTAAAATATGTCGATGACGATGAAATAGTTAAGGTTTTGACATGCTGTAGCGTTTGGATATTTTTAGAAGTATCTTTGGCATGTAGTGGTAAAAGACAAGCGCTTGACAGTTTGGTGATATACACAGACAAGCGGTAGACAGAAGACAGTTGACAGACGGGTCGTTGGTAAAATTGTAAAATCGAAGAATCGATCTTGCACTTTTTACACACAAATGTGCTTAATACAAGTAGGTATGTCACCTCACCTCTAATTCCAGAGACTTTCCGTAATAAATACAATGTACTACCATTCCTGTCACCAAATAAAAAAAAAAATTTTTACTCAGCATCTTCAACCCATACAGAGGGTTATTATCTTACCATCTAAACGAACAGACCACGTATCAAAAGTGCTTATAAAGTAAGCCTATCTAACATAAAATAATATGAGTATTTTAAAAACTCTTATATTAATTATATACTCGTAGGTTCCAAACTTTTTCAACTTGTCTCCCAAATGTACCTGCAGGTACCCTCCATAACTAGAAAGGCTAGAAAATAATAGTTATTTATGTCAATGTTATGCAGTGAGTGCTACAATGGCTAACTACGTGCAGTGGCATACAATACTTTTTCTACGGCCATGACAAAAGTTTATTAATAATATTTGACGTTAGGCATCATGGCCTGCTTCCTCGATTTTGTATCGGTGTGGTCTTCTTGATTAAGTCTCGGCGTGGTTTCTTAGATTTTGTCTTTTATGGAAGCCTGGATTTTTGTAGCCAATGCCATGGAGCTATTTCAAATTTTAAAAAAAATTATAATTGTTACGGTTACGGTTTTATAATGAGTAGATTACAAAATGGAAGATGAAAAATAAATATATGTAGTGTTCTATATACTATTTCAATGTTATTTACTGTAGAAAAAAATCTAAACAATACAACAATCCCCTTTTTTGCTAAACAACGAACTTCCGGGTCCCGTTAGCCGAAAAGTCCGCGGCAACGTCATGGGCCCATCTATTCGGCCGTCACGGCTCATTGCGTATAAAATACTGACCTCCTTTTTCTTAGACAAAAATCAAGTTAGGAGGCGCATGTAGCGAAAAGTTACGGTCCGTTGGACGCTTTAACTTTAATAATATATTGAGCCTAAGGCGTTCCTTTCTACGGTAGATCGAGAGTTGCCGTATTTTTAAGAGTTAATAACTTCAACTCACTTCAAAGATATTTACTGACAAGGAAACTTATCAAAGTTGCAATAACCACGAAACAGAAAATGTTTTTATTTAAGTACTTCGGACGACCTTCGTGGCACAATAATATGCGCGGTGGATTTACAAGACGGAGGCCCTGGATTCGATTCCTGGCTGGGCCGATTCAGGTTTCCTTAATTTGTTCCAGGTCCGGCTGGTGGGAGGCTTAGGCCGTGGCTAGTTATCACCCTACAGACAAAGACGTACCGCCAATCGATTTAGCGTTCTGGTTCTACTATGTCGTGTAGAAAACGAAAAGGGTGTAGATTTTCATCCTCCTCCTAACTAGTTAGCCTGCTTCCATCTTAGATTGCATCATCACTTACAGTCTTAGTTACTTTAAGAACCGCCTCCTTTTTTTGAAGTCGGTTAAAAAAAGTACCGCCTAGCCGACGCACTAGCTAAATATATAGCTGTAATAGTCTATGACATTCACAAATAAAGTGACTTTCTAGTGATAAAAGATTTTTCAAAATCGGTTTTATTTTTCAAAAAGTAGAGCCAAAGATCCTAGAGATCCCCCATAATACCACAAACTTTACCTCTACACTATAAGTACCTATAGATTTCAATAGGGTAACTGAACGAGGTATGAATGATGAAATGAATAAATAAGTCTAGATAAATTTACAATTTATAAGAATTATTCCTACTTTAACTTATTTATTTATATTTATCGTAAAGTAAAAGATAAATTTAACTTTATACAATTTAGAACAATGTTTAAACTTTAATTCAAATTGACCTTGCCTGGAAATTGGGTTTTCTTTTCCCTGTCGGTGTTTTGGTTGTTACGTATAATGACTTTTTTGTTGTTTTAATTTTTAACTTAAAATATAACCTTGGATCCATCTGATAATAATTTAATCTGTTACGTTATTGTTGTTTACAAAACCTTTGATTGTTATAGTTCTGATTTGTTTCTAAAACAGTATAATTTGAGGCAAGTATGCTATCAAAATCAAAATCAAAAATCATTTATTTCAAGTAGGCTCAGTTTACAAGCACTTTTGACACGTCAGTTGACTATTTGTAAAGATTCTACCACCGGTTCGGAAGGCAGGTCCTGCTGAGAAGATACCGGCAAGAAACTCAACAGTTGCTCTTTTGAAAAAGTCATACAGTATTATAATTTACAATTGATAACAATTACTGTTTACATTTGTTATAGTTTTACTTCCTGTGTGAAGGTGGAAGCTGATCCAACGGCCTCCAAGCATTTTTATCATTAAGGAACTCATCAATGATGTAGTACCCTCGACTAAGTAAATGTTTTTTAACACATTGCTTAAAGCTATGCATTGGCAGGTCCATCACAGTCTTGGGGATCTTATTATAGAAGAGTACACCCAAACCTACAAAAGATTTTTTTACTCTTTGGAGACGATATGCAGAAATAACTAACTTATGCCCGTGTCTAGTAAGACGTGGGTTTAGATCTCCTTTTCGTTTGTACAAATTAATATTTTGTCTTACATATATTATACAGTTATATATATATATATATATATATATATATATCGTGAAGAAACCTGCATACTTGAGAATTTCTTTAAATCTCTACGTGTGTGAAGTCTGCCAATCCACATTGGGCCAACGTGGTGGACTATTGGCCTAACCTTTCTTATTCTTGAGAACTTTCTTATTTTTCTTTATCTTTCTTTCTTTATTATTTCTTATTCGTGCTCAGCAGTTATCCGAATATGGGTTGAAAATGATGATGATGATGATGACAAATTCCCTGCAGTCCAATCTGCTCTGATTCAGATTAAGGCCGCTTATCCGAGACCATTTATGAGGATACAGCGTAATCTATTGCTTAAAAGTTTTCTTTTCTACGTACTCGTACGTTTATATCTAGACTAGCGGACGTCTTCGATTCCGTTCGCGATAAATTCTGTTTTTATGGCATAAAAAGTAGCCTATGTTATGTTATGTGTTGTCTGTGTACCAAATTTCATCCAAAACAATTCAGCCGTGAAAAACATAGATAGGTAGACTAATTTCACATTTATGATATTTATACCCATATTCGGCTCACTGCTGAGCTCGAGTCTCCTCTAAGAATGAGAGGAGTTACGCCTTAGTCCACCACGCTCACACATGCAGAGAATTAAGAAAATTCTCTGGCATGCAGGTTTCCTCACGATGTTTACCTGCAACGTTTGAGACACGTGATTTTTAATTTCTTAAAATGCACACAACTGAAAAGTTGGAAGTTCATGCCACGGACCGGATTCGAACCCACTCCCTCCGGAATCGGAGGCAAAGGTCATATCCACTATCAATATTTATATGGATGAACTTAATAATGACCGCCATGGTTGTTGTCATATAAGCAGGGATCACTGTAGATGTGATCCCGTTGGATCGGCGCCAAGTATTTGTTAATATAACCGGAACGCTCTCACAATGCAACCGACAATGGTCGCGGCTCTGTTTGTACGGTGTCCTGGATAAATCACCGGTCAATTGTTCTGCACCAGTCGCGCTGTAAGGCGAGCTTTGGCGAACACGCCACACAACACAATTCCACATGTTTGCCAATGTTACATTGAATGGGTGGAGCTAGAGCCCCGATGGAATTGGAAAATAGTTACCTTCAGTTAAATTTTAGGCCTTGAGAACCTGTTTTGAACACAAATATACCATTGCATACACAGAACAGACAACGCTGAAAGCTAACGCTTTTAGCAATAGAAGTAGCAAGGGGGCGTGGCCCGCGTACACCCGAGTGTGCGGAAAATCGCAAGCGTGTCCGCGCAAGTACTGGCAGTCTTGTTTTGTTCTGTGACAATAAATAATATTCAACTCTAAAGTAAGGGTGACATATTTCATTTTTCACTAAATATTAAACAACCATTTAGGCCGCGCTCCTGGGTACACTTTATAAATCTAGTTACCTCTTGCACAAGTAACTGAGTAAACGGAATTAATTATAGTGAATTTTACAAAAAATCCTGTTAAAGATCCAATGATTTCTAAGTTATCGGAGAAATCATCTCTTGAAAGAAGTCATCATCCAACCCATATTCGGCTCACTGCCGAACTCGAGTCATCTCAGAATGAGACGTGTTAGACCAATTAGTCCACCACTCTGAACCAATGCGGATTGTCAGACTTCACACACGTAGAGAATTAGGTAAATTTTGAGGTATGCAGGTTCCCTCACGATGTTTTGTCTTCACCGTGAGACACTTAATATTTAATTTCTTAAAATGGATATAACTGAAAAGTCCCGGACTAAATTCGTACCTACGCCCTTCGAATCGAAGGCAGAGGTCATATCCATTGGGCTATCTTGGCTCCCATTGTGTGTAAGATAGCTCAATATTTCATAGCTCAACCCGAAACTCGTGTCTAATACTTAAAAAGTAAAACCTAAGTAAAATACAGTTAAAACATACGTAACGAACATATCAGTGCATAAAAGCACTAAAACAAGATGAAAACGACACTGGTGTAGCTTTTATAATTATTTCATAATTTGTATATTTTATTTCGTCGTCCCACCGAAACGCGCTTTGCCTAAATACCCGAAAGAGTACGCCTCCTGCACCGCCATTCATTCAACTAGATTTAGAAAAGAGAAATTCATCAAAAGCTTGCAGCGAAATTCCGACGAATGTTGCCTGTACGAAGCACGCCTTTAATACTGTTAATTTTGAAACAAACACTTGAAAAATGCACGTGTAATTTAACGCCGGTCCAGTTTTTGGTAGAGCGCGGGATAAAAACACGCCATCTTGTTTTTTACACGGCGTAAATGAAAGAAGTTGGAACGGCCCGTTAGTGGCGGCCTTAGGGTTGCTACATTACATAATCGATATTAAAATGTGCTCTTCTTATTGGGATTATTTTAAGTTGTGCCTCCTGACATACGAATAAATGTTTTGAGCACCTTCAATGCAAGAGTGAAAAAGCATCTTTTAAGCAAGCTTGAAGCTCATTGTTGCTTTCCACCAGGCATGATTGTAGTCAAACGCGGAATAAAATGTACTCCTCTAATTTGGATTATTTTAAGTTTTGCCTCCTGGCATGCATGTTTTGAGCGCCTTCAAGGCAAGACTCAAAAAAACCTGTTTTAGGCAAGCTTCAATTTAGCTAGACCTCATAGTTGCTTTCCACCCGCCATGATTGTAGTCTAGCGCGGATTAAAATATACTCCTCCTAATTGGATTATTTTAAGTTGTGTCTCCTGACAAGCACATTTTGAGCACCTTCAAGGGAAGACTCAAAGAGTATGTTTTAGGCAAGCTTCAATCTAGCTTAACCTCATAGTTGCTTTCCACAAGGCATGATTGTAGTTAAACGCGGATTTAAATGTATTCTACTTATTTGGATTATTTTAACTTGTGCCTCCTGACATGCATGTTTTGTAGCGCTTTCAAGGCAAAATGAAGAAGAATATTTTAGGCAAGCGCGCTACAACTTAGACCTCATCGTTGCTTCCCATCAGGCATGATTGTAGTCAAGCGCGGTTACATAAAAATTACTTGTTCATCAACACATTTACAATATGCGTAAGATTAAGTCTTAATCGTAAATACTTATTAATAGACAATCAAATCACAAACAAATGGTTTTAATGTATTAACTAACTTGAACTTATTTTGTTTCAGGTACGTACTGTCTAATATTTCATCTACGACATCTGCAGATAGTATCGAAGTTATAGTACGAGTAAGTAATATATAAATATATAATTTAGGACTTTTTCAACTGTATCGACAATTTCTTAAAGCGTCGCGGTAGTACTTTCGTTCACGAGATCTGGAATAAAGAGCTCGACTTTGGATGCTAGTGACTTTGTCTCTAATTCTATAATGAACTTATATAACTTTCCGTACTCTCTTAGCATTAGTTATTAGTTACCGTACAAGAAATATTGTAATTCATAAGTTTTAATAGCATACGCTGCGACGTTTGTAAAGTACATAGGTATAAATATACTTTTCCTAACAACACTAACTAATATACTGGCATTGTGCAGCTAATTCTAAAGAGATTCCTCTCCACTGCTCATATAGTGTAGCATTGTATAAAAATTTCCGTTCCCCGGCCACGTAGCGAAGTTAACAACTAAATATAAACCGAGGCTTCAGTTTCTATTGCACTGCAAACGTGCATGCCGCTTCCAACTTATGTTGTAAACTTTTATACGCCCTACTGAGCAATTGTTGGATTTTATTACCCGGCTACGATGATCTATACGAAACAGTACACAGTATAAAACAATCTTTATGGTTGCTTTTTAATGTATAAATTTTGTGGTGGACCATCAGGGTATCCTGTAAACTGATGATTTTGATCATATGAATGTTTGTTACTCTTTCACGCCCCAACTACTGAACCGAATTAGCTGAAAATTGGTATTAAGACATATTATAGCCTGGATTAACACATAGACTACTTTTTATGCCGGAAAAATCCATGGTTCCCGAGGGATTTGTGAAAAGCTAAATTCCATGCGGACGAAGTCGCGGCGTCCGCTAGTAGATCATGAATTAAATTAAGAACGTTATAAAAGCCAACGCTGGGTTTAACTATAATCGTGCAAAAGAGTCCTTATCTGAAGACAGATTTTACGGGCTAAATTTAATTTATATACCTACATGCCTTTGACATTGCAGCGCTGGTGTCTGTGTGTGTCACTATCATTAAGAAAGCTATACGTAAAGTTGCTAAGTTACCGTCTTACAACTACTCGTAGGAAGTTACAAAGGCTTTATGTGGGTAGTTGGGGGAACTCGGTATAGTTGCTACCCCTTTTACGAAGTTTATTAGTATGTCTTTTGTGACGATTGAATATTATGTACAGTAGATACTTTTACATATTATTCTACTGTCTAGTACAATATTTTGCTAATGAAATCTGTGTGAATTTATATTGTTTAAAGATTTTAAGGATCCCTGAAGAAATCTTTTTATTTCTAAGATAAATGTCTTGAACAGAACTTTCGTAGCCAAGTTTGCAACACTGCGCCTGAATGCGCGGTGATAGTTGAACCCCACAAGTTTGAACGATGATAACGGATGAGTGTTGCAAAGAGCTGCTTGAAACTCACGGTTCAAGATCGTGATCTTTGGAGTTCCTTCTTTCTTTCTTTAAGTCCTTTTACACATAATGGTGCATAGGGCTGGCACTAATTTCTTCCAACCGAAAGATCCCGGGTTCTTTATTTTATCCAGGACATATCCGCTTCTATGCCGTCCAAGTAGCCTTTAGTCAGCCACGTCCTCGCTTGCCTCCTCTAGGATACTACTTGAAGGAACCTGACCTATCCAGCTCTTAGTTTAGAGTTGGAGGCGTACCTCCAAGCGTTTTGGCGTTTCAGTTCGATGTCGTGTAGAAACCGAAAGGGGTGTGGATTTTCATCCTCCTCTTAACAAGCTAGCTCGCTTCCGTCTTAGATTGCATCATTACTTACCATCAGGTGAGATTGTAATCAAGGGCTAACATAGTAAAGAATTTAAAAAAAGTTCCTTACAGTACAAAGTATATTCAACAGTGGACAGTGAATTTTAGCCGATTCCGAAGTAGGCAGAAAATGCAGTGACATCTCATAGATATTTTTCCGTATGATTCATTACAGTCTTTAGATCCATATTAGAAACGACCTTGATCCATCTGTTTAATGGATGAAAAGTGTTTTATATCAAACTTAGTACGTAAAAAAATATATTGCGAGTAGGTTGCCCCAAAAACTATCATTAATGATAGTTAATAAAGGTTAATAATAGTTTGACCAGGAACTTTGTAGGCAACGTACTCGGAATATATTTTTAAAGTACTTATACTAAATTTGATATAAAACACTTTTCATCCAATAAACAGATGGGTGAAGATCGTTTCTAATACAGAGCTTTTACTATTAATCTATACTAATATTATAAAGCTGAAGAATGTGTTTGTTTGTTTGAACGCGCTAATCTCAGAAACTACTGGTCCGATTTGAAAAAATCTTTTAGGTTTAGATAGTCCATTTGTCGAGGAAGGCTATAGGCTATATATTATCCTCGTATTCCTACGAGAACCACGCGGGTGAAACCGCGCGACGTCAGCTAGTGTAATATAAACTGGGTGACACTTAGAAACAAAATCAATACGACGAAAGTTACATAATAAAAACATAGTCTTGTACAGTTTTTTAAAGTTCTGCAGTTGTGTGTCGTTCCTTTCAGCCAACCTGCTATTGCACTTCGCTAAGATATTACGATGTAGTTTAAACTGTCTTACAGTTTAAAAGTTTACAGTGCACCGAGTTGCTAAGGTTTCCGATACATTAACACGATACCATCCGAAACTTTGTTATAACCTATCGCATGTACGGAGTATCGACTTCGGTTTATACTTATCTTTGGCGCATAACTCTCCTGCCTGCATACGATACTTTCTGCATTGTTTACTTGGTTCGTATTTAAAGCTTTAATACTAATCCTATATCACTAGGTGGACCGAGGATATCAAGCGGGTTGCAGGACTCAAGACCATTGGCTTGGAAGTCCATGCAAGAGGCCTATGTCCAGCTGTGGACGTCCATCGGCTGATGATAATGATGATGACGACTAATCCTATGTTGGCTTGCTCGATTGACAAAAAGTAGGTTTTTTTTATCTGGCGTTTGGCTTCGGTTGTGGCTAAAAGGGTTACAGCCCTACCGGCAAAGACGTACTGCTTAGCAATTTAGCGTTCCGGTGCGATGTCGTGTAGAAACCGAAAGGGGTGTAGATCTTCATTTTCCTAACAAGTTAGCCCGCTTCCATCTTAGATAACATCATAACTTACCATCAGGTGAAATTGTAGTCAAGGGCTAACTTCTAAATAATAAAAATAAACCTCTAATTCTGTGGTTTAGTTTGTCTAATTTTGGAAGTCTGTTTAGTAAGATGTATAAACAAGCGTTTGACTACATATAGTTAGTTGATCAGCTCTATATATGTACTCTGTCTATCAACTTGTTCAGTATTAAATATACTATCGCCTATCGAACGCAGCTGGCCTATTCACCATTTTGGTCTGTATTATCAAGCTATTAAAATAAACATCAAATCATTTGAGGAATGTGACTGGTTACTATGATATCCACCATTAGGTACCGGTTATTTAAAAAAAATATGTTTATTTAAAAAAAATTGTAATTTATATTTTCTAAATTTGTAATTTTTTGTCCTAATACGAACTCAACAAATACAAACTTAGCAAATAGTTATACATACAGGGTGAATGCTACATGTCAAGGAGTAAAAAATAAAAAAAAATACATACGAAAGTTTTTCGTTTCGTGGAGAGTAATCTATCAAGCTGTCGTGATTTCGTGCGCCGCTGCCTTCGAGACAATGCCTTCTACTCGATTCGGTTTTAGGATTTTGTCTCTATTTATTTTTTGGCCGCGCTATAAAATCGTTAGATACGCCAAATTGTGATCATTGATTTATTCGTACAATATTTTGTACTTGTAGGGCTATTCTAAATATATAAATGCGAAAGGTAACATCACGAAATCCCGATTACCGCTTGATGAACAAAGATGAAATTTGGAAAGCTAAGAACGGATTTTGCAACAGGGCCGCTTTTAAGAGCTATGTAATATATAACTTTTATTATAAATTTAATTAATAATAATTTTCTTTTCAAAAGGTTATTTCTACTATCTACCTACATACACATATCTAGCTCCTTAGATATTTTTTTTACTTTTGCCCTATTGCGATGAAATGAAAAGGTCTCTGAAGCAGTTTTTGGGCCTGGTATATCACATCACTTACTTTAAAAAAAAATCCGACTTTTAACGCCCAATAGCAACTTAAAATTTGGACAGTAGTTTGCTTTTGGAAATTTTAACATACTTTATGATATGGAATATGGAAAGGGGCGAGCCTATTCTTTAAAGTTAGTAGGGTCAACTTATCCACGCGAAAGAAGGATAATAATATTTCTTTTAAAAAAAGTTAATAAACGACTTTTCAAGTTCCCAACGAATTGAACAAGGAGTAAGGACACCATTAACCTAATATTTAACAAAGTCTCAAAGCCTTTTATAAGAGTTTAGAATATTAAACGTTGTCCATTCTTTAAAGTTGGACCGTTTTAAGGCGTCCACGAGTTTCCCTTTCATCCTTGCCGTGATATATTGTTACAAGTTGGTGACGGTTTTTGCCTTTTTGATGTAAAAAGCCTTATTTTATGACCGCTGAGTCTATACTTTTTGTAATAAGATTCATTCTTGAACCAAATTCTATTTTCCTTAGAAGACTTAAAGGATTTTCTTTGGACGTGTAACACTGTCAGGTTTGTATATTGTACTTGTATTTATTATATACCTCATAGATAATTTATTTGCTTTAACAGCTTTGTTTTAATATGCGATTAGTAACCAAAACTTAATAAAAAATCTTTTTGCGTCTGGCTGTTGAAACGTTTAATTATTATTATTACTGAAAATACCTTTGTACAGTTTAGTTTGGGTCGTGATAGCATAGTGGATTCGTACATCTGCCTTCGATTCGGAGGATGTAGGTTTGAATCTGATCCGGGGCATGCACCTCCAGCTTTTCAATTACGTGCATTTTAAGTAATTAAATATCACGTGTCTCAAACGATGAAGGATAAACATCGTAAGGAAACCTGCATACTTTCTAATTTTCTTAATTCTCGGTGTGTGTGATGTATGTGTGTGGACTAACCTAAAATCTCATTCTAAGAGCCGAATTTTAATAATGATGACATTAGTACATCTTAAGCATAAAGTATATATTTATTTATGGGAGCCAAGCTGAGTGCAAAATCTCGTATTTCATAATGGCACTGTTCTATATATCTATGATTTATTACACATGCATTGCCGCAAGACACTAGTACGGACAGTAATGTAATGTAAGCCATCGGAATCCTCTCGGTACAATCAAACGGCATTAACTGTCCTCCACACCGCAGCTGCGTTGTGCACGATGTACGCTAATAATTATTACCGTCTCTGTTACATGAACAATACAAACTGAGCCTCAATAGCTGAAGAGGCTGGACGTATTTCGAGAGGATTAGGGATCGATTCTCGTCCGTTAGACTATTGTATCCACTCACAAACACAAACTATTCGCTTGTTTGGACTATAAATGGACGAATGGGGAATTATCATGATGTAACAGAGAGCGTCCAGATTTGGGCAATATATTACGAGCACCTACCACCAGCGTCACGACAGTTAAAATTGAAAATTCATTAATCACACCTATATCACATCTCACTAATATTATAAAGGCGAAAATTTGTGTGTAAGTGTGTATGTTAGTTCCTCCTTCACGATGCGGCTACAGAAGCGATTTGGAATATAAATAGATTTTACTCTGGATTAACACATGGGCTACTTTTCATCCCGGAAGATCTATAAATCCGGATTTGTGAAAAAGTCAATCCACGCGGACGTAGTCGCGGGCGTCCGCTAGTATCTAATATAATGGTTTAAATCTAGAAATAGTGTACAAAGATTATAGTGATAAACCTTTCTGATCTTGACTGTTTTTTATGTAACATACAGTTTTGTAATGTAGGTAATATTTAACATGGTATTTCGTTTTATATTATCGGGTGTATTTATTTGAAAATAATCGATTTTCTTTTTCACTTTCTTTGTAAGTGGCTGAACCGATGTTGATGAACAACATTTAAGAACTATAGCTCCATCCAAATCGGTCAACTCGTTCATGTGCATAGACAGACACACAGGCAAGCTTATAACACCCCATTATTTGATTTGGGGTTGCAAAGCAACATTTAATCCTTTAGTATTCATACAACAATAATGCAAAATAATTGAACATTTTCTCATTTCTCCAGTACCAGTATTTGAAATACTTCAGACACACTGGATTCTGTTAATTGGCATGGAGGCTTAGAGCGCGCGCTTCGTCCCTTCCGCGCTTCCGTTTAACCTATTTATAATATAAATTTATCGTTCATAATGGAGCGATAAATCGCCGCCGGTGTTTCAGTCGCCATTATTAATTTCGACGGGCGGGCGCGCCGCGAATTTATTTTCTTGCATCCGAATAATCTACACAGACTACACTAAAACGATAGAGCGAGCTCACTAAGCTTGTGCTGCAGTTATGTGAGCGTGCCCTTGCACACGACTTTCATTGGGGCGCCCGCGCACAGACAATAACATTGTCAATATTATTGACAATACGTATTAACAATACGTATTACTAATATTATAATTATAAAGCTGAAGAGTTTGTTTGTTTGTTTGAACGCGCTAATCTCAGGAACTACTGGTCCGATTTGAAAAATTCTTTCAGTGTTAGATAGCCCATTTATCGAGGAAGGCTATAGGCTATATATTATCCCCGGATTCCTACGGAAACGGGAACCACGCGGGTGAAACCGCGCGGCGTCAGGTTGTTGTTAATAATATTGACAAAATGTCATAATGCCGGGGTATGAATTACATAGTGACGACTCGGCGACGAACAGAGCGTAAATGTACCGAGATGCCATCAATGTCTCTATATTCATTATTTAAAATGGTCTAGTAACGTTATAATATTGCAATGCTGGATTATTGCTTTCTGTCGCATTTCTCTTATTAATACAGTAAAAAAACTAAATATTGTATAAACTTTATATGAATAGTGGAAACGTTGTATAACCTTGGATAGTTGAAATTCAAGTCGACACTGCATACAATTGTCCTACTGGGCTTGCTCGCACATTTGTAATCTGAATGCAATCCAACTTTAGTTTGGCGTTGGGCAGAAAAATCTGTTTTATATTTTGTACGCATGTCTTTTAACGAGCAAGTAAACTGTGGTCATACCGTGACTTTAGACGAAGCACTACATGGACGATTATCTAGTTATACTTAATATGGAGTTTTCACTGGGAGTATTATTGGATTTAGGAATTGTATGTTTAATTAGATAATTTTTTTGTTAAAGTGAATGTTTGAAGCGCTTGACTATCATCATCTCTGTTACATATGATCTAAACAACAATAAATGAACAATACTATCTATCATATGATAATGATTTCTGTTAGATTGTATTGATGAATTTTAAAAAAATTTGACGCGCGCTTTGACGTCTTAAATATGTTTTTTGTAGTTGACTGGAAATACAGAATATTAAGTTCTACAGATTATGTTCTAAGTCTTGCATGGATAATAAACTTGATTACTTATAGGCAAGCATTTTGCGTTGTCTTATTTCTTTTAGTCTGTGTCCGAATAATGAAGAGCTATCTTCGCCCAGAAAAAAAAATGGGCGAGATTAATGAGCGGATGAAGACAAAGGGGACGAGACAGCCGGACCGCGCTGGATACGGGCAATTTGCAAACTCATTTGCGCTACTATTAATAAAATCCGAGAATTCTGACGTCACGATTTCGTTACCAATGATACTTTATTAAAAACAAGCCAAACTGGCGGTTTCATCCACATATTTCTCATTTCTTTGGGAATACAGGGCTAAAAAACAGCTTATGTTACTTCCTGATAATGTAGTTATCAATTGGTGCAAGTATTTCTCAAATCGGTCTTGTAGTTTTTGAGATATTTACTGCATACAGAAATACAAATCATCATAGGCCTACTTGGCATACGACCACAGAACAGACAGTTGAACGCGCTAATCTCAGGAAATACTGGTCCGATTTGAAAAATTCTTTCAGCGTTAGATAGCCCATTTATCAAGGATATAGGCTATATATTATTTCCGTTTTCCTACGGGAACGGGAACCACGCGGGTAAAACCACGCGGCGTCAGCTAGTTACAATATATTCTTGGATATAAATATTTTTCCAGCTACTTACATGTTAGCTTTTAAATACCAACTAATTAAGGAAAGTAGAGAGTAATTTTACGCGTATTTAGCGCTGACTGCGTATAGCACGCGCCAGTGCACACAATGCAAGCACGGTTTTGGAAAATGCAAATGACGTCATTAGTATGCTAAACACTAAATTACTAGACTACTGATACAGGTAACAAATACGAGCGAGCGTCACTAGCGATGCTTTTCTAGTAATTAAACATTGTCATTTCAAAGTAAATTATACCTTATGAATTATTTGTATAAAGCTTACATTCTATACTACAAATATTATTATTTAAAAAGTTTCGCTGGGAGCGCACTGTCTTTACATCTAGGTATGAAACATTTAAGAAACAACAAGCATAAAAAGCAAATATTGTAATGATTGAAAATTCTATTTTATGTTAACTTAATTATAAATATCTCCCATTATAGCATTTTACTAGGTACCTAGCCTGTAGCTGTAGCCTTAAACGGAGGTTTCACTAAAATATATTCTTTTTAACAGGGTGTTCAGTTCCATAGCTGCTAGGCTATTTTGTAACGATATTTTTATTACTAACCTCCTCCACCTTCACCTCTATCTCGCTCTGTTTAACACGATACTACAGAATGAGAAAGATAGCGGTGAATTTGAAACTCGCACTTGCGAGTTATACAAATCATTGTTAGAGAATAGCCGTGCTGATTCCATTCTGATTGTAACAGTAGAATAACTGCGCTCACGCATTTATTTACTAACAAAATAATAATAACCCTTTAAAATGTTTGGACAAAAGCGTAGAGTGGATTCACCTTCTGCCACAACAATGCTATGCCAGAGAATTCTCCAAAACATCGTTTTAATGGAGTTTTCGCGAAATGAGGGACGGAATGGCGTCAGATAAGGCTTTGTCGACGTTGCCAACAGGTGTCGCCGGTGACGATAAGGTGTGAATAGTTTTTGCGATATCGGCGCTGTTGAGATGACATGAAAGGGCCTCAAAGTCAGCCGCCAGCTCCGGTCGTGAAATAGCGTTCTTTGTTTGGTCGTGTTTTGCTGCTACGAGTGTTACGAGATTTGCTACGCTCCTCGCTAGCATGGTACTACGCCTATTAAGTTGTAACGAAATATTTAAAACTGACGCCGCGCGGTTTCACCCGCGTGGTTCCCGTTCGCGTAGGAATACGGGAATAAAATATAACCTATAGCCTTCCTCGATAACTGGGCTATTTTATACTGAATGAATTTTTCAAATAAGACCAGTAGTTCCTGAGATGAGCGCGGGACGGGAACTCGACGGGAGTCTTGGATCTCAATGTTTCTCTGTCTAACACAATTTTAAAGGTAATAAACAGAGAGAAAAACGAATTTAAAGCTTACACCGTCGACTTATAAAAACATCATTACAGTAAAGAGCTATACTGTATTCAGATTTTTAAGGATATTTAGCTAATAATATTAAAATACTAGTTTTACGTGTATACTCATATTATATTTACAACTCTCGCCTTTAGGCACCGGGTTTATGTATCAGCGGTTCGGAATAATTAATTTTAGTTGCCACAAAATTATAACGCACTAAAGTGCTTATCGCCTAATGATATTGATATAAAATCAGTTTTAGTTAATTTATAGTTCTGATTAATCTGGTGAATTCTATATACATTACGGTCGCATAGTAGAATTTTCAGTTACAGATTTTTTTTTATTTAAAAAAAATATTTCTCGCTTCCAAATCAACTATAGGTAAAAGGCATGAATGCGCATGACAATAGTTTAAAAACCGATGATCGAACCTAAGACCTTACGGAATTGCGTCTGACTCCTCTCGGAGTAATTTCGTGAAAAGAAAAACATGTTTTTGCAAACACATTACTTTCACCGTGTAAAATGCATGTATTTTCAACAATGTAGTACAAAAACAAAGTTCCACATTAAGGGCACCATTCTCTACATACTCGTACTAAGTTGCCATCTCTAGCACTTATTTTTTTCCCTATTCTTCCACAGCGGACGATTTGCCCTAGTTCGCTGAGCTGTTACTTAAAGTATTAAGTTCTATTAATAGTCCTTGAAGAAACTTGTCGCCTATAATGCCACTTTTAAAATGATTAGCTTTTTTTATAGATATTTTCTCTTTTTATTGCTCCTCTAGCGTATAATGGTTTAACTATCTATTTTAATTTTATAACACGCTATATTAGCTTCACTTGTAACTGTGTATGTAACAAAGTCTTGGAATCTTAATTTGACTCACTTCCCGGTTTTCGATTAGGATTAAATTTTGCACACGCTAAGAAACGTCATTACAAATCCTATATGGCACCCATGATATGGGTATCAAGCGTGTTTTTTAGTTTTTTAATCTATTCATGTTATTCTATGATTATCCGCAGAAATGGAACTGATATTATCTACCGTAAAATTAGAAATCCGTATGATGCGATGCGTCCGATACGTACGATGAGGATTTACGGACGCTTGCCATAAAAGGAAACGCAAAATGCTGGCTGTGTATTGAAGTTATGACTTTTGAAAATTGTAATCCACGTTCTAAATAATTGAGTTATTGAATATCTATTTATGATGTCACGTAATCATCTGCTTTTATATCCATCTATCTTATGTATCGGTGAAAACGTAGTTGAAACCTCTAAGCAACATTGTCGTAAAGTCATGAGTATCCTTGAAATAACCTTAGCTTGTTATATGTGTCCACCGGCAAAACTATAACGTGTAAATATAAAACTACTATTTTTAATTTCCTAAAGTAAAGAAATGCAAGATGAATAATTTACCTTCTTTGCTGATTTTATTGTGCATCGCCGTTACAAATTCAAATAGTTTTTGTGCACCCATAAACCGTATATATTTTTTTTATTTACAATTAAGTTTAACTGGCTAAATGGAATAACAAAAAAGCCTTTATTGTATAACTAAAACAACGTTGTATCGCTTTTAATCTACGTAATGTACATATTTGCGAACTAGATAGATAATTCTGTAACAAAACTAATTATTCCGTACAATTACGACTTTCATGTTACCGCGCAAACTTTAATCAACCTGAAAGTTGTTAACGCAAAAGAGAAAGTAATATTGTTATTATTTTTCGCTTTACCTTTTTCTGTGTCTTAGCTAAGTTACATTGGCGGTGAAATTAAAAAACTTACCACTTAAGTTACTTACAGCGAGCGTTAAATCAGCCCGACGGAGTTTGCTAAGATCCTACGCACATATTGGCTGGGGTAATTTTCTGGGAAAAAATATTATATGCCAACATCGCATCGCTCTAGCGGACCGCAAAATATATGTATTTTCAATTATCTTCCTTCAATAATGTGACACGAAGTTGCGCAAAACCCTGTGACGCTTTTAAAAGGACGCGTTTAAGCCTTTTTTAATAGAATTCATTTATTAAGTGGTATTTATACGTTGCCTATTTTTAGTAAGTGAAATTTATAATATGGTGAGTTGT
Source organism: Bicyclus anynana (assembly GCF_947172395.1). Taxonomy (NCBI): domain Eukaryota; kingdom Metazoa; phylum Arthropoda; class Insecta; order Lepidoptera; family Nymphalidae; genus Bicyclus; species Bicyclus anynana. The sequence continues at coordinate 12,718,787 of NC_069101.1, forward strand.
TATGAATGTTATTTAAACGTGTACATACCACGATAAAACGACGAGATTTTTATTGTCGATATTTCGACCCAGTTGCATGGATCGTGGTCACGACGGGACTGAAGTTGCGAGATGAGAAGTGAAGTCAGCTGTTAGGGGCAGAATCGATCTACCCTCTTTCTTGTTCTTTTTCTTTTTTCAACGACCTCGCGTTTTTGGCTGTTTAGGCAAACCACACTCACGACATCGCTTTTGTTATTATGCGTATCGCGGCGCCCTCTTGGTTTGCACAATTCTACCACCGGGTTCGACTCGCTGGCTAGTTTGAAACCATCTTCCCGATTGAAATTTTTGTATTTTCGAATTTCAATCGGGAAAATGGTTTCAAACTAGCCAGCGAGTCGAACCCGGTGGTAGAATTGTGCAAACCAAGAGGGCGCCAACTGGGTCGAAATATCGACAATAAAAATCTCGTCGTTTTATCGTGGTATGTACCCGTTTAAATAACATTCATAATGAACAACCACGAAATAAGTTTAAAATCATTGGTGAGTTGATGTACACCATATTTGGCACTTGGTTACAATTAGTAGCATCTTTCTGTAACAATGTTTTATAACTTACTCTACAATGTGATTCTCGAATTCGTTCTCTCTCTGGCTAACACAATATGATAGAAAGAGATGAAAACGAACTCTAAACTCACGCTGTATTCGTACGAGTAAAAACTTCTTCACAGAATAGTGCTACAGACCTGATTGATAGTCATAAAAGATGCTACGTAGGTAAACGTGCACTTGCTGAAATACGGTTATTCACTCTTTACTTGAAAACAGATACCAACTTTAGTCGTAGATAATATTGGGATAACGCAAGTTGTAAAGGCAAATCAGAAATAACCAATGTTTTTGTCATGGGATATCGAACAGTTTGAAATATTGAGTTTACATATATAGCCAAATATGCGTATATCATTCGATATTAGTGTAGGAGGAAATGGAACGCCCCTTCCACGTCGCAGCGACAGCAAAAAGTGGATCGACCTTCGTTCCACAGTTTTTGTGCTAGTTCGTCTACGTTCACATATTTGAGATCAAATTACGGGTGCACGTGTAGACATGATCACAGAGAACGTAATATAACGTAACGTGACGTACAAGACACTTTCAAGTATATTGTAACTCGTTAATTGTTTTAATGAAGACAAAGTTGTTATTGATGAGCTACAATACAATAATAAACTTGAACATTATATACAAATCATGGCCACGTGGAATGATGGCGAGATTATTTGCTATTTTCTGTTACCTGGAGAGTGATTAAATTCACCTTGAATTTAATTTACAATTTGTACGAAGTCCTTTTTATAAATAATCATACATTCTGTACGCGGTAAATTCTATATTCCTATAATATTTATTTATTGTTCAACCGAAAGGTAATTCTAACCGTGCAGATACGTGTACAAATTTAAGTAATACTTCCTACTAACATTATCAACGCAAAAGTTTGTATGGATGTTTGGTTGTATGTTTGGATGTTTGTTACTCATTAACACCGCCACTACTAGAGCGATTTGGCTGTAATTTGGACTGGAAATAGATTTTACTCTGGATTAACACATAGGCTACTTTTTATCCCGAAAAAATCCATGGTGTTCGAGATTTGCGAACACTGATGATTTTGATGATATGAATGTTTGTTACTCTTTCACGCCTTGACTACTGAACCGAATTAGCTCAAATTTGGTATTGAGATATGTTATAGCCTGGATTAACACATAGGCTACTTTAATCCCGGAAAATCCATGGTTCCCAAAGGAATTGTAAAAAACTAAATTCCACGCGGACGAAGTCGCGGGCGTCCGCTAGTTCAATTATAAAATTTAGTTTAAACTATTCATAATTTTTCGCGTCGAATCTTTGCACATGCTTGCATAATTGCATAATTTTAACTGTTCCTTTAATGGGATTAGCTCCCAATAGGTTCATTCTAATAAAACATTCAAATCCAATAACCGAGAGGTTAACAAAAGGCATCTTAATTTGCCCGTAAGTGCCTCTCCCATCCGTTAGAGGCTTCACGGGGCGCTCTCAACTTGAGATCCTCTCAATTTTTCCCGACGATCGTTTAAAACAAGGGCGTATATTAAGCGGCCGATATTTGAAGCTTTGATTATTATAATAATTGAAAACATTACCTAAACACGCGGTTTAGTTGTTAATTTTTTCATTCTATATGATAGTCCAGTACCTAAGATACATTTCAAAAATAAATAAACCAAGAAAGCAGAGAACCGAGGGAGCCTAGAAAAGCTTAACTTTAAGTGATCGACCAAGATTTCTTATGTGCATTTTCAGCTATCTTGAAAAAAGGGTTGAAATCAGTTTTTTTTTTACAATAACTCGGTTCTCCGTTGAGATAAGAAAATTTTGACTCATAACTTTTTGTTGCAATTTTAACATAAACAATATTAATTTCATGTAGTACATGGAATAAGAGTTCGAAATATATCGATATCAATTAATAAAAGTTAAGGTATCCTATAAAACTTAATTTAAATGTCACGTATTTTTTCAAATTTTCTAAACGTCAAAAACACTGTTTTCCATTTTGTGACGTCATTTACAAACTTGATGTTCTAAACGTCGAACTAATATTTTTGTCAAAATCTCCATTTGTATGGAATTTATTATAGTGACGTCATGAAACAGTTGAAATATAGACTGTCACAGCCGACAGGCGTTTTGTCTCGTATTGTCAAACACATATTTAAAAACTAAAATTTCCATGTAATCACGTCTCATAAAAATAAAATTTGTTTTTCATTCTAGTAGAACCATAATGAACTATTTTAAACCATTTAAAAAAAATGTGTCAACTAGCCCATTAAGGGTCTCTACGTTTTTTACCTATCGTTTATCGTTATTGAGAACAAAGCGCCTCGAAAGTCACAGTATTAACCGAAACAGGCTTTGAGTCGCGCCTTCATCGACTAGGGCTCTTACTTTAAGACCCCTTCAAGCACTTCCGAGAATCTTTTATGCTAATGAGAAATAATAAACGGTTGCCATGCAACGACTAATTAGGTTTATTTTTGTAAAATTTCCTGTTTCCCAGTTACTGCGTAAGAAGGAACGGGACAAACAGAAAATTCAATAAGAGATCATACTATGTTTAAAACAATCAAGCAGTTTAGACTACAGCCTAAGTTTTCAAAGAAAGAAATATGCTTACATTATCTATATATTAAATACATATATAGCCATATACTCGTATGTATGTGATATATGGATATTATACTTACTTTGGGGCTAGCTGTGTGCGTTTGCTAAATATATTTTGTATCTATACTAATATTATAAATGCGAAAGTAATGCTGTCTGTCTGTTACCTTTTCACGGTTAAATTGACGAACCGATCAAGATGAATGTTGGTGCAATGGTAAATGGGACCTGGGAGCATAACATAGGGTAATTTTTGATCCTAAAATATAAATAGAAGGGGGTGAAATAGGGGTTAAAAGTCCTTCGTATTTAGAGTTGCAGTTTTAAAAATTTGTTCATAAATCTTTAAAAAAAATACGAAGTATAATGTGATTCAAGAATTTTTAAAATTCAATCCTTAAAGTGGTTAAATAGGGGTTGAAAGTTTACATTGATTTTCACGCGGACGAAGTCGCGGGCGTCCACTAGTTCATATTAAAGTACATAATTAAGGACAAGAACAGTCCAAACCTACATACGGATTCCTTTTACACATTACGTTAGAACAAGAAAATATTTTCTAAAATAGCATTAACAAATAACCTACGAACATCCACGAAACTATAACCCTCCTGTAGTTGTGGGGTAATTTAAACCCTAATCAATTTTCACGTAGCAAAAGCTACTAAATCACGCGGTGGTACACCTTACCGGTAGGAGGATAAACGGCTTCTATAAGGAAAAACGTCAACCACTTAATTACTGGCATCAGGCTAACAATAGGGCATTTCAAGTGACGCCCTCACAGGCTAGGGTTCTCGCTATGAGATTATCGCTCTTAAATGCTCTCGAGTATCGCTTGACGGGAGACACTGAGAGCCGGCTGTTGATGACTACTACAATATTGAGATTTTTATCGGTTGATTGATATTCGCGTCTCGATATTTTATTGAGAAATTATCACAAAAAATCTCATTTAATAAAAAATTAAATTATTTAATAATTTTTGACGGTCTCCGTGGCGCAGTGGTATTCGCGGTGAATTTACAAAACAGAGGTCCTGGGTCCGATCCCCGGCTGGGCAGATTGAGATTTTCTTAATTGGTCCAGGTTTGGCTGGTGGGAAGCCTCGACCGTGGCTAGTTACCACCCTACCGGCAAAGACGTACCGCCAAGCGATTTAGCGGTCCGGTACGATGCCGTGTAGAAACCGAAAGGGTGTGGTTTTTCATCCTCCTCCTAACAATTAAGCCCGCTTCCATCTTAGACTGCATCATCACTTACCATCAGGTGAGATTGTTGACTACAATCTAACTATCTATCTATCTAAGGGCTAACTTGTAAAGAATAAAAAAAAATTATAATAAATAAAACATAGTTTTTGTCAAAACTCGAAAAATAGTGATTGAATTGACAGAGTGATTTAATATTTTTGTTGTTGGACTCTAGTCTTATAGAAAAAAAAATGAGTATGAGAGTACTTAAGTAACGATTGTATAATCTATATTGACAATAATTTTTATTATTTACACACACGCAGCGCCGGACCGAGGTAAATTTTAGAATGGAGCGAGATCCAATTATGCCGCCTTTCCTGTTTGCTCCTAACATTATATACTAGGGACGTTTGAAAAGTTCGTAGCCTAACGTATATCGGAATGTCATACATTTTTAACCGACTTCAAAAAAAGGAGGAGGTTTCTCAATTCGACCGTTCGATTTCGATTCGATTCAAGCCGTTTAAAAAAAAATGCGCGTTTTTTGCGCTTGGGTAAAATGCCCAGCCATAGCCACAGTCGAAAGCCCTATTACAAACCTCCGGCCGAAGGCCGGTGAGAATAAAGTTCGCGGCCGAAGGCTGCACGTTTTTTGCGCTTGGGTAAAATGCCCAGCCATAGCCACAGTCGAAAGCCCTATTACAAACCTCCGGCCGAAGGCCGGCGAGAATAAAGTTCGCGGCCGAAGGCCGCGCGTTTTTTGCGCTTGGGTAAAATGCCCAGCCATAGTCACAGTCAGAAGCCCTATTACAAACCCCCGGCCAAAGGCCGGTGCAGAATAAAAGTTCGCGGCCGAAGGCTGCGCGTTTTTTGCGCTTGGGTAAAATGCCCAGCCATAGCCACAGTCGAAAGCCCTATTACAAACCCCCGGCCGAAGGCTGGTCTAGAATAAAGTTCGCGGCCAAAGGCCGCGCGTTTTTTGCTATATATCCGATCTTAATGAAACAAAGCCTATATGTTGCCCTGGACTATGCTTAATCTATTTGTGAAACCCGCATCAAAATCCGTTCAGTAGAACCAGAGAATAGCGCGAACATACAGACAGAAGGACAAACAGACAGACAGACAAGAAAATTAAAAAAAATGTTTTCGTATTCAATTTCTCATTTCTAATTGCCCTAACTTGATTTTAGTTAAATTTGGGCAAAGTACAGACACTCGATTTCTACTCTTTTATTATAGTATAGAAGATAGATAGATAGATTGACTTTATCGCCTTGGCTTCTTTGAGTTGAACAAATACGCGATCGACTGACGAATTTTCGCAACTGCTTGGAGTTGTTTGAGGCAGACACTTTTTTGTATGTTTTGTGGCCATGGTTAAAACCTGAGTATATTACTTTACTCCAGAAACAAAAGTACAGTCTAAGGATCCAATGTTCCAAAAAGGCAGAAGCGGTTTTGCGTGTTGGAAAAGTAATGTAATTACGGAGAATTTCGCGGGATGTAATTACGGTAGATTACTTAAAAAAGGTGTAAATATAAACTCTGTTTAATAGTGAAATCTGCTGCGATGTTTCAGAGGACAAATTAAAGAAAAATGGCCATGATCATTGAGAAGAAAAGTTTTGTTTCATTAGGATAATTTGCGAGTTTCTGCTATGCTTTTAACAAACGTGTGAAACGTTTGTTAAAAGCATAGCAGAAACTGACTTACCTTTGTAGTTTCCTGGTTTACTTAGGCTTACGAACTTATGGAACGCGAAGATTTTGACCATACTCAGGCCAATTGAAAATCAGGCACAATACCGTTTCTTGATCACGTAGTGCCCGGGTGCAATCATCACCCTAGCGCCCCCTAGTACCTATAGAACCCGCGCGGCGAGTGGCGAGATCGCGACACCAGGGTGTAACGCACCCCCTGCACTATAGGTAAAGACTCTCTAGCTCACGTAGCGCCCGGGTGCAATCATCACCCTAGCGCCCACTATTACCTGTATATACCCGGGTTAAAATCAACGCACTCCCTGCACCATAGGTAAAGAAAGACGCCTCTATTAGGAGTAAATTCGCGCACGTCGCGTTCATCTCTTCGCTTTAAATATAGACGATCGAAAAGAAATAAATTTCTTTTCGATCTTGTCTTTACCATTTCGGCGCCCCCTAGGATTTGGCGCCTGGAGCGACCGCTCCGTTCGCCGTATGGACGGTCCGGCCCTGCACACACGATAACTAAATTTACAATATCCAGCTAGAGTGATTTAATGATTTTGTTGTTGAACAACACACGAGTTTTATAGAAAAAAAATCAAGTAGTAGACAGTTCATAAGCGACGATTGTATATGAAATATATTGAAAATTATTTTAAATTATTTACACACACGATAACTTAATTTACTATTTGTTTTTGCTGGCATAACCTCATTTCTCATTCTCAAAAATCCATTACACAACCACGTTTTTACATACAAATGTAAGTTGTTACAGTCACACCCTATATACGAATAAAAGGGCTTTTAGGCCCTCTTAAAATTCGAAACCAGAGAATCTTTGACTTGTTAAAAACCACATCCGCATCCATCGCGGGATCAAAACACACGAATCAGGGCGGCAAATGTGTGACCGCAATAGTCCACTACGTTATCCTTGGATAAACCCGCACTGCGCTTTACATTGCCGTTTTTACTGCTGGATGTACGCGGTTTTGTATACTAAAACAGCAATGCAGGGAGACATAACGCAAATGGCCGCCAAAAGTGATGTCGGGGTACGGATTTCGTGACAATACGACACGATTTGGCAGCGCTGGAAACGCCTAAAAGTTACGAGCAATTTTCGAGTAGCTCTCCCCAACATAAAGATTTGTGTGATGGGATTTTGGAATATTACTTTTGGAAATTACATTTTACATTCAATGTGGAATAGCTGTGTGTTATGTAACGAAAATGTGCGTTGTTCACTGAAATGGAAAACATATTCGTAGCGTAAACTTGATTCAACATAAACAACAGCTTTGTGGTTCAAATATTAATTTATGATGCGAAAGTTTCTAGATTCGATACACATTCTTTCGAGCTTTTTGTTTAATTAGCAAAATATAAATAACTAATTGTTACATTACTACGTCACTACTCACTGACAGACAGATAGGCCTTTTCGATATAAATGAATTGGACAACAAAACTAAAATTCATTTATTTCAGGTAAACTAATGCACGCCATTGACGGTCAATTATTCTCACGTTTCTGCAGCACCCACGACTATAACTGTTCGTGTATTGGTCGCTGCGTGCATGACGGCTCGACTTATAAAACGTCTTCGCTACTGTTTGTGCTGCAGAAACGTGAGAATAATTGACCGTCAATGGCTGACTTTAGTTTACAAGCACAAATAAAACATCACGTTTGACTGTTTGTGAAGACTCTACCATCCGTTCGAACGGTAGCTTTCTTAAAAAAAATTGATAAAATTATTATAATTCCTCTTACTTTCTGTGTTGGTGGAAGCTGATCCAATGGCCTTTAAGCAACTTTATCAATAAGGAATTCTTTCATTGTATAGTAACCTCATCTGTAAAACTGTTCATTGATTGTAGAGTGTACCTACACATAATTTGACATACGAGTAAGTACATACACACTATGCAAACCATCCACCTTCGACAGTTACTCTATACTTCTGTACTAATATTATAAAGAGGTAGGTTTGTAGTATTGTAGGGGGTAATCTCTGGATCTACTGAATCGATTTTGAAAATTCTTTTACCACTAGAAAGCCATAGTTATACCACAGTGTCATAGGCTATATTTTATGCCGGTATTCTCACGGGAACAGGAACTACGCAGCTGAAACCACAAAGCGTCCGCTAGTTAACAAGTTGTCAACAACCTTACGTCAACAATCTCTAAACCAATTAAAAAAAAATCTATTCTCGTGGTTGTTAGATAAATGCTTTTATTCAGTCAATGAAATTTTTATGCTAATGTTATTTGTTCCTAGACTAATTGAATTTAATTTGCATGGCAGAGATGGTCGAATGCATTGTATATAATATTTTTGATGTATTTAGCAAATGAAGAATTTGTATTTTTATCACCTATAAACCATGCACCCTAAGTACTTCTTGTAGCAGGTATGTACATAAGAAACTAATTCCGCCCCCAGCACGATATAACCGAACGTTATTGCCGCACCAACAATAATAGAACTTTGTTTAGAAGTCCGCAATCTATGCGAATTCTCATTAAAACGGCGCGATCCGGCTTGCGGATGAATATGCAAACTTGTGCAAATCCGCAACGAAACATTTGCGGACTCCTGAAAGAATTACATTGGATTTTGAAATGTTTCGTTTGTATATAAAGCTATTGAAAGCGGATTATTTGTCGTTGACATTGATTTTGTCAAAAATACAAAAGTTAATGTCGATTTGTACTGGGGATCCCTAAAAATATTGTGTTTATCTTCTTATACATTTTAAAACAATGTTCTTTTATGCGACTTATACGTGTGTGGCGATCATGACGCAAAGACAAGTACTTTAAAATCAACACATTCCTTAAAAAAGAACTGCAAAATATGTGCGGTGTCTCAGACCGCAAGTCAGTAGTTATGTTACAAAAAATACACTTCTGTACTTATAGGTTAACTTGCCCTTTTAGTATGTGTCGATCAAATCTAAAAAGCTAAATTAGACCACCTCCCTTGTGATTGATTGGAGTCGAGAATCGTAGCAAATCGGCGTTTGACACTAATGTTTAGGCACATATGGACGGATTTTTCATGTTTATAGTAGTGCTAGATTACCCACAAGTGGGCCTAGGGTGCTTACCACGATAAATCTCATCATCTCATCTAAGAGACATAGTCGACGTATGGCAGTCGAATCAGAATTGTCGCTATTTCTCTCTTTCGTCCTAGCACAGCAAAAGAGAGAACGATAATTATGGCTCGGTGCCATAATATAGTCGGCAATATGCCACTTTGTCTTCACGATATATGATGTTAAATGGAAAACAATTGCTTATAACAGAGAAAAAAAATTAACAACCTGACACATCGGTTTTAAGCCTCCAGTAACAGCACCGGTAATCATACTCTCGACCGCAACGCAGCAATGCTGCTTAGCGGCGGAAATTAACATGGTAATAGTAGTTCCAAAAATACACTGCCTACCCTGTGGACTCATTATGAACTCATTATTGAAGAAGGGATTTTCTATTTTGAATAATTTGTACGTAGAGTGCTTACCCTAATTAAAACCCTTGTGCACGCCACTGCTGCTAATATTGCATTGTCTAGGTCAGTTATACAAACCTGTCCGCTAAATGCATGCCCATCAACTAATTCAACAACCAAAACTCTATTACCAAATCTACACGCGTTAGTTTGTAAGTTGGCTATGTATGCAAATTGTCATTAAAGCGAAACGCTCCCAATGCGTATGAATATTCAGAGTTGCTAAGATCCATAGCGGAACATTTGTACCGGAGCACTGACATTGATGGCCACTGATTTTAACTAAATTATTTTTAATAGAAGTAGAAGTTGCATTGCGGTATTTTATAATGATATCTACTCGTCATCATAATTATCAACCCATATTCGGCTCACTGCTGACCTCGAGTCTCCTCTCAGAATGAGAGGGGTTAGGGCAATAGTCCACCACGCTGACCCATTGCGGATTGGCAGATTTCACACACGCAGAGAATTAAGAAAATCCTCTGGTATGCAGGTTTCCTCACGATGTTTTTCCTTCACCGTTTGAGACACGTAACATTTAATTTCTTAAAATGCACACAACTGAAAAGTTGGAGGTGCATGCCCCGGACCGGATTCGAACGCACACCCTCCGGAATCGGAGGCAGAGGTCATATCCACTGGGCTATCACGAGTCTTAATGCTAATATAACCAAATATAAATAAATAAATATAAGAAGTTTTCAAATTTTAGCGAGACTAACGAACACGTATTTGTAACACAATTCACGTCAAACTTTCTGATTCAAAATTACTTTAAAAGTAGAACAATATTGTAGATTAATATAATAAACATTGTAAACCTTTTAAACCGCCCTTCTTTTATTTTTATTTATCTCCAGCAAAAGGTATGGGTATTAAATGCATAAACAGTAAAGATAAAAGTTCCCAACTCTTCACTTCGTCCACTTTACGGCAAGGTTCGCCGGGCGAACGTGGAGTTTCCCGTCGCAATCGTAAAATACCCAATCGTAAAGTTGACTCGTAAAAAACACCAATTGCGGACGGGTCTGCGTCGGGCGTTCCACCGTACGTACCGTCAGGTGCATTATCGTACGGATAGCGCGGAGTTTACGGAAATTGACCAAGTTTACGGCAACGTCTCGGCGTTCCGGTGGGTAGTGTCCTTTTACTACTACTGTGATTGATTTTATGTTGGATTGTATTCTTGGTTGTGGAAATGATGTACGAATACAAATGATAATGCTATGACAAATGCAATGACAAATATAATTATCCCTAGCGGACCCGGTCAAGCGTCGCATTGACTCATTCCCTATTCTACTCCCAGACTACATGTACCCTACCCTACCTCTACCCTACCCTAGCCCTACTGTATTCCTACCCTACCCCTACCTTACCCCTACCGCTACCCTATCCCTACCCTACACCTACCCAACATACTCCCACCCTACACCTACATTACCATACCCCTACTTAACCCTACCCCTACTCTAATCCTATGTCCTTTTAACTTTAATCCTGTATCCTATGTCTTTTTCCTGGTTCTCAGCTACCTCTTCACCAATTTTGAGCTAAATCGGTCCAGCAGATCTCGAGTTATAAGTGTTGTAAGAAACCCGACTTTCTTTTACATATATAGATAATTGATATAAGGTTTTACTTACTGGGAAATTACACTGACGACGTATTTGTAGATTTTAGTTCTTTATAATTTCATGAAGTAAAACTTGCTGTAGTCAACGATTACGTCCGTGTAATTCGTTTTGTTAAGTTAAGTAACCTCGAAGATAAGAATGATTTATTTATATTACAGTCTAATAATTTTCTAAACTTACTTGAAGAGATCGCTATGAAGTGATAAGGCCACCTTTTTTGTATCTTACTTTTTATTTGTTTGTTATATTGTTTCTTTACTTGTTTTGTGGTGAACAAATAAAGTTTATAAATTAATATGGGCAAAGAGAACGAAAAAAATGGCATATGTTCTATTTTATGTTCGAACTTCGTTACTTGATGCAGTCTATGCCAGAAAATATATCAAATAATCAAAGTTACTTTTGCAGTTATAACATTAGGTTATTTTATGTAATTGATTTTATTAAGCCTTCACTGTAACACGGTAAAGGTACCCGACTCACACCGAGAGGTAATAAGTTTTTTTTTTTGTAGATTCCCGCTTGCGTCCTTTCACATTAGTACTATTCTATAAGGATGTTTTGTATAATATGCAAGTGCGAGTTTCAAATTCACTTGTTTCTTTCTCATTCACTAGTATTGTGTTAGACAGAGAGAGATAGAGGTGAATTCGAAAATCGCACACAGTCATGATAAATTCGTTACAGATTTTTTTTTTTTATTCTTTACAAGATAGCCCTTGACTACAATCTCACCTGATGGTAAGTGATGATGAAGTCTTAGATAGAAGCGGGCTAACTTGTTAGGAGGAGGATGAAAATCCACACCCCTTTCGGTTTGTACACGGCATCGTACCGGAACGCTAAATCGCTTGGCGGTACGTCTTTGCCGGTAGGGTGGTAACTAGCCACGGCCGAAGCCTCCCACCAGCCAGACCTGGACAAATTAAGAAAATCTCAATCTGCCCAGCCGGGGATCGAACCCAGGACCTCCGTCATGTAAATCCACCGCGCATACCACTGCGCCACGGAGGCCGTCAAGAATAGCCCTACAGCAGTTTTGATACTATACAATACATACATAAACACAGAAAATTTTCAATAAAATGTAATGGAATCTCTGCCACTAACTGGTAACAGTATTTCATTCAAAGTTGTGCTCTACAGGGGAATGCGATGATGAAAATGCAAGTTGAAAATTCAAAAATTTTTCCGATGAATGTTTTTCTTTCCCAGTAGGTACTCCGTGTTACCTTTTTTGTGCAGTATGTTGCTAATCGCGTCCCTGCATGCCTTGAAAATACATTTTAAATTTCATTTTTGCAACGAAACTCGAGCTCGTTGTTTAGTGACTTTTCTGTTTGTTTGTTAGCATTAAAAAGAACTGTTTTTCTTGATTTCGTTGTACTGATTGATTTTTGTTGAATGTTTTTTGAACTCGATTATATATTTGTATTGTGTTTCATTTGTATTTATTTTTGCAGAATGTTTTACATATTGTATCCAATGTTATCGAACGAGAAGTTCTTGTGTGAAAAATTCTAAAGATGCATATGGTAATATAAAACCAAAAATATTTTTAAGGCGATTTATGTTTCGCACTCTTTCACGCAAAAACTACTGAATGGATTCCATGGCGCGAAAAACTGATAGACTTATTTTATTAATTTCATATTATATGCAATAGGTATGCGTGTCTATACAAAATCTTCAATGGATTACTATTCAATCTCGTAGTAATAGCTTGAAAAATATATGCAGCTGGCCTATTCACTATTTGTGTCTATAATATTAATCTATTAAAATGAACATCAAATTGACAAAATGTCATATACCTATTGTGTGATATCCACCAGTATGCATCGGGTCACATTCATACATAGAAATTCACCTAGCATACGTCAAATATAGTAAATTAGCCTGCGAGGGTGTTACTAATTCGTAATTACTCGTCAATCCGTTAGCAATACAAAATATGTATTGATACGATATCTATCGTATCTAATAAAAATGCTGAAGACCGGATAAACGGTCAACAAAGCTAATAAATGTTGTACATCGACATTACAAAATATATTAACTATTTCATATGTGAACTTCGTGCTCCCAATTTAAATAAAATTGTATAGAAACCTATCTCATCTACAACAACAATATATGCAAAACTTTCTCTAATATACGAATAGGAAGATATGAACATCAGCGAACATCTGCGCTTGATTCATCAAGTCTAGCCTGCATTATCAAATATCCAATATATTCACAACATTTCATCGCGCTGTGTACATGTTCACATATTCTCACTGTTGAATCTATAAACACGCTTTTCCAATTACGGCAGCAAACTGCAAAAGCTGTAAGCCGTGTTTCACGTTTCAAATTGTTTTAATTTGGCCCACCAACATTGTTGGGAGGTTTCGAGTACGCTTCTGTGTGTGTGTGTTGTAAGTTGTTCACATACACACATATATTTTGCAGTAAACACATATATTTTGGCGCTAGGAATATTTATGTGTGTTCAAAATGACTGGATAAACATTTATGGTGTCGTAAATTGGCAGCTTTTAATGAAAGAGTGCATTTACACTGAATTCAAGAAGAGATTAATGTTATAATGGAGGATAGAAGAGAAAATGGAAAATGTATTGAAAATATTTCTTTACAAGTAGTCAACTGACGTGTCAAAAGTGCTTGCCTACTTGAAATAAACGAATTTTGACTTTTGATTTTTAGGTGACTTTCGGAGAAATTAATTTAACTTAAAAAACAAACAACTATCGTGATGTTTTAAAAAAATAAGGTTACAAAATTTTGTATAAAATTACAATGAAAAATAATGGTGTGTATGTAGTAAAGTCTGTGTGTTTACGTCAGACTTCCATAGTATAAGGGCGTTTATGATCAATCCACGGCAGCACCGCAAAAATGTTTCCGTATCTCCGTACGTAAATATCTACACTGTTACTTCTACAAAACTGTAAAAGATATAGACAAATATAAAGAAAACACATTTAGTATCGAAATACGAAATTCCGTGTACGTATTGAGTGAACGCTAATAGGGAGGAGCAATTTTTATTTATAAGATCATTAAAGTCTACACAGGCTCAATTCCGTCCGCACACAGTAGTATATTCGGCCGTAAAAGCAAAAATTGCGTCGTATAAAAGAGCAATTTCTCAACATCCCCCCCACAGTTCGTTACCGGCGGGTAACCCGATGGGGTATTCCATAATTCCGAAGCGGGGTAAAGCGAAATTCAATTTTTACCGTCGGCGGCCGCGAGCTTAATGAAAAACAAGAAGGGTTTAACATAATTACCGGGCAAGGCATGCAGGAGTAGCCTAAGAGCTGACGGAGCATCCGAATGCGCTTGAGAAAACTCAATTGTGTCTTTATTCAATTTGCAAACGTACGTGTAAAGACTTTACACTTTAAATTGAAGTTGAGTCTGAATTTCATTGTAATGGCGAAAGCGTGTTGCTCTTTCTTAGATGAAATTAGCACCATTCGATTATAGAATATATCGATGATAAAAGAATGAGCTCTTTGTGATCTTTCAAAATAAATTTCACACTAGAAAGCGCAGTATTGGTCGACCCCTCACCAGCGAGACGCAGGGATTCGCTGGATGCAGACGGCTCATGATCGTGATTTGATGATGATGATGATGATGATAAAATTGAATTCATTATCAAAATAGCTCTTTGTGATCCTTAGCTCGTACGTCGTAGATAACTTAAACACATTTAATATATATTCTGAGTATACAGTCAACTAAATCTAATTCATATTGATACGATTTTACATTCAACTTGAGTGAGTACAAAAAAATCATATACTACATGAAACATGTAAAAACCATTGAAAGTCAACGTACGAGTATTCGCTGGCTTTGGTTTTGTGAAAGTATCCTAGTTAGCAAATAGTCCAGCAGGTACTAGTGATCCGATACTTAGTTTACGAAGTCGACATCGTTAAATTGCAGCGCTGAAATACCCACAATCTCTCGAACCATAATTAAAATGTCGTCAGCCATCGAACGGATCGACGTTTCGAACCTTTGATTCATTATGTGTGCCAGTATGCACGTTTCCAAATGCACTTTTGAAATGGATTCCGCTTTTCAATGTCGTGCGGCTGAAGTGATCGTCTGCGGGAAACCTTAATTAATTGCCTTTGGGAATTTCATGACAAAACCGGGATTAGATTTTTATGAAATAAAAGGAAAATCTCCTCCCTGACTATCAGTTCAAACTTGATTCATTAAATAATAAACTAACTTCTTAGGAATGCTACGGAATTATACGTCCATATAAATAGGAATCATACCTTATCAAGCCAAAGTTACTATCTGGTTAACCATGTCAAATAATTAATGTATTAACTAGATATTTTCTCAAATAAATAATTATTTTATTTATCCGCGAAACCAACGAATCCAAATACTAGACCCAACAAAGAAATCTCTATGCACGTTTCACTCCGAAACCGAAGCATAATATAACTCGTCACTATTCTATTGTATCCCAAAGTTTGCAAACTATTTTTGTGCCAATATTCGTAAAGATCGCTTCAGCAGTGTAGTATAGAGAACTGCCTGCAGACTGTTGACATGAAATAATTTAGTGTTGTTACCGGATGTTATCGATAACAGTTGCAGTGACTAGTCTATAAATACAAGCGTCTGAGGGGCTCAGTCTTGTCTACAGTGGTACCACTAAGTAGATACAGTGTTCAATTAGAGTGAAAGTGATTAACCGAGATATTATGCGCGCAAATGAGACGCCAAATTATGACTTTCACATGAGTGAAAAGCACGAAGCGATTGACGCGCGACGCAAATTTTATGACGTGAGCGCCAAAACCATTTTTAGCTAATTGCAAGTAAATTAAACAACATAACGAAAAACAAAATGGCCATGTTCAAGATATATACCTAATTTTCTATACAAAACAAAAATTTAAGAAAATAAGTTTGCTTTTCCTGAGATTGGAAGCAAAATGTGAGCAAAACATGTATTTTTCAAAAAAATAAAATATCGAGAAAAGTTTTACTAATTGTGTATTTTGTATAGTCATAACGAAGCTAACACTTTGAAATATCATTTACCCAAATATCAGGCTCCTAATTTTTCCAGAATCTGAGATCCTGAACCATTTGTAACCACCAAATTACATATTGCACACTCTTAAATCAAACAAACAAACAAACTCTTGAGCTTTATATATTAGTATAGAGTATAGATTTATCATACCTACTCGTAGGTTTAAGAACGTGTGTTCATTCGTAGTAGGAATAAATACAAGTATGCAGTATAAATAACAGAGTTTACGAAGTTGGCCCGAGCGATGCGGTTCGGAAACTTTCACGTATCGGTTCGCGATCGGCACAGTTGTCGTTGCAGTTGCTCGACAATTGCGTCCGTGCAACGTCCAGTCAGGACGCTCAGCTAATAAAGTATACTAATTAACAGCTTTTTTCCTTTTGGACATTTACTAAGTTTAACTACATAGGTGGAACGTCCAGTCAGTACGCAGTTGGACGCTCGGCCAACATTATGGCAACTAATAACCGTTGTTCTTTTGGAGCTTTATTAAGTTTAACATTTGCGTCCGTGCAACGTCCATTCAGTAGGCGCAAATTGGACGCTCAGCTAAATATTATAAGCCCTTTGGACTTTTACTACTATTGATAAATGTTACATAAGTTGAACAATTGCTGCGTTAAATGTCTAGTCAGTATGTACAATGTAAACTTGTTCATAAAAACTTGTTAATAAAAGTATTTATGAACAAGTGCCGTTTTTTGGTCTATTTTACTACTCGTATGTTTAATTAGGTATTAATTGTGTCCGTGGAACGTTCATTTAGTAAGTACTCGTACAAGCTACATTTTTAGCAAAAGTATTTTAAAAAAAATAGATAATATGGCAAATATTCATTAATAACAGCGTACATGAGATCAATATAGAAACTATCATTATTACTATTATCATAAAAGGGAATAAAATATATATCAAATCCACCTCAAATAGAACTTTGGCGATTGCTCCGAAAAGCTTAAATTACATTCAACAAATATGATGTTATCAACACAGGATCCCTTTTATTTCGAGAAGCATTCTTCATAATGGATCGCATAACATTATTTCATCTAATTATATATCATACAGTCCGCTTTTTCGTGTATTACCCTCATTATATTCGATATAAACACGAAAAATTTTGCTAAATTTCATAAAAGGTAAATGCCGAGGATATTTTGGCAGAATGTAAGTGATAGAAAGGACTAAACGAAAAATATTAAGGATTTTTGTAAAATCATAACCTCACCTTTGATAAAATTGCGAACATCCACTGTTATTTGTTTATTTAACAAGATAGTTTTATGATATAAGCACTAAATTTATAATACAGATAGGTACTCTCTATGCAAATTTTTTGGAAGTTCTGCTTACTAACGTACTAATGGCTATTTGGAATATAAAATTATGTTACCACTTAAATTGTTTATATAATTTTACATTTTTTGCTCAATAACGTTATTCCTATTGTTATCTAACGAGATAAAGTAGAAAGTGAAATGGCAAATAAGTTAGTTTGAAAACTCTCGTGTTTGTACGGACAAACATGCAAACATACATGCATACACTTATTAATTTGACTAACATATACAAAAACTGTGTAATTCTGACAAAGTAACATATATATGGGTCTAACGGTTATACTACTTTTTTGAAGTTAATTAAAAAGCCCTATTATGCAAAATTTGTAATCTACTATTTCGTTCATTTAATATCCGCTCTATCCGTAAACTAAATCTGTGTAAGCTAAAAGGTCGGGATAGCGTTGCTAAAAGGGGTCCATTAGCCGCGGCGCTCGCGCTAATGTACGCTTTGTTCACTGCAGCACATGTCACCTGAGCTTTTGAATCTAATCTCTAAGCACTTGTCTATTAGTTTTCAAAAACGAGCTCGAAATAATTTATTCAATCTCAACTCATATTCGGCTCACTGCATGAGCTCGAATGATAAGGGTTAAGCCACGCTGGCCCGTTGCGATTTGACTTTACATACGCAGAGAATTAAGAAAATTCTCAGGTATGCAAACCTCCTCACGATGTTTTTCCTTCACCGTTTGAGATACGTGAAATAAATAAATTAACTAAATTAATATTTAATTTCTTAAATAATAATTTCCGAAATAATTATACTTTGAATTTGTTGACGCGTCTACACTCTGTGTAATAAATAGTTACAGCTTTTTAGTGCTTATTGACAACTAGCGGATGCCCGCGACTTCCTTGATCCAAAATCCGTGTAGATTGTGGAGTTAAGATTTCCGACACTGTTACTTATTTACTTCTTATATTTATTTATGTGCATTTTAAGAAATTACATAGCTCGTGTCTCAAACGGTGAAGGAAAAACATCGTGAGAAAACCTGCATACCTGAGAATTATTATTAATTTTCTTCGTGTGCGAAGTCTTCTAATCCGCTTTGGGTCAGCGTGATGGGCTAATAGCCTAATTCCTTTCATTCTGAGAGACTCGTGCTCAACAGTGAGCGTATATGGGTTGTTGTTAATGAAATGATTTACATAGTCAGAAAAAAACCTCTCACCACAATGCAACGTTGGTTTTTTATATATAAGCTAAACTATGGATACAATTGAAAACCGATTTGCACAAAGAGATCTAGTATATTAACAAATAAAAATTAATCAACATTCATATTTTTTATTTGTTGTTCACCACAACGACATATAACCAAGCGAAATAGAATGAGAAAGTAGTAGAAAAAGAAGTAGAATACAAAAGACAACTTTATAGATCAGGAGCTTTTTATACATGTGTCCAACAAAAGACATCTAAAGGTAGCATTATGATCTTGGCAACCGCGACCCGCTACCGCGAGTTGCGACCGCGACCGGGTCGCACGACCCACTTGCTTAGTATGAGTTTATGTGGAGCACTAAACAAAGGCGGTCATCAAATTTCATCTTAGGGTAGGGGTAGGGTAGGGGTATGGTAGGAGTAGGGTAGGGGTAGGGTAGGGGTAGAGTAGGGGTAGAGTTGGGTAGGGGTAGTTAAAAGTTTACATGTCTGCTAGTGCTCCATATAAATTTGTACTAAGCAGTGGGTCGTGCGTCCCGGTCGCGGTCGCAGGTCGCGGTTGCCAAGATCCGAATGCTACCTTTATGGGTAAGAAGACTAAATGATAGAGATAAATTTTATAACATAAATCGCACCAAAATGTCAAGGCCGAGACCGTCCGGCTGAAAGGACCCCAAACCGCTTTGCTGATGTATTTTTTGTTTACATAAGCCTCGTACTGTATATTACCTGATGTGGTTTGCTCTGTTTTTACTCTCCCTCCACAATTTGACCGTTTCCCTAATCTTTAAATATGTTCGTGAGTTTGGAATTACGGAGGTATTTTTTTCGAGGAGTCTTATTGTTTTGAAGATTCCCGTCACTCACACATCAAATTTTAATTCCAAATTGGACACATACCGCCATATGCGTCGCCGAAATCATCTTTTTCTGTATTATTTACTGATTAGATAATCATCAGCCATCAGAAGCAGAAAAAATATTTTCAAATATCAAGATCTAAACAAAATATATTCGCCTTGGAATTCTGTAAACTTGTGAAATACGTTCTGTGTATAGATATAATAGAATAGAATAGAATCTCTTTATTTGTCCACACACAAGTATTGAAATAAAAATAAACAAACAGAACATACAATACATACATCTGGTCGTGGACAAAAAAGGTATCCACCTCAGCACGATGCCACAGCGAGCTGTGGCGCTGGTTTTCAGGTGGAACCTTGTGTGTTCACGGACGTGTCTACGTGACGTGTCTTAACTTAAAACTTATACATAGATAGATAGATAGATATTATTTTCCAGATTGATTCGCTAATAAGCCTAGCCATACCTACTATGAGTAGAACACTCTATCGTGTTTGATGATCGTCGGGCAGGGCTTTTGAATGCAAATGTTATACTTTTCAATCGCTTTTTACGTACATGCAACCGTTGAAGCGTAGAGGAGACAACTTACAAGTAAAAAACATTAAATTTCTTCGCTGAAGATGGGACAAAGATAGAACTTCACTTGGTAAGTACGTTTGATCATTTAATTATTATTTCATTCATCCAATTGACACGTTAGAGCGGGGGCACACGATGCGTTGTGGCGGCGGTGCGGCGTCGGAGCGGTGTCGCTGCGTCTTCTTACTCAGAAATATCTGTGACATGTCACACGATGCGCTCCCGCGCCGCACCGGACTTGCAATCACCGAGACGAGCCGGGGAAGGTTGAATGCGTTGCAATGTCGGAGCGGCACCGCTCAGTTGGCCATGCGTCACAACATAAATTTACTAACAGACTGTCCAACGCTGCTACGGCGCTGCTGTGACATAACAACGTTGCGGCGCCGTAACGCATCGTGTGTTACTAAATAAAATATAAGGCAGTTAAAAAAATAAAACATAAAACAATGTATCCATTTAATTCGGATCTTTCGTACCTACATTCCGTTACATTGTTTACAAAGTTTCCGCGGATTCTTTATGGCGGATCTCGGCCGTTTTACATTGTGCAGTGACGTAGCGCGCGCACAAAAAGTTGATATTTTTTGTGAAAATCTGCTCCGCTTGTCCCGCTTTTTAAGTCTGCCTGTTATTGTTTTGTGAACCGGAGTGCGAATCCCAACTTCAGTTTAATGGAATTCGCAAGACTTTTATGTATATATTTTTTCGTTTTGTTTATAATAATATAAAGAGTTTTTTAGGTGTGACCGCAAAAGTTTTTAAATGCAAAATTTAATTTAACTGTTAAAATATTTTGATAATAAAAAATTACAACACGCAGTTCCCTTCGTGAATTGTTTATTTTATGTAAATTTTTGTACTTAGTATCAGTACAGTACATCAGTATGAATGTATGTTCTTAGCGTTCCTGTACGATGTCGTGTAGAAACTGAAAGGCGTGTGGATTTCATCCTCCTCCTAACAAGACGTTAGCCCGCTTGCATCTTAAATTGCATTCACTTTCCATTAGGTGAAATTGTAGTCAAGAGCGTACTTGTAAATAATTATAAAAAATAAAAAACAAATTTGTCCACTGATTGTCAGATACTCGTAGATGCAACATAATATTACGTTCATCTGTTTATTCCATTGTTTTACTATCAAAAACAGATTTAAAAAGAAATTGTTACTATCGTGGTTGGTAAACTACGATGGTTTATCCAAATACTTTTGTTTTTCAACTAAAATATTTTTAATTAGAATCACAACAACAACGCTCGTCGCAAAAAACCCTGAGGGTTCGTTCGTCAACGTCGTGAACAAGTTTTCGGCGACATAAGTCGTCGTTAACGCTGTCAGAGCGGCAGGCATCGACGCATCGCTCTCGGGAGGCGTATCTTTCAACAGAAACCATTCAGCGTCAGATTAGTTTCGATAACGTACGCGTTCACAAGTTCTAGGAAAAACATGGCAACATTTCTTTTTAACCTCCAACGAAAGAAAGAGGGTTATGTGTGCATCTATGTGTTGTTATCAATCCACAGATACGCGTCTGAATTTTCTGATATGATGAAGGGAATCTTTTTCTACCAACGTCCCATTGCCGCTCATACATTTAATTTAAATCATCAATCATTATTTTATTTTTGTGGTAGCGTTGTAATGTAACGATATTTTTGTAACTCCAACAGTGTGTAACAGTTTGTAACAGTGTGACTTTTAATTTTTATCTATCTATCTTTTTGGTATCGCACTAAAGATAGAAACAAATTCGAAACGTACACATAGCGATACAGCTTCGATTGCTTTCCGAGTTGTGTGCTATTACCCAAATTGTATAAACCAATCACAAATACTCCGGCTAATCTCTGAAACGGCTGCACCGATTTTAAAAATTCCTTTACCATTAAAAACCTACATTATCGGATAGAAGCAGGCATTACTTTGCGGAATTTCATCATGATTATATAATGATTTATTTATTTTTCTATCATCTGCGAAAAGTCGACGAACCCATGCGACAACGTCACCCAGGTCTGACAAAATACGGACGTTTCACCCCGAAACCGGAACATCCTCAGGAGATGTTGACTCTACAACGTGCAATTGCACGTTGCAATTAGTAATAATACGTAGAGAGTATTTTGACGGACCTGGGTGACGTTGTCACATGGGTTCGCCGATTTTTCGCGGATGATAGCAAAATAAATAAATCATTATATAAGCTACATTATCAGCGAGTAACATTTCATGTATTTTATCCTCGTATTCCTACGGAAACGAGAATTATGTGGGTGAAACAGGTCGTCCGACAGTTAGATAATACTAAAGTTTGTTTGCTTGAACGCGCTTATCTCAAGAACTACTGGTCCGATTTGAAAATAATCTTTCAGTGTTAGATAGCCCATTTATCTATGAAGGCTGTAGGCTATATATTATCCCAGTATTCCTACAGGAACGGGAACAACGCGGGTAAAACCGCGTGGCGTCAGCTAGTTATATAGTAATATTGAACTCGAGGAAAAAGACCAACTACCCTTACGCTACAAGTCGTACGTAGCATATAAAGCAAGGGCATTAGTCACAGGACGCAGGGACTCTTGTGATCAAGTATTCAGCTCTATCGATCCTTTTCTATAAATAATGTTGAAACGCGCGCCACTGCGAGCTTTGAACCACATGGCCGGAACCTAACTTAGCCCTCATTCGCACGAGAGTTTTTTTAACGGACTTTAAAAAAGCGTTCAGATACAACAAATGCATGTGCGAACAACAGTGGTTTTACGAGTAAAACGCGGCGCTTTTTTACGAACAGTGTTGGATTTTCAATTTTGGGTGTTGGAAATAGCTGTATTAAACCGGTGTTGTGTTAATTTTTCTGAAAGAACACTGACCTAAATCCCTTATAAAACCTAAATCTTTATGATATTATTACATGGCTTGAATAAATAAATCATCAGACTAGCACCGCCTTTAAACTGATCATCAGTTAGTAAGTACATAATAATATGATATCTAGAACTTAGAATGATAGTCAGTATTATTTATTTTTTTGAAGTCGGTTGAATTTTTTTATTAAAATTTTTTATACCCAATCATCTAAATTAAATTGGTTGGTTTTAACTTTTAACTCAGTAGACTACATAATTACTAAAATTACCAAAATCACCAATTTTAGTTACTGCGATCAAAAACATCGATACTCGGCTTGGATTTTAAGATTTTATATTTTGTAAATTGGTTTGATCTTTTGATTGGTCTCTGCCGTGGCTAGTTACCACCTTAGCGGCAAAGATGTTTTAACGTCTCAGTATGGTATGGTACTTATAATGTACTTGTTCGAATATACGAATATATCGTTCACCTGTCTCAATTACTCAAGAAAATATCATCTGTACTAATCTATACTAATATTTATAAAGCTGAAGAGTTTGTTTGTTTGTTTTTTTGATTAAACGCGCTAATCTCAGGAACTACTAGTCCGATTTGAAAAATTCTTTCAGTGTTAGATAGCCCATTTATCGAGGAAGGCTATAGGCTATATATTATCCCCATATTCCTACGGGAACGGGAACCACGCGGGTGTTACTGCGCGGTGTCAGCCAGTTATATTATAAATATTTTTTAGCCTTTCGTCCTGATTTTTCATACCAAATGTACTTGTAATGTACTTGTTCGAAAATACAAATATATCTTTCACCTGTCTCAATGCCTCACAAAGAACATCTATGCTAATATTATAAAGCTGAAGAGTTGTTTGTTTGTTTGATTGAACGCGCTAATCTCAGGAACTAGTGGTCCGATTTGAAAAATTCCTTCAGTGTTAGTTACGGTTAGTACGTCCTTCAAAAATATATAACAAGGTTACAAGTTAAGGTAAAATTATATTGGTAAAATATTGATTACAATGAATAGTTTGATACATAGTGGTAGCGTTAGCAAAAAGGTTTGCGCACTTCTTTGGTCGACGTTTACAAGCATGATTGATGTACGGCCGGCGTTGGAGGCGAAATGAAAAGCCTCCGCCTAGGGAATAGGGATACGTCAGCGAGGAATAACATCACATGTACGCGTCTATAGCCTCGCTCACCCTCCCAGTTATAACTTTTACAGTTTTTGTGTATGTACTCGAAATTGCGTTAAATCTATACTTCTAGCTCTAACTATAAAGTTTGTAATATTGTAGGGGGTAATCTCTGGGTGTACGGAACCTGTTTGGAAAATTATTTTACCACTAGAAGGCGACGTTTTTTGTGAGTGTCATAGGCTATATTTTATCCCCATATTCTCAAACTATCGGAAAGTACGCGAATGAAACAGCGGGGCGTGCGCTAGTATTAAATAAGTCTAATACCCTTACTTTATGAGTGGCGTAGTGGTATGCACGGTGGATTTATTAGTGGTGGTGGTGGCTAGTTACCACCCTACCGGCAAAGACGTACCGCCAAGGGATTTAGCGTTCCGGTATGATGTCGTGTAGAAACCGGAAAGGGTGTGGATTTTCATCTTCCTCCTAACAAGGTGAGATTGTAGACAAAAATAAAAAAAAACTTTCTAATCACGAAGAAACGTATGCCTAGTTGTGCATTATGTATTCATTCATTCATTTTCATTATCAACCCATATTCGGCTCACTGAGCTCGAGTCTCCTCTCAGAATGAGAGGGGTTAGGCCAATAGTCCACCACACTGGCCCAATGCGGATTGGCAGACTTCACACACGCAGAGAATTTCAAAATTCTCTGGTATGCAGTTTCCTCACGATGTTTTTCATTCCTCGTTTGAGATACGTGATATTTAATTTCTTAGAATGCAAACAACTGAAAAGTTATCAACCCACACCCTCCAGAATTGGGGGCAGAGGTCATATCTTGGCTATCACGGCTCGGCATACTCGGATTAATAGATACTCTTATATTAATCAAATTAAATATCCCTTAGCTATGAAATATTACATAGCAAATAACTAAGAAATATTAGGCAGTGCGTTATGCCGGCGCGTAGCACCGTGATTGATGTCGCTTCCGCTTGCACAAGTGACGAAATCAATCTTTCGTACACTCCGCCACACAAAGGAGTCAAAACACTTACAAATATTGTTGTAACTACACGGTAAAAAAGAATTGTACTATTTTTGGAAACATTTTTTTAGTGTGATTGATGTTTGTCGGTGTATGGATCAGAATGGTCGTGCTGTATGAATCAGAATGTTGGGCGGTAAAAGGGACGGATAGTTAACGAATGCATGTGAAAGAAATGCGTATGTTGAGATGGATGTGTGGTGTGACAAGAATAGATAAAATAAGGAATGAGTATGTAAGAGGAAGTCTGAAGGTGGCGCCAGTGACAGAATAATTAAGGAGTAGAAGGTTAGCTTGGTATGGACATGTAATGCGTAGGGAGGAAAGTCATATTACTAGAAAAATGTTGATTGTGCAAGTGGAAGGACGTAAGAAGAGAGGAAGGCCAAAGAAGAGATGGTTGGATTGTGATTGTGAAAGAGGACATGTGTCTAAAAGGAGTGGATGATGAGTTGACGAGTAATAGAGACGAATGGGAAAGATTGACATAGTTTTCCGACCCCACTTAAGTGGGATAAGGGTAAGAAGATGATTTGTGGGTAATGTTTGCGGTAAGGATGAAATTGTTGTTTTTTTGTCCAAAACAAATTACCATTGCTCTTAATGAGAGTCTAACGTGGTCGGCCCGTCTGAGGTTATAAGAGAATACAAAAATAACGACACTAATATAATACAAATTTCTAAAAAAAAAATCGGTTGTCTGTTAAGTCGGTTTACTGACGATAGTTGAACGTGACAACGTTATAAGGAAATACTTATGGAATGGTTGCATTTTTGAAAAAAAAATGTTCGTTTTTCTAAAATACTGTATAATAATCTTCATAGACCATAATATACTTTATTTCTTGTAAAAAAGATGGCAACCTTAGAGCGAGGGAACGACGCATGACGTCATCTTTTTTCGAGTGTGCAGCCGGTTTCATCGAATTATAAGACGTTGTCACGTCAAAAAACTCCGTGGTTGTAGCTTTAAATGTATCTACTTACAAATTATAGTCTTCTCGTGAAAAATAATGACCATGCATGTCGGTTGTGTCGCGTACACAGTCGTTTCTTACAGTGCCCGCCATGAGATATTGTATTTGTGAAGTTAGCAACAAATTACTGCGCAATGAATCAATGTCGGTACAAACGGAGCGGACGGGGAGCCGGCTAGACGCGACCGCGCATCTATACTCATTTCGTAGCTAACTTCACAAACACAGAGATCTGTGGCGAGCACTATACTATATTTATTAACATAATACATACTGTACTGTACTACGGTATACTCGTATGTGTGTTCTATGGGTTGAATAAAGAACCTTCTTAATTAAGTTGGTTAAATAAGTGAGAATCGTTTTTAAGTAAAGTAAAACATAATATCAGATATTTTATATATTTTTTATATGTTCAAACAAAAAGCTACTTTGTAACAGACAGCTGTCAGCCTTGCCTGTAGCATTTTTGTATTTCTGACCCCGTTACGGATCCTTTATAAAATTGTAAAATTTCATTTGAACTTTAAAAATACCACAGAGACCATTTTATTATTATATTTTTGTATGTTTGTGGTATATAGACACGGTAGTTTCGACTGAACTCTGGGTATATTTTTCTATTCTGCAACTAAGAGACATATACTTTTTTATTTAATATTCCATCCCGTTCCAGCCTGTGGGAATACTTGAAAATTTGTTACTACCTGATAATGTAACTTTTCATTAGTGGCAGATTTTGACAGCCCCCGTAGCGCAGTGGTGTGCGTGGTGGATTTACAAACCGGAGGTCCTGGGTTAGATCCCCAGCTAGGAGCGTTCCAGTACGATGTCGTGTAGAAACCGAAAGGAGTATGGATTTCATACTACTCCTAACAAGTTAGCCCGCTTCCATCTTAGTTTGTATCATCACTTACCATCAGGTGTTATCATTGTAGTCAAGGGCTAACTTGTAGAGAATAAAAAAAAAGATTTTTTATAAATCGGTCCAGCGTGCGTGCGCGAAGCGTGTTCAATTCAAATAAACAAATCTTTCTTCTTTATAATATTAGTATAGATATAATTTTACATCCCTCCAAATCCCAAAAAAATCATAAATATATACTAATCGTGCCAACGATCGGTAAGCCCAACGTCTGACAGAACACCAATTTTAGTTAAAAAATGAAAATTTGTGATTTCCTAAGACAAAATCCCCGTACGGACATAAAAAAATTTGCATATACGGATTTTAAATAAATTAATCCGTAAAAGAAAGGCGCATGTTTCTTTTTTAGATTTTTCATTCTAAAAAAGTACACAGCAAAATGCTTTCATCAAGAATTTTAATTTTAAAAGGCAGTATGCAAACTTAATTAGAACCTGCTGCGGCACTATTAGAGTCTTTTACAACCACTCACACACCAGATTAATTCGCCTCGGGGATATTTAATACACAACTTGGCATATTTTATGATGTCCATGTTTTATAAAAGCTATATAAATGGATTATATTAAATATTTAATCTGCGACTCATTATTAAGTTTAGGCTAGGCACACACAAAAAGCTTCTTTTTTGTTTTTTCTTTTATATGTTATCTTTATGATTTAAAGAATATTTTATATTAATAATTGATTTATTTCGCGAAAAGTAACGACAAAGCCAATTAGTGACAAAGCCATCGTCAAAAGATAATGACTCTGCAGTGTTAAAATTGTAAAAGTTCGATATGAACTTCCACACAGTAACTGCCTGCTTCTATATATACAATTATCAAAACATTTACACGTCTTTTGGATGAAAACAAAACCGCTCTTACCTATAAACCGCTTTTCTATGATATCATTCCCTTGATAATCCACATTATGCATGGAAAATAGATACTTAAGGCGGATAAAATAAGAGTTGGAGCTTATTTTCCTATTCCAGCTTTCTTACTTATGAGGATTGAAACAATTTCTGCCATCGTTTGGCTAAATAACAATATTAATTCGAAATTTTAGGTCAATTGGCTATGTGACGTCATTCTAATTCTATGATGGCTCCCAGAAAATGCAAAAATTACATAACCACCTAACATCAAGTGAATCGCATTCAGGCGTAAACTTGTCGAAAAATACAAAATTTTCACCCATGATATGGGTTTTAATTAAATTTAATAAAAATATATTGATTGATTGACGGTGAAAAGGTTAAAAAATATTTAATATATTGTACTTGTCAC
Source organism: Bicyclus anynana (assembly GCF_947172395.1). NCBI lineage: Eukaryota > Metazoa > Arthropoda > Insecta > Lepidoptera > Nymphalidae > Bicyclus > Bicyclus anynana. Next base: position 12,747,359 of record NC_069101.1, read on the forward strand.
AGCAAAATCCAAACATGCAGAACATTAGCTGAACAACGAAAACCTGACAGTCTGAATTTAAATTCCAAAGTAGTGGCATACTCATTTGAACATGGTAATTATAAAGTTGGGAACAGTTCGGGACGGGACGTCGGATTAGTTCGATTGCCGTATAATAATGTGCTTACCACCTCCTCCAACTTGTGTGAAGTTAGACCGCAACGAAACGAGCTCCGGCTATGTTATTTATAGCTTTCGAATTATTATAGCTGTTTAGAGTTTAACTGCCTTATTTACTAACTGACGTACTCGGAAGTCTTTTAAATGTCTTTATTTTAGTATTGAGTAAATTACTGACTGATGTTCGATTTTGAGTATCAAGTTTATAAAAAAGAATATTTGCCATATCTTTTATAATATGACCAATATTCCTATTGCCCTCCAACTAGTCGGGAAAGACTGTGCTAGGAGTGGGTACGACAATAGACCAACGGGGCGAGGATCGAACCACCACCCTTCGGTGATGAGTCCGACCGCTCTTACCGTTGAGCTATTGAGGCTATAACTACTCTCTCTCTACACTCTCTACACTCTACTAGGCGTTAGCCAAGGCTAATATTTCTGAACAAAATTCACGAAAATCTTACCCTAAACCGACAAATTCATACGGAAGGATTGATGGGAATGGAAGACGGAACACGGATATGCAAGGATTTTGATTTATTTTTTAATAATTATTGTTTATTTTAGTACTATCTAACCCTCTTTATCTTTATTTGCAGGTAAGGAATTAATGCGTCATCTCTTCTCAACGAAATTACGTGAGTTCAAGAATCATATTTATCACTAGACGACGCCTCGCGGGTTCACCCGCGTAGTTCCCGTTCCCGTAAGAATGAGAAGATAAAATAACATCATAATCAAACGGAGTTTAGTATTTTTTGTATAGAAAGTCATATCTACGTTTGTGTGTTCACAGATCCGCATTAAACGGATTTTAATTTTAAGGTACATGGAATCCGTTCGATGCCATCCATACGATGTTGTAGTAGTTTAGTATGCTTTGTAGCAGTTAACGTGCATAAGGTTTTTAACTAGAGTACGCACTATAAGTAAAAATTGGGAAACCCTTTGTCCAACTATGTATTCTGTTGACCAACGTATGTTTGTATTGAGTCCTCAGGGTAGGCAGTGTATTTTTGCGCCTGTGAAGTGCACGCCACTGCTTTGTAGCATACAAAAATCCGTTTGATGCGTGTGTACAATGCGAGTATGTGGACGCCTACCATTACACGCTACTACTTTATCTAAAGCAAAACATAGTGTACCTAGTCATAAAATAGAACATCTGTATGCGATGTCAATAATATGATTATCTCTCTACAACTTGTTCAAAGTTGGACCGCAATGGAAATAGATTTATGAGATAGTTTATTTTATAGCTTCTTATAAAATTCAAAACAGCTATAATACGAGTATGTACCTATACCTGTTTTAAACTTTAAATATGAATTTTTCGTGTCATTCTTAAATGAGACTCGTGCTCAGCAATGAGCACGAGTCTCATTTAAGTTGACAACTTATCGTAGTCTCATTTAAGTTGAACATGAGTTAATAATGCATTTTAATGAGTGATGAATTATTGATGGACAAAATCTACACCAATGCTAGCGAAGTCGCGAGCGAAGGCTAAACCTTATAGTATAGTGATAAGAGAAGAAGCTACCACCATTTACCACAGCTACAGTAACAGTAAGTAAGTACAGTACAGTACTTATGAGTATACAGTAGAGCCTCTCAATTTAGTCTGAATACACCACAGTGCGTGAAGCAGTAATTATTTCGACCGCACGCACTGTGTAAAGCGAGGTTAATTTGTTGAATTATTTTACCGATACATTACATCGGGGTAATCCGACAATAATTATTCCAGTGATCCAGCGTCGTTACGACTCGGATGTGTAATCTTAAATAATTAATAATGTAGGAACAAAGAATTGGGGGTAATTAGACCACATACGCAGGTGGGGGCGACCTTAATGCGAGCTAATGTCTGTATAAATTACAATGGCGGGTAATGTCTATATAAATTAAGTCTTAACGATATTACGAACAAGTATTTTACAGATTTCTTTATACTAATATTTGTGAAGACGCAGTTAGCCCATTGTAGACGGAGAGCTAGCGACAGCCAGACCTTCGTCATTGTATAAAAGCTGAAAGTTTGTCAGCTCATGCTTCTACTATAGATGAGTAGGTACCGTAAACCAATTATGAGGTTTGGACCATGGTGGCTTTGGGTGAAAGCAGGTTTCAAGAATCCAGACCCTCAACCATCTAAGTATAAAGTGTATTTTTTTTTTTTTTTTTATCGGCATAATATGAGAAATGATATCCCCATTCGCCAAACACTTGGCTTCATGGCAACCTTTCGCTAGAGACCCTTCACGTTTCAAAAGGTTGCCGCGAAGCCAAGTGACTGGCGAATGGTAATATAATTTCTCAAATTATGCCGAGGAAAACATGAAAAAATTCTACTTTATACTTTAAACAGACGGTTTAAAGTCTGGTTCCTTAAAACCTGCTATCTCTCAAAGCCACCACTGTCCAAACTCCATAATTGGCCACCGTACTTACCTGTTGTAAGGACCCTCGTCCTTACTATAAGTTGAGCAAATCACTGGCTCATTCCTACACTGGTATGGCAAGCAGACCGCACACGACCACTCCGGTCAAGCGCCGGTGACAGACTGTCCCATTGCCCCTACTACCAATGTACATGAGATAGTGTATTGTAGGTATCTACGTAGTAGACACAAACACTACACCTATGGTAGGAGCATGAGCTGACAAACTTTCAGCTTTTATAAAATGACGAAGGTCTGGGGTTCGCTAGCTCTTAGACTACTATTGTAATGAAATGGCGTCAATTTTACACGAAAGCTTCCATTTTCACTACAGTTTACAACGTGAACTATCTATAAGATAAGTGTGAGCCTTCTAAGTCAACGCAATCCAGCGCAGACTTCATCTCGGCTTATCGACATGCATGATTGACAAACGTATACCTGTATAAACAAAATGTTCCTTTAATGTGAATCTAACTTGCTCGTAACTCGTAAAGTGTATGTATTTAGGTTTACGCGAGTAATATTTTAGTAGTAAATATTACGGTCTCTAAAAATTGCCGATATCTGCCTCGTACATCATTTTTGACGTGTTTAATAATAAATATCGCGCGATACATTTTAGATCTTGTGTACTTATAGATTGAGAGCTGTGATTACTAAACCTTAGGTCTACTCTAGTACTTTAATCGAGTAGCATACCAAACGACTTGCTACCGCCCAAAAATCGTTCGTACTCGCCTAAAATATTCTAGTCCGAACTAGGCATTCATCATCATCATCATCGACATCATTATCAGTCGATAGACGTCCACTGCTGGCCTGTTGCTATAGGCCTCTTGCATGGACCTCCAATCATAACGGTCTCGAGCCGCCAGCATACAGCGGTTTCCTGTAATCCGCTTGATATTCTCGGTTCACCTAGTGGGGGGTCGACCAACAACGGTGCTGGGTCGCCATTCCAGCACCTTTGCATTGGTCATTTAATAAAACTGAGAGTCAAAGCCCAGGATCCGTGGAGCATTTTTACAATTGATTACTATCAAGTTAATTTTCCGTAAGTAGCTTCATCTTGATGAGACGCTTAACTTTTTATTTACGAAAATTCTTGATTCATATAACCCATATTATATGAGAATTCGTCAATAAACCTTCGTGGAACCCTTCGAAAATCACTGTTAAAAATGTATCGAAAGTCACAATTTAATTTGAAAGCCAATGAACATGGCGATGCCGTTTATCAACAGAAATAAGCACACTAACGACAGACGTCCACATATCCGCATCATACGCATCGGATGCATCGCATCAAACGGATTTTAGTATTCTTTGTTAAGAAAGTCCGTCCACTCATCCGCTACGTACGCATTGAACGGATATTTTCTATCTACCGTAAAATTAAAAATCCATTCGATGCGTAGGATGCGGATCAGTGGACGCCTACCATAATACTCTTTAAAAATAATAAGATATCGTGTGTTGTGGTATGGAGTTGCTAATTAAAAATTACGTACGTTGGTGGGTGGATGTGAAATTTCTGAGTAAATTATTTATTATGAATATGCGGAAGACTGCTTGCCGGAGGCGTTCGCATGTCTACAGTTATTGTGTATACTTACTCGAACGCTGATGTGTTCGGGATATTCTTGAAAATATTAAAAGGTTTGTTGATTTATAATAGGGTTGGTGACTCATATCAAATTTAATATAAAAAATATTAATTTTATATTATATAAATAAAATAAATAAAATAATAGGGTCCGAAATATATCGGTATGAATAATAAAAGTTACAGATTTTTAACGGTAATGAAATATCGTCAAAGGATAGAAAAAAAGTTAATGTTCTCGATCGTGAATTGCTATGATTTTTCATACTTTGATATATTTTCCTTGACACATTGAGTGTGAATATTTGTACAGAAGAACTAAAGGAACGGGTGTAATTTATTAAATATACTGCCGCCTTATACTTTGACAATTGAGAATCTGAACCTTCTAACTTCCTAAACCACCACACTCCAAACTCTAAACTCCAAAATAGACCTACCATACTCACCTATCGACCACCCACCAGGTGGACTGACGACATCAAGCGAGTCACAGGGATTCGCTAGATGCAGGCGGCCCAGGATCGTGATGTTTGGAAGTCCCTACAAATAGGCCTATGTCCTGCAGTGGACGTCCATCGGCTGATATGATAATGATGCTATATATGCTACTCACCTATGCTATGCTATATATGATACTCACCTATGCTAGGAGCTGACAAACTTTTAGCCCTTGTACAATCTATACTAAACTAATATATAAAGCTGAAGAGTTTGTTTGTTTGTTTAATTGAACGCGCTAATCTCAGGAACTACTGGTCCGATTTGAAAAATTCTTTCAGTGTTATATAGCCCATTTATCGAGGAAGGCTATATGCTATATATTATCTCCGTACTCTTACGGGAACGGGAACCAAGCTGGTGAAACCAAGCTGGTGTAGTTACGTATGTCTATCTTTCGCATTCCCGTTCTATTCATCAATTGAGGACGGTATAATTAATGTTATTAGTGTAGTATCGAGAGTTAGACTACGTGTATGGTAATAAGTTGGAATTGTGTTCAGCGCACTCCGCCTTTAGTGGGATTCGATGCATTACTATGCAAATACGGAGCGCTTTTTCCATTACCAGGGAACTGCAGTTGCGCCATTCAGTATTCCCCGGTGGGATGCGTCGTTTTAGATTTGAAACGGAATTAGTTTATGCTCTCCGCTTCCTTATTGTTTGATATTTCGCTCTTTGAGTGCTGTGACGTAATTGTACTGTGTTGCAACTTCATTTCCTTGAGATCTTTAACTGTTTATGTCTATACGAAGCAAAGCATGGGAGCAAAAAAATGGGATTTTCAAAAACTTACATAGAAAAAGGCTTTTAATAGGTTTTTCGTTCCAAGTGTAATAATATTTTTCGAAAAAAAAAGCATCCAATGTTAACAATAACAAGTGAAATGGCATTGCAGGTGCGCTGCACCTGCGTACATTTCGTTTATATTTATTACATGATATAAAACGCGTGGGTATTTTATTAAAAAGAAAATTTTATTTATATAAGAATTATGTTTTGTGCTTTTAGTTATATATTTTGCGTATTTCAAAAAACGGGTAAAACGTTTTCCATAACATTTGGTTTTTAGATTAAATTGTCCATTAGAAAACACGTTTTTAAAATGAAAACCGTCATCGCTATCGCTAACTTTGAGATAGCTAGTTATCGCACTGAAATCTTTTGCTACTGTTCAAACCTCAAAAGCATATAAAGTTGCGGTAATTTTTTTTTTTTAAAAAGATAAGAGTTTTAAAAAAAAAATCGATTGTCTGTAAAGTCGGTTTACTGATGATAGTAGAACGTGACAACGTCAGAAAATACTGATGGAAAGGTTTTATTTTTCAAAAGAAAGAGCGAGATTTATTTCTTGTAAAAAATGTTGGCAACTTTAGAGCGAGGAAACGACGCATGACGTCATCTTTTTTCGAGTTTGCATCTGGCTTCATCGAATTATAAAAAGTGATCATTTCATCAAAAATGAGCTTAATCCCCCAGATAACCCAAATACGGGTATGTATATTTAGACGTATTACTATTTCTTATATATTCGTAACATCCGGTGTAATAGTTGACCGGATGAGCACACGTAGAATGTGCGAAGGTTCGCCGTTATCAAAAGACAGTCCGGTTGAAATCCGGTGCGGCGTTCCGGACACCGGATCCCGTCCGGCGATACCAATACTTACTGAGGATATGTTTTGTTAATGTGACGGTTTCGTTTCACTATGTTTGTAGTTTAGACATTAAATTTTATGCTTTACGAGAATATAATACATAGTAAGTATTGTGCTGCTTTTGTAAAAATTTACCCGACTGCCCAGGGACTGTTTTCTTCGAGCGTATGTATACTACGCACACAAGTGTGTGCAACACTTGTGTGTGTAAAATAAAGTCACTGGATACAGGTGGCTTAGGACCATGTGTTTGAAATGTTTAAAGTGGAATAGAGTTTTTTTCGGATTCATCATCATCATCATCATATCAGCCGATGGACGTCAACTGCAGGATAGCGTCTGCTAGTTCTGAATAAAATAATAAAGATTAGAAGCAATCAGATTCAAAGCAGAAAGATGTTTCGTATCTAAGTTTTCACGATAGAAAAACCTTATTTATAAATAACTAGCGGACGCCCGCAACTTCGTCCGCGTGAAACTCTTAGTTATCTTTAATTTTTAACTACAATTCTTAATCTATTAGAATGTTGGAAGAAAATAATTTCACAATGCACAATGAACATTCATAAAACACCTATACTTTAAAAAATATCAACAATATTTTTTTAACTATAAGAAACTACTTTATGAAATACTTTATAAAATCACAAAACAAAATTTATTTATTTATTTATTTATTATCATCATAACTTAAAACTAGCCTTACAGGTATCACCTAATTCGCTAGCTTAGTACTATATTATAAATCTAAAACTTAATTCTATTTACCTATATACATTACAATTAATATTACCTACTTAGTATAACAAATACACCACTCAGCAATCCTTGTGAGTTCACTCAGAGTACAAGAGAAGATGTCGATGTTTTCAGCTACGACGTTCAGAGTGCGAAGTGCGCACGTCAACGGAGCTTTTTTGGCTAAAATAGTACGTCCGCTCGGTACCACCAGCAACTGAGGCTTGCGTCTCCGCGACACGTACCGGTCCGGGACGTTTAGGCTCACCTGTACTAGTACCTCCGCATTATACACCTTTCCTCTTAAGAGTTTAAAGATATATAACACGAGTGCCAGTTCCCTCCTAACCCGCAGTTCATTATATCCGACCATACCTAGTACAAATAACGTTGGGTACATTAATGGATAGTATGGGTATACCCCATACAGCCTCATATACAAATATCTAATAAATTTATTCTGTACGCGCTCCAACATCAGGCTATATTTAACCTCATGTGGAGCCCATATGACCGAGTTACTTTCTAACTGGCTTCTCACCAAAGCATTATAAAGCACTATTACCGCTTTTATGTTGCTGAAGCCCCTAACAGTACGTAGCAAAAAACCTAAATTTTTGTAGGCTTTCTTGCAGCACTTTGTTATGTGATTACGAAACGTCAGCTCCGTGTTCAAAATCACCCCCAGGTCCTTCACCTCCGAAACTCTCGAAGCTGGTACCCCATCGATCTTATAATCATAACGAAGGGGAGACTGTGCCTTAGAAAACGAAATTATGGCACATAAAATAGCTTACGTCACCAGACAGCGCGAGTGCCGGAATTTAAAATAACCAAGCTTTGTGTTCATTTGCATCTATCGAAGACAAAAGGGCCCCTCATTCTGTTTGCACATAAATAACTCAGTCAATTTGCCGAACGCTGATACAGACTCGCGGCCTAATTGTTCCGGTGTCGACGCGTCATCGGGACGATTAAAAATGTCGCCTAAATTACTGCACCATTTTGTTTTGGTATACTTTGCGTATTGGTGAAATTTGGCAGACTTAAATACAGCGAAGTTTTAATTCTTCCATTGCCATTGTCTTGCTAGTTTAGTGGATAGTGTTTGCGATTAAATGATCATCAAATATTTACCGAATCATTTCACCGCGGCTAGTTCCCTCGACAGGTGACAGAAGGGCTGGCTCATTTTTTGCGCAAAGGATCAGCCTGGCTGTCCAGCGCGGAAATGCAGCCAGTATTCTTACCACCACGTGGGCATAATTTGTAAAGTTATTAGGATAAGTTAGCTTAAGTTCTTTATTGTATTCTTTCTTACTTTAAAAAAAAAAGTATTTTTTCAAGTACGATTACGACGAACGAAATATTGTTCCGAGTTAATTATGTTATTATGACAGCCTCCGTGGCGCAGTGGTATGCGCGGTGCATTCACAAGACGGAGGTCTTCTTAATCCCTGGCTGGGCCGATTGAGGTTTTCCTAATTGGTCCAGGTCCGGCTGGTAGCTTCAGTCGTGGCTAGTTACCACCATATCGGCAAAGACGTACCGCCAAGCGATTTAGCGTTCCGGTACGATGTCGTGTTGAAACCGAAAGGGTTTTTATCCTAGTCCTAACAAGTTAGTCCGCTTCCATCTTAGATTGCATCATCACTTACCATCAGATGAGATTGTAGTCAAGGGCTAAGTTGTAGAAAATTAAAAAAAATCAATGTACAAGTCGCCTCTTCGGCGTAGGCCTCCCCAGATATTTATTAACCGACTTCAAAAAAGGACGAGGTTCTCAATTACATGTGTATGTTTTATTGTTTTTTAATGTTTGTTACCTCATAACTTTGTCATTTATAAACTAATTTTGATTTTTTTTCTGTTTGAAAAAGTATACTTCCAGATTGGTCCTATTTAATTCTCTCGATAATCGGTTCAGTACTTTTGTGTTGAAATTAAAATAACTGAAATATGTGAACGAAATTGTCGATACTGTGGCGTTTATGATCCCTTCAAAGATGTTTGTCGATCCTTTGCGCTGCGGTTACTGAAGCGATTTCGCTGAAATTTGGAATGGAAATAGATTTTACTGTGGATTAACACAAGGCACTTTTCATCCCGACAAAATCCGTGGTTCTAAAAAAAACTATTACTTTTAAATTATTAATATATATTTTATTTATTTATATAGAAAAATTAAACATGTAAGTACGTAAGTCAGTCAATAGATTGGTATGACGTAACCTTGAAAGCTAACACGGCGCGAGGCCTAATTCGGCGTCCTCTTAAGTGATCGTAATTTATGATTACCATGATGGATGGCATGCTGATGCCCGCGCGAGACGTGTAATTAGACGATTCTGATCTTGCTCCCACATTAATAGGAAGAAATGACTGATATTTTACAGTAATGTTTTAGGTTTGCGGACACTTTTACGATTGCTTTTGTTCTTTTTAAACTCAGTAAAGTACAGTTTACTCGTACCTATCATTTTGTTAAGGTTCTGAACGTCCGAGCATATCTTTTTAGTTTGTCTGTGTCTATCAACCAGCATTGAAACAGCGTAGAGGGTCTACGAGCCGTGATAGCCCCGTGGATTTGACATCTGCCTCCGATTCCGGAGGCAGATATCGAATTCGAATCAGCTCCGGGGCATGCACCTCCATTATTTCAGTTATGTGCATTTTGAGAAATTAAAGATATTTAATTTCTCAAAATGCACATAACTGAAATATTGGAGCGTGTCTCAAACTATGAAGGAAAACATCGTGAGGAAACCTATATACATTATACATACCAGGGAATTTTCTGCGTGTGTGAATTCTCAGAATTCTTCTTCAGAATTCTGAAAGGTGACTCGAGCTCTGCAGTGAGCCGAATATGGGTTGATACCGATTCTAAATTTATTGGCCATTACTGAGTACCGACAAGTCATCGAAGTACCATCTTTCAAGTGGTAATACACATGCCGAGGACGAGATTAATAAGTTCGCCTTCCGAGCAGAACTTGCCTTTGAGAACCGAAGGCGAGTTATCAAGCCAAAGTGGTCGTCTTGCGAGAGCTTGTGTGACAAACTAATTGTGTTCTGTTGTCAGTACATCAATTTACTACAGACGTTCTATGTTCGGAAGACGTTTTGGCTTTTGATGTTATTGTGAGATGGGAGAGTGTACACTTTGTGTGTAAGTAATGGAGTAAAGCAGAACCATATGTATAAGTGGTTGCTAAGCAACGGATTTTTTTTTGTATTCTCTACAAGTTAGCCCTTGACTACAATCTCACCGGATGGTAAGTGATGATGCAATCTAAGATGGAAGCGGGCTAACTTGTTAGGAGTAGTATGAAATCACACTCCATTCGGTTTCTACACGACATCGTACCTAACGCTAAATAGCTTGGCGGTACGTCTTTTTCGGTAGGGTGGTAACTAGCCACGGCCGAAGCCTCCCACCAGCCAAATGGTTTAATTATAATGAACTCACCAGCTTGGCCCCAATGTTTTACTCTTCAATTTCGTTATCGTGGAAATCATCATCAGTATCGTCAGACTATCGTAGTAGCGGGGCGTAGGTATCTCCTCGCGCTGCCCCAAATGCGTGTCTAAGAGACGTTTTTTTAATTACCTAATAAAACTTTTTGCAATACAATTCTACTCCTCACAAGTTAGCTCGTTTCCATCTTAGATTGCATCATCACTTACCGTCAAATGAGACTGTAGTAGTAATAAAAAAAATCACGATCATGCGTATAGTTGCTCGCATATTCTTGTGCACACGTCTAAAGTAATGTGTCAAGGCGTCGCGTACATATCACGGGCCGGTGTATACTGCGACAGTGGAGTTGGATAGTCGCACCTGAGCCCTAAGCCTCCCACGTAATGGCAGTTGGCCAACTGTTACTGAGCGACTTGCTAGCTGTTTGCTTACCACTATCTCGTTATAACCGACGCAATTTCGCTATTTAACTGGCACCTATAGTTTACTTTTGTTGGAATATTTAAAGGTATTACCTAATTGAACTGTTTTGGAGAAATCTTCTGTTTTTAAGTTACTCGGTTTTGTCACATTCATATAAAGAGGTGTTCATGGTGACAGTAGAGCGGGATAGTCGCACCTGAGCCCTAAGCCTCCCACGTAATGGCAGTTGGCCAACTGTTACTGGGCGACTTGCTAGCTGTTTGTTTACCACTTTATAGTTTGCTTTTGTTGGAATATTTAAAGGTATTACTTGAAATATTTTGGAGAAATCTGTTTTTAACTTACTCAGTCTTGTCTCATTCATACAAAGAAGTGTATATGGTGACAGTAGAGCGGGATAGTCGCACCTGATCCTGAGGAAACCTGAATACCACAGAATTTTCTTAATTATCTGTGTGTGTAAAGTCTGCCAATCTACATTGGGCCAGCGTGGAATATTGGCCTAACCCCTCTCATTCTTTGGGGAGACTCGAGCTCAGCAGCCGAATATGGGTTGACAATGATGCTGATTGTTTGATCATGAAATGTTATTCAAAATATATTATCTAGATCTAATTGTTCTAAGCTTACTTACCAACTTTATTTTCATTAATTTAAGAACAAGTCGATTATAAAATATATTATCAGGTGTGAAATGATTAATGATTTATAACCTCATTTTTAACCCCCGACGCAAAAAGAGGGGTGTTATAAGTTTGACGTGTCTGTCTGTCTATCAGTCTGTGTGTGGCATCATAGCTCTCAAACGGATGAAGCTATTTCAATTTAGTTTTTTTTTTATATAAAGGTGACTTACGGTCGAGTGTTCTTAGACATGTTTGATGAAAATCGGTTAGGCCGTTTAAAAGCTATGGGGAGTGAAAGTGGAGAAGAACAACAAATGTCTGCAAAAATTCTTGAGTGGGATTTCAAATGAAAGCGCACTGAAAATGAATATTGATGACTTGATCGAGAGTTTAATTTATTTCATGACATTCGGGGGACTTTCAAAAAGTTTTTCAAAATGTTACAATTTTATGTTATTAATTTGTTTGTAATACAAAGAACATCAGACGATAGATGGTCCCAAATTGTTACAAACTGGTACCCACGAGACTAAAAACGCAAACGGGGTAGACCATTAAGAAGGTGGAGTGACGATATAGTCAGGGTTGCAGGTAAAACATGGCAACGAACAGCCAGAGACAGAATACAATGGCTACAATTGGAGGAGGCTTTCACTGCTTTATGCAGTCCTTACAAAAAAGAATAATAAAATTAAAAATTAACATTACTAACATAATATAAAAAAAATAGATAATATCAACTCACCCACTAACAATCTATAAAACTTGTGAACCTTAATAATAATTTTAAAAAAAATGTAAGGAAATAAAGCTATTTTTATTTTATTTTTTATTTTTTTTTTAATTTGTTTGTTGGTAAACAGTACACATTGAGTAAGGCTGTAGCATATTATACTTTGTGTACTACGATTTGCTCGTAGTCATCGTAGTACAAGCCGTAGCGCATCTACGCAGGCCGTAAGCCTTGACTAAATAGACGGTTTACATTTAGCGCACGTACCTACGTTCGCAATCGCGCTGCGTACGAATTTGTTTGAACGATGCTAAGTGCATGCGCTATGAATAGGTGTAGCTTTAAATTGAGAATACAAACTTATTTGATGGTAATTAAGTTTTTTGACGTGGATATTTCTTTAAAAAAATTCTATATTTGGAGGATGGCAAATCAAAAACCTCGTGATAGCAATATCGGGAAACAGTTTGGTGATTTATCTCCATCCAATAATAATTAATACCATAATAATATACGACTACGAAGTCTTACTCTTTTATGGACGACTACCTCACGCCGCGCGATTTCACCAGCGTGGTTTCCGTTCCCGTAGGAATACGGGAATAATATATAGCCTAAGCCTTCCTCGGGTTATCTAACACTGAAAGAATATTACATATATAGACGGTCGCGTGGCGCAATGGGTAGTGACCCTGCTTTCTGCATCCACGGCCGTGGGTTCGATTCCCACAACTGGAAAATATTTGTGTGATGAGCATGTGTTTTCCAGTGTCTGTGTATATGTGTATATTTATACATTATATAAGTATTTATATGTAGTATATAAATGTATATGAATATTATAATATCAACTATCTTAGTACCAGTAACACAAGCTACTCTGTATACTTACTTTGGGGCTAGATAGTGATGTGTATTGTTTTTTTTTTTTTTTTTTTTTTTTTATTGTTTACAAGTTAGCCCTTGACTACAATCTCACCTGATGGTAAGTGACGATGTAGTCTTAGATGGAAGCGGGCTAACTCGTAAGGAGGAGGATGAAAATCCACACCCCTTTCGGTTTCTACACGGCATCGTACCGGAACGCTAAATCGCTTGGCGGTACGTCTTTGCCGGTAGGGTGGTAACTAGCCACGGCCGAAGCCTCCCACCAGCCAGACCTGGACCAATTAAGAAAATCTCAATCTGCCCAGCCGGGGATCGAACCCAGGACCTCCGTTCCGTTGTTTAAGTATATTTATTATTTATTTATTTACTTATTTATTTATATCGGACCAGTAGTTCTTGAGATTAGCGCGTTCAACCTAACAAACTCTTCAGCTTTATAATATTAGTAAAGATGATTTTCCATTGAAAATATGTTTGGGTCTTCTTCTTGTTTCTTCAGTATTACTATGAATAAAACATTAGGAATTGAGTAAAAAAGAAAAAACAAAAATGAAGTTTATTTAAAATAGGTACACACCACGAAGGTGAAAGAAAAAAATATAATAATTAATAAACACAATAAAAAACCAAATTCCATGCAGATTTAAACTGGCACTTCATATTGTATTCGAAAAGTGCATAAAAATCATTTTTCAAATACGAATAAAAAGGCGAAAGTTATGGAATATAACTTTTAATTGGAAACAAAGCTTCAATACGTCTTTTTCGCGGTTGGAAAGTTTCTTTTTGCACACTGTTTGTATATCAAAATCCAGCGGATTAATATGCAAGTGGTGTAGGAAAGTTGCGCGTCACGTATCGTCCACAAAACGGTGCGGCGCTCCGAACTTTATCGCCGATATGACAAATATGGTGATGTTATGAAAATATAACATTTCTTACGACTTCGACGAAATGAGTTATATATTTTTATAGGGTTTTATACCTTAAAATGAAATTACCTACAGTAAGTATTCGTACAGAATTGATCGCAGCCTGTTTCGACTGAAGTTTGTGTTTACAGAGTTATGGTTCGTCTGCGGATCACGCAAAGAAACTCCAAGCATAGCTCGCTACATCGCCCGCTGAATTACCCTGAGCCTCTAAAAGGCTCAAAAAAAAAACAATTACTCTTTCGACAATATTTTATATTTTGACTTTATTGCCCCTTTTATAAATGAATTTCAAAGTAATTCTTATTTATTGCTTTATTTACACTATAAATCTATAAGTACACAGTATATATACCAGTGGCGAAGAATGGAATTTAGATGAAGGTAAGCCGACCCAAAGAAAAAGAAATACATATAGCGTGATCCGAACTCCGGTTTCTCATATTATGTCTAGATACAGTACAATAAGGAATATGCATGGATTTTTAAAGATAATCCGGCGGGAATCGGCTTGCATAAACTCTTCGCCGCTGATATATACCTACGCTGGTCAAATTGATATTGATCTCTTTTTTAATAACAACTGTTATTTATGAGAGAAAGTTTAAATTATTCACATATGAATATGTCTCTTCAATAATCCAACATATCTGCACTGTCCCGGTTTTACTGGCAAATTGGTCGCATTAAAATGTAAGCAGTCGCCTCGTCGGCAGTCGACACGTAGCCTTATCTGCGAAGCCTTAAACTTTTAATGCCGCTACGAGTATGACACACTGTCTAACTTTTTAATTAAAAATTTTGAAGTGATACCTACGTGTTCTATTTTATACCCCTCACGTGAATAAGAGGTTATTAAAATAACCCTCCTTAATTCTAATTAAAAAGCCACTTTGTTTACAATTAATGAACAAGACAATTTAACTTGTCCTGTTGGACTCTTGAAACTTATTTCCTGCCAAAACCACCACGCTCATAAACCGATAGTTGCCTACCATAGGTACTTACTAGAGATGTGCCGATTATGACTTTGGCTGTCTAGCCGACTATCAGACTAGCCGACTAGTCGGTTGCAAAGAGTAAAGTAAAAATAATATCTATCACATGAACATTTTAAGGACCAATCTCAATTGTAAATGTAAAATGTAAACATATAAATCAATCTTTAGTTGAGTGTAGCCTAGATTTAAGAAATTTATTTAAGTTATTTTTAACTTATTTAAACGTTTAACTTGGCACACATAAATCTTTATTTATACTAATGTAGTATTTGATTCAAGAGTTATCTTGAATCAAAAACTACATTATATAGTTATAATAGTCATATATTTATTTTCCCAATTTATTTTCCCGTTATTTCTGTTAAGAAATAACGGGAAAATAAATTGGTCACCCAAAAAAAGACGATTGAGGATCTGGCTGACCCATAAAACTGACTATCGCCTAAAGTCACCATAGACCAAACTCCATGGTCGCCTACCGTACTCACTTATGGTTAGAGTAGGTATATCTTGGCTGTCCAAGCTTAGTTTCAGCTTTTATGAAATCAAACTTATTTATTCAAGAGCTGTCATGTCCTTAAATACTACGGCCATATTTATAAACATGGATAAAAATATACGTACTTCTAAGAAAAGTAGACGTAATTACTAGAAAGACTACACTAGAAAGCGCAGTGTTAGTGGACCCCCCTCCAAGTGAACTGATGACATCAAGCGAGTCGCAGGGATTCGCTGGATGCAGGAGGCTGAGGATCGTGATGTATGGAAGTTCCTACAAAAGACCTATGTACTGCAGCGGACGTCCATCGGCTGATATGATGATGATGAATTGCTACTATTTCATGTTCACTTTACTTGGAAGTAAATTGATGCTTGAATTTTAATCCATATTTATAAATATCATCCTCATCATCATCATATCAGCCGATAGACGTAAACTGCAGGACATAGGCCTTTTGTAGGGACTTCCAAACATCACTATACAGAGTCACCTGCATCCAGCGAATTCCTGTGACTCGCTTGATGTCGTCAGTCCACCTGGTGGGGGGACCCCAACGTTATATATATGACCATAGGTATTTTAGTCTAATCGCGAATCAATCAATCGCGAAGATCTAGCAATCAGTGGCTTTCAATCTACTTGTAATAAAGGGTTCTTGGCACTTAGAAGGTTCCAAATTTAAATCCAAGCCCTGTCACTGCACAAGTAATGGAGACCGTCGTAAATATGTTTTATTTCGGTAACAAAGTTGAGTGTGGCGCGACCTAGTTACGCCCGTGCGACGACGAATTCATATTATATAGCGAAGTAAGTATGCCTTTATTTACCAACAGCCGTATCTTCGTCGCAGGAATAGCTTACAACTGCCTTGTTGATGGATGGATATGTGCATCCGGATCTTGTAGTCCTGGGTTTGAGCCCTGGATTGAGCTATAAAGTACCTTTTCAGATTTCCTCTTTTTCAATAAAAAATCTCTGTCTGGACAGTTAACTACTAAAAAGTCGATTCTCTACGCAATATGGATAAGTTAATGAATTATCCTATCTATACTAATATTTTAAGCCGAAGAGTTTGTTTGTTTGGTTGTTTGTTTGTTTGATTGAACGCGTTAATATCAGGAACTACTGGTCCGATTTGAAAAATTCTTTCAGTGTTAGATAGCCCATTTATCGAGGAAGGCTATAGACTATATATTATCCCCATATTCATACGGGAACGGGAACCACGCGGGTGAAACCGCGCGGTGTCAGCTAGTCAAAACATAAATGTGAAAATGGGAGCCAAAGTCAATATCACAAAAGTCGACAGATTTGGCCAACAAAATAATGATATCTAAGTGGGTGCCAATTTCTATAGATTATAGAAATTAAATTACATTAAATCTCACGATTTAAATTGGCTAGTTTTCGTCAGCAAACAAAATCTTTAAAACAGTACGTGCATGTAACTGGATAACAGTATACACTATTTAAATAGATACTTTTATGCAAAAATTCGCGTTCAAATGAACAAGTAATATAATACGCGTATGCAGGTCGCGCGTCACAACAAGAAAAAAAAATATTAATTGTTTACATTATATATGAAATACGGCCAAAACTCACGTGATACAACGTCGGAGTATGCCCGACTAGTTTCTAACCCAAAAAAGAAAAAAATAAATCATGAAAAAATTACAGACATTCACACATATGCGATTGGATTGCGGCAGATTTATGCGTCATCTAAAACTGAACCTATAGCCACCAGAACCAGTTAAAAATTTAACTTTCATGGACAGTTTTTATCGGGAAATTCCTTTCATCATATTTTTAAAAATCCATGAAAGGATTTTCCAACAAAGTCGCAAGCAGCTCTTTGATATACCTACTCGTATAAGTATGTACGTCTCGCAGTAAACTTGGTGGAAAAATCATTAATCATACACTACACAACTTGGTAAGCTCCCACAATAGAATCCGATTGAATTAAATAAATAACACACACCGCGTGCGAGCAATCGTAAAGCTTTATTGTCGGGTGTTTTAGCGGAGTAAGGCTCTCTACGAACGTACTTTAATTGTATTTTTAAACTTCAACCACAGAAAACATATGTATGTTGTAGTAAGTGGTATGTTATAAGTTTGAGGTGTATGTATATGTTGCATCATAGCTTCTAATGTAGATGATTACTCGATTATGATGAGGTTTTGTCTTAAATGTGACGTGATCATTTTTTATTTTAGTTAAGTATATGATGAAGATACAATAAGCTAATCCGAAGATAGCATTTTCTATTATGATGGAAATAATGTTTGACTTGAAAGTAAATGTAAATCGTTATTCTAAATATAATCTAAAATAGCGTAAATAATAGCTATTCATGACTGCCACAGGTTCCAAAAAAAATAATTTTGATATCATAAAACAGTAAGCTATCTTGTTTTCAGTTGTTCATCACTCTAAAGAACATTAAGCACAGTTTTTTAATATAACTAATATTCTCCATTAATATTAGTGCGAAAGTTATAAACCGACAAATCTATATATCTATACTTATAATGAAACAAATCGAATTATATACATTTATTCGCAATTTGAGATTTTACAACAAACCGTGGCATAGAGTACTACTAGCGCCATCTAGTCCTTAATATATAAGTTAAAGAAAGTTTTATACATCGACTCCGAAGATCATTTTGTACTATTTCATGATCATCATTAGCAATCCGTATTCGTCTCACTGTTTTGCACGAGTCTCCTCTCAGAATAAGAGGGATGATTAGGCCAACGTAGAGAATTAAAGAAATTCTCTGGTATGCAGATTTCTTCACGATGTGTTTCCTTCACCGTTTGAGACACGTGTTATTTAATTTCTTAAAATGCACATAACTGAAAAGTTGAAAAGGTGCATGCCCCGGACCGGATTCGAACCTACCCCCTCCTATTCAAAGACAGAGGTCATACCCACTGGGCTATCTCGGATCTCCGTGATACTATTTAGTATTTTACTATCAAAATATTATAATAATGTCTTATATAGAAGTTATGAGTTTAAATTATGACAGCTTAAACATTCACAATGGAATTTTGGTTGAATATTCCGCTCGATATCACTTGAAAGGCAGGCTGAGCATATCTGAGATGTTTAATAAGATGCATTCTCACTGTGAATAAAAGCACGAGCATAAGCCGAATATTAATATGCTGAGTTTTGATAGGCACTTCGCCTTGGGCTTATCACACAAAGCAACTTTTATCTATTCACTAAGGTGTTTTTCAGATAGCATGGGTACGGTGACAGTCGCCTGTATAACGTCCATAACACATATTATTATCGTGAATAGCGACAAACTTTGAAGAGTGAATCGAATGTCACCCGCACCATCCTACATGAAACGAACTGTATGAACTAGGAAATAATGTAAAACGGTGGAAAAGAATCATCAAGAATGTTTTTATCACATTATTTTTGAAAACAAAAAATACGCACTGCAACAATTTACGATATCTCCTATGACGATAACCTAATAGACTTCAGAGTTTTCTTCTAGTAGATTCCCAATTCAATACTAGAATCTTCATTCTTATTGAAATCATATTAAGGAAACAAAACAGCACGACATAAATTTTCTTAAAATACACCTACAAATATTTACTTTATTTTTTGGTAAGGAAGATATGCAACGTTATGCAAAATATCGGGATGATCGGTTACATGTTTAAATCGTGAAAGTGCAACAAATACACCTTTGCATTTATAGTATTAGCAATGATTAAAAAATAACAAAGAAACCTTGTAGAGGGGTTAGACTTTAGTCTACCACGCTGGTCCAATGACTTCACACTCGCAGAGAATTAAGATAATTCTCAGGTATGCAGGTCTCCTCACGATGGTTTTCCTTCACCGTTGGAGACACGTAATATTTAATTTTTTAAAATGCACCTAACTGAAAAGTTGGAGGTGCATCCTCCGGACTGGACTCGCACCTATACCCTCCCGAATTGGATGGAATCAGTCCTTTCACTGATCGTGAGATGATGCCCCGTGTGCTGCCAACCTTACAATTTTAATTTACCCCACACGTAGAAGTATGCAAATAGAGTGTGAGGCCGTGGTATGCGGTATTCATTAGCTAATGTTTTCAAAGCATTCCGGGAGATATAATGCCCCAGATCTTTTGTTAATTGCCTATATTAAATGATTGCGCCGCGCCCTTTGAACGGCTCACCCATTGTTTCTGAAGTAAATTGTTACGACCCATGTATCTACTTAGTAGACACCATTGATGAGTTCCTTAATGATAAAGATGCTTGGGGGTCGTTGGATCAGCTTCCACCTTCACGCAGGAAGTAAAACTATAAGAAATTTAAATTTAATATACTGTTAAGTAATTGTTAGTTTTAAACCTACTTGAAATAAATGCTATTAGAGATACTCCTAACATAGCTCTTTCCATCGCTGTGTGACTCTGAGCCTTCTTATGAGGCCCATAGTTATCGACCAAAGTTGCATACGGTAACTTAACCATAGTAGGAACATGGACTAATAAACTTTCAACGTTTAAAAGTCCAGCTATAAGGCTCATAAACCATTTATGTTATATAAAGCAAAGTCGGGTACAGCACTTAAGCCATTATGTCAGGGATAGTCGGTAAAGTAAGCAGACTAAATGACTGCTCCAGCATAATCGGTCACAGTACCATGAGGAGACGTACGATGCGGATACGAACAAGATTATCTGTGTCTTGTTACTTAGGGTCCACCGCAACCGGACGACCAGCTGTGCCTGTAGCACTGTAAAGATAGGCGCCCACATATCCACATAGTAATTATCGGACGCATAATAGGCCTTTTTGTAAGAACTTTGACCGTCTCCGTGGCGCAGTGGTATGCGCGGTCGATTACAAGACGGAGGGCCTGGGTTCGATCCTGACGTTTTCTGAATTGGCTTTGGCCGTGGCTAGTTACCCTACCGGCAAAGACGTTTTAGCGATTTAGCGTTCCGGCACGATGTCGTGTAGAAACCGAAATGGGCGTGGATTTTCATCCTCCTCCTAACAAGTTAGCTCGCTACCATTTTAGATTGTATCATCACTTACCATCAGGTGAGATTGTAGTCAAGGGCTATAAAGAATAAAAATAATAAAAAAGACTTCCAAATATGAAAGTCCCTAGAAAAGACCTATGAACGACCATCGGTTTATGATATGATGATGACAAACGTCGATAATATGTCAGACAGTTTAAACATAACGGTAGTGTCATGGCCCACGCATTAAGGTCCGTTTATATCTACAGACACAGTGCGTCACAGACAAGTAGCGTGGCAGACACCTACAGACACCATCTTTTCACACTGCCCAGCAGCTGGTAGCTAGAGACACTTAAAGTCCTTTTCATAAAATTCCCCTAGACACGGCGCTAATTTCTTAATTTCGTTCTTGTTTTTGTTTGTGTAAAGCGTTGTCATTTTTAGTTAAGGTTTCATAAAAAGGACTCTACAGACATGTACCGCACAGACAGAACATTCTTTCCGCAAATACTGACCGGGCGCGGCCCGTGTCTGTCAACGTCTGCGCGGCCGCGTTACGATAGATATAAATATTATTAAACACTGTATAGGAAAATATTATTTTGTCTGCCACGGCACGTGTCTGGCACGCTAAATGTCTGTAGATATAAACAGACCTTTATAGAGGGAGAAAACTTAAAAGGAAGTATTGAACGTTGTAAGGTTACCGCATAAGAGCCTCTCCTGCAGCTTATACCTAACATAAGCGCATTGTGAATGCAAACCTCTCTTCAAATAAATAGACGTGTATTATTTGAGTGGCATTTGCCCGATGTCCCGTTTATGCCTGATATTCTTATATTGGAAAACCTCGTCTTTCTAACTCAAAGGAGCCTTTATAGTGAATATCGTTCTAGCGGACTGTAGTTAAGAGGATGTTGTTTGTATGAAATCTTGTTAAAAGTTTGTTAGCTAAGCAAATAAATCATTTTCAAATCAATCATTTATTTCAAGTAGACACAGTTTATGAGCACTTTTGATACGTCAGTTGGCTATTTGTAAAGATCCTACCACCGGTTCGGAAGGCAGGTTCTGTTGAGAAGAAACCGGCAAGAAACTCGACAGTTGTTCTTTAAAAAAAAATACTTTTTGAAAAAGAGTATCCACTGAGACTTCAATAGCTTCTCGGTAAGAAGGCCAGACTCGACCAGAGATCGTGGCTTCGATCACCATCATCAAGACTGTTGTTGTTTTCAGTGGCTTAACTAAATTATAAATATACTCGTAAAACGTGTAAAATTCCCTTGTGGACTTTATTTATAATATTAGATTACTCCTAAGGTCATTTAAGGTTGTGGACCTCGTCGCCCCACGGGTCAGTGGCATTGTGCCTGCCACCCTATATATTTTTTTTAAAGAATATTTGCTATATCTTTTGTTAATATGAGCAATATTCCCATTCCCCTCCAACTAGTCGGGTAAGACTGTATTAGGAGTGGGTACAACAACAACGGGGCGGGAATCGAACCACTAACCCTCTCAGGTGATGAATCCGACCGCTTTACCGTTGAGCTATTGAGGCCGTCTATTAATTATGCCACTGCTAGCTTATACCCACTCCTAACACGGTCTTTCCAACAAGGGTAGGATCAAATCTGGTTCTTGATTACTAGAGGAAAATCGTCATGGATTAGTGAAAAACCACCCTCTCATTAGGGATAAGTGAGAAAGTATCCATATGAGGATTTCTGAAAGCACTGTTATGTATCATTGAACTACCCTGAGTTTTACTCTCTCGCTTAACCGGGATACTGATCATCATTATCAACCAATATTCGTCTCACTGCTGAAAAGTTGGAGGTTCTTGCCCTGGACCGGAGTCGAACCTACAACCTTCGAAATCGGAGACAGAGGTCATATCCACCGGGCTATCACTGTGATACTGATGAAGTTTGTTAATTACACTTTAATAATAGGCATTTCTATTGTAATAGAGCTCTTTACAATATACCCCTGAATTAAATAGATGAAGGAGGGCAATCATTCGCATGTTGCGTGTTCAGGGGCCGCTATCATCGAATGGTCCGCACTTTGGAGTTTGTTAGGGATCCAATTCCAACTATTTACTAATAATACACCACTCAACCGTTTAACGGCCGGATCCCTGTGTTAATAGATACAACATTAGTGGGGAACCGTTCTATAAGATGAAAGGTACCTTAGAAATGTATCTTGTATGGATTTTTGCCATGTGAAGTCAAGTGAAAGAAATGAGAACCGTGATAGCCCAGTGGATAGCCGGAGGGTGTGGGTTCGAATCCGGTCCGGGGCATGCACCTCCAACTTTTCAGTTGTGTGCATTTTAAGAAATTTAATATCACGTGTCCCAAACGGTGAAGGAAAACGTCGTGAGGAAACCTGCATACCAGAGTTTTTTTTTAATTCTCTGCGTGTGTGAAGTCTGCGAATCCGCATTGGGCCAGCGTGGTGGACTAAGGCCTAACTCCTCTCATTCATAACGAACGAAAAAAGTCAAGTGAAGATGTCAAGATATTGACAAAAACTTCATAATCACTTCGCATATTATTATTTAATAACCAAATATATATTATAATTATGACGATTTTCTTATTATCAACATCTCTTTATGGTTTCCGGTTTAAGATTCACACGTAGAGTATTCCATATCGGGTTTAGGTGGCGTTAAATAACATCACGTTGTATATATCTCCCTCGTGCTCGTATATTACAATTATGACAATTATATATATTTTTTTTATTTTCGGATTTCAGTTTCATACGTAGAGGATTTCATATCGGCTTTAGGTGGCGTTACGTCACATAACGTTGCATATCTCTCCCTCATATATTCCAATTAGAAAACGCCCGCAACTTCGTCCGCGTGGAACTCAGTTTGTCACAAATCCAACGGGAACCATGGATTTTTCCGGGATGAAAAGCCTATGTGTTAATCCAGAGTGAAATGTATTTCTATTCCAGATTTCAGCCAAATCGCTTTAATAGCCGCAGCGTAAAGGAGGAACCAACATACACACAAACTTACACACAATTTTTCGCCTTTTTAATATTAGTGTGATATCCGTGCGAAGCCGGAGCGGGCCGCAATGTTTTTGTATACAAAGTTCACAGTTTTTCTGTAGTGTATTTAGTATCAGCATTCCACCCGTGCGAAGCCGGGGCCGATCGTTAGTTATACTTATAAACCTTCCTCTTCAATCACTCTATCAATTAAAAAAAAAGTCGGTTGTTTGTAAAGTCGGTTTACTGACGATAGTTGAACGTGACAACATCATAAGAAAATACTGATGGAATGGTTGCATTTATCAAAAGAAAATGTTCGTTTTTCTAAAATATTGTTTAATAATCTTCATAGACTAGAATATACTTTATTTCTTGTGAAAAAAGTTGGCAAACTTAGAGCGAGGGAACGACGCATAACGTCATCTTTTTTCGAGTGTACAGCCGGCTTCATCGAATTATAAGACGTTGTCACGTCAAAAAATCTTATCAAAATCCGTTGCGTACTTTTAAAGATTTAAGCATACATAGAGACACAGGGATATAGGGACAGAGAAAGCGACATTGTTTTATACTATGTAGTGATTATGACAAGTTATAAATTAGAGTCAAACATCTCTTGACGGTTATTCATTTCAGATATATACGTTGAGGATTTCATATCGGGTTTAGGTGGCGTGACGTCACATCACATTGCATATCTCTCCCTCAGTGATGTACGACAGTTATAAAATTGCTAGCGTCGTGAATTATTTAATACAGAGTTATGTTTCACGTGCCAACGCCCAGGTTTGGGGCGCGAGCAATTTGCATGCGCCCTTCACTCGACGAAAAATATGTAAGGGATACGAATTACCTAAATGCTTGCAGCGCTCGCTGTACTGAGAAGAACTTCCATACCGTATATTGCAAATGCCAAAGTTATTTGTTTCATGTAGTATGAATATTTTTATTTGTATTTTTTCCCTCTTTAATCATTGCAACGAAACTTGTGTTAATGTTGCTATTTCACCTCCTTCTATTTTTTTTTCTCTACATGAAGTATCTTATAACCTTTTTCGTAGTATGAACTCAAATCGTGCTAAGTTTTAGTTGGATTCATCCAGTAGTTTCAGAGTGATATATTTTTTAATAATCCTTGCTTTAAAACTTTCTTGTGTCAAGGTGATAAATTGGATGTTCTTAATGAAACAAGCAATAAAACTAATACCCTAGATACCAAAGGGGGTAGGGTATAACAATAGAATGGACCAACAAACCTGGCAACCTGCAGAATTGTAATCTGCATGCTTGTCTGAGTTCAAAACTGTAAACATAATACGGTCCTCGAATTATGTACACTCAATGTCTCATAGCATCGGGTCTTATACATTTAAATTAAAATCTAACGATCTTTATCTTTATTTACAGGTAAGGGGTTAATGCGTCTTCTCTTCCCAGCGAAGTTACGTGAGTACGAGAAAAGGATTAAAACAAAAAAACAAACGTACAATCTTCCAGCCAAATACCTACACAAAAAATTACAACAATATCGATGTAGCTATTCTAAGATAGGACTAAATACGTAAATAAATCTTTTACCTACTGACGTGTATCGCCCAAGGTAAAAGATTCATAATATTAGGTTAGCGCTTATCTTTATTTGGGTGTCATTGACCTGGATAGAGGGTTGCGCATGAAAATTACAACATAATGATGATTAGAGAAATGCGTTGTAACGGAATTACTAGAAAAATCACGCACACTTCATATTTTTAGGGTTCTGTACAACAAAAAGAAAAACGGAACCTTTATAAGATCACTTTGTTAAAATAGTTTAGGAATCGAATTGCGCAGTTTTGCCGAGCTTTTCCCGAAATTGAACTTCAAACACTTGCCTATGTTTTTAAAAATTAATTACAAATGTATTGATTTCATATTTTTTTTTTGTATCTGTAGTCTATATTGATTCCCCTGAGATCTGTTTTTGTTTAAGTTTGATTTTTTTCAAAAAATTCTGAGCTCGAGTCTCCTCTCAGAATGAGAGGAGTTAGGCCAATAGTCCACCACGCTGGCCCAATGCGGATTGGCAGACTTCACACACGCAGAGAATTAAGAAAATTCTCTGGTATGCAGGTTTCCTCACGATGTTTTCCTTCACCGTTTGGGACACGTGATATTTAATTTTTTTAAATGCACACAACTGCAAAGTTGGAGGTGCATGCCCCTGACCGGATTCCAAAACACACCCTCCGGAATCGGAGGCAGAGGTCATATTCACTGGGCTATCACGGGAAGTCTCGGCTATCACGGGAAGTCTCCCTCCTATAGTGTTTGCCATTTTCTTCAAATAAATCAGTAATGCCGATGATGTAACAGTGACCTTCACTCGGAACTAATCTGTGTTACGCCAAAAAAATGGATTAAATAAATTCTAACAATAATCGATCGTCAGTTTATCAAGTATATCTGCTTCCTTAGCCTTGATAGGTTTTGATACGAAAGTGGGGCAACGATATGGCATATTGTGCCAAATCGATATTTTGCGACTCATTCGCGTATTCAGGGTAGTGCCGGCCGCTGCTTTTATTTTGCTCGAACACTAGTGATGTGCCTAGACGTTGATATATATTATATAACTGTCGATAATATAAAGTGTCGCTGTGCCGTATACAAAGTGTCTGTAGAGTTGTTATGTGTCTGTGGTTAGGTTATTTTTCGTGTTGATTCGAGGTGATGTTGCTTATGAAAAAACTGGTACGATGAATTTGTAGGAAAATACATACTCGTTCTTTCATACATGTCCTCACCAGCGCCGGACCGAGGTAAATTTTAGAATGGAGCGAGATCCAATTATGGCGCCTTTTCTGTTTGCTTAAAAGTTCGTAGCCTAACGTATATCGGAATGTCATACATTTTTAACCGACTTCAAAAAAAGGAGGAGGTGTCTCAATTCGACCGTTCGATTTCGATTCGATTCAAACCGTTTAAATCATAAAGATTTTAACTGGATTTTCAGACACTTCTTTCAGATACGGCTTTAATTAACACAGCACTAACTTGGTACCGCCTTCAAACTGATCAGAAGATAGCACATACGATGTTATGTTTCGCTTTTAATTTAATGAAAACTTTTTTATGATAAAGTAGTATATTATAAAGTGCGCGGCCGAAGGCCGCGCGTTTTTTGCGCCTGGGTAAAATGCCCAGCCATAGTCACAGTCAGAAGCCCTATTACAAACCCCCGGCCGAAGGCCCGGTCATAATAAAGTTCGCGGCCGAAGGCCGCGCGTTTTTTGCGCTTGGGTAAAATGCCCAGCCATAGTCACAGTCGGAAGCCCTATTACAAGCCCCCGGCCCAAGGCCGGTGCAGAATAAAGTTCGTGGCCAAAGGCCGCGCGTTTTTTGCTATAGATCCGATCTTAATGAAACAAAGCCTAGGTATATGTTTCCCTGGACTATGCTTAATCTATTTGTGAAATCCGCATCAAAATTCGTCCAGTAGAACCAGAGAATAGCACGAACATACAGACAGAAGGAAAGACAGACATACAGACAAGAAAATTAAAAAAAATGTTTTCGTATTCAATTGCTCATTTCTAATTGCCCTAACTTGATTTTAGTTAAATTTGGGCAAAGTACAGACACTCGATTTCTACTCTTTTATTATAGTATAGTATAGTATAGTATAGATAGATAGATAGATTGACTTTTAGGAAGATAGCTGATACTATTGGCATCTCAACAGAAGGCAAACATCACATAATCGCCTAAATTAACTAAAAAATTATAGCTTTGTAGTTTCCTGGTTTACTTAGGCTACGAACTTATGGAACGCGAAGATTTTGACCATACTCAGGCCAATTGAAAATCAGGCACAATACCGTCTCTCGATCACGTAGTGCCCGGGTGCAATCATCACCCTAGCGCCCCCTAATACCTATAGAACCCGCGCGGCGAGTGGCGCTTGGGCGCCCCTAAGATCGCGACACCCGGGTGTAACGCACCCCCTGCACTATAAATAGAGACTCTCTAGCTCACGCAGCGCCCGGGTGCAATCATTACCCTAGCGCCCTCTATTACCTGTATATACCCGGGTTAAAATCAACGCACTCCCCGCACCATAGGTAAAGAAAGACGCCTCTATTAGAAGTAAATTCGCGCACGTCGCGTTCATCTCTTCGCTTTAAATATAGACGATCGAAAAGAAATAAATTTCTTTTCGATCTTGTCTTTACCATTTCGGCGCCCCCTAGGATTTGGCGCCTGGAGCGACCGCTCCGTTCGCCGTATGGACGGTCCGGCCCTGGTCCTCACATGCAACTGTGTACACACATACTAGTACAAACACACACTCACACACGCATCGAACGTAACGTGCTAATTTGTTTGTGTTGTTTTACCAAACTGACAAACCTTATAAGGACAATATAATGTTATAATTATGTCTACTTAAATATAATAACTGACACAAGCTGATCTTCAATTTTTTGGGCGGTTTTGAATTTTTTTTCGGTAAAATTTTGCACAAACACTTTCTCAGGGATCTGATCTAATATGGACACGTTAGTTAACGTCTATTGATTGACGAAATCTACATAAAAGCCAGTGAAGCTGTAGACAAAACGTTTAATTAACATTTCTCTAAAATAAATATATCAAAATAAAAACTTGGTATAAAATTAATATCAATCAGGGTTATTACATCTTTAATAAAACAGTTGGTATATCAAAGGACAGTGTAGTATGTTTTTTAAAAAAAATCTATGATTAAAAAATACAAACAGTCAAAAATAGTAAAACCATTGTATTGTTTACTGATTTATAAGAAATCCTTAACTTTTATTAATTAATATCGATATATTTCGGACCTTTATATCATGTACTACAAAAAGTTAATATTGTTTATAGTAAATTTGTTATGAGTCAACTACCCTATTTATAACTCACTAGATACATCAGAATGATTCAGTTTTGTGTTGTTTTTGAAACTGAAACTACACCAAGAGGTCGTCAAAAGATTTAATTCAGTAATAAATAAACTAGTTCGTACTCCTCAATTATCTTATTTATATTTTTTAATTACACTGCAACTGAGCCCCAGCGTCAGTTGTGTGTAATTTACACCACATTCATTAGTCTGTTCTGTGTACTCCTTCATTTAAGTCGCAATCCTAAGTACGAGGACTTACGCAGACTTTCAAGTTACAGTTAACAGTTTAAGCAACATTAATCAACATTTTTCTCAGTCTCCGGGGGCTTTAGACACTAGTTTGGAGCACTTATAAAATTAAATATTGCACGAGAAAACTGCAACTTTGTTGTTGTCTAGTTGGAGTATACAGTTTCTTTTATTGCTCACTTTTAAGTTAAATAAGGAGGGCGGAAAAATTGTAGCAAAATTTAATTTTTCTACTTATTTATAATGCATTATGAGGTACAGAAGAAGAAATCTAAATCAATTATATTTATCTGACACCCACAGATTATGAATAATAGGCAGATGGAGCGCACGGAACATGACGTTGTCGTAGCCGCTCTAAATACAAAATTCAAAAACGAATACATTCTCGAATCAGTACGAAACGAAGCGTCGCATCTGTAATTTTCAATACTATTCAAGAAAAATGGCGTCATATGTTTTAAAATATTTTAAAAACTGTTCACAAAAATTATAAAACTATGATGGAGTATTTTTTATTGGTAATAAATAATTATTATATTAATTTACATAATTGTCGTTAGTGTTAAATTTTGAAATAAAAATAATGAAGAAAGTTTGTTTATGCGGATGTCAAGGGTACTCGTGACTTTTTTTTTAATGGGTTTCACCTTTATCTTCACTCTGTGCTGACACCTCAAACATTCATACATTGTGCTTGTGTATATGAATGAACGATCCTATTTATAATATTAGAGTAGTGTAGATCAACTAAGATTTGAATGTTAAAATTTAACTTGAATCAAAAATGTCCATGTGTTCAAAAGATATTTAGAAAAGAAACAAATACACACGCAATATCATTCTGTTAAAACCAAATATACTGTGAAATGTGCATGAATGTACGGAGCAATGAATCAAGTTGCAAGAATGGTGCAAAGGAAAAAAGACGACTGCCTTTTGGAACTATTTTCACTGCTCTGTGAACAGAAACCCAACAAGAGAACAGGCGCCACAAACGGTGAGTTAAAAGAATTAACTAAGTGTTTAAATTATCAAAACCCATTAATCATTATTAGCAACCCATTTACGGCTTCACCGTTGAACACGAGTCTCCTCTCAGAATAAGAAGGTTTAGGCCACGCTGGCCCAATGCGGATTGGCAGACTTCACACA
Source organism: Bicyclus anynana (assembly GCF_947172395.1). Lineage (NCBI taxonomy): Eukaryota > Metazoa > Arthropoda > Insecta > Lepidoptera > Nymphalidae > Bicyclus > Bicyclus anynana. The sequence continues at coordinate 12,777,410 of NC_069101.1, forward strand.
CGATGTCCTTCACCGTTTGAGACACGTGATATTATTTTCTTAAAATGCACATAACTGTAAAAGTTGGAGGTGCATAGCCCGGACGGGATTCGATCCTACTCCCGAATCGAATTCGATCGGGACCTGACGATTCGATCGTGAACTGACAATTCGATCGGGACCTGACGATTCGATCGATCGATTCGATATCGAATCGAGGGCAGAGGTCATATCCACTGGGCTGTCACAGCTCAAAAAATACCATGTAAGTCTGTAAATAATACCAATACCACCAATACTAATTTTATTCGATCAAAGATTAATACTGCATCCAAATAGGTAATGTTTTAATAGGAGTTAGAGGATAATCGTGAAAGTTCTACTATTCCATGTTCTGTAAAATCGCCTCTTGATAGATAACCGACACACGAAAAATGTGTCGCTAGCTTTTAGGATAGGAGTGATATATTAAGGCTGCTCATGAAAACCTGCAATAGGTATTTTTGCTGACGGCTTAGATCAATTGATCAAAGAAATTTAAATTGGTAAGCGTATTCTTTAAAAAAAGAAGGTAATCAATTTGTTTTATCTATGTTCCCCGATTAATACTAGACGCCTGGGCTGATTTGAGAATTCTTTTTTGTTTGAAAAGTCCCCCAGGCTTTATCTATGGCTATCATGTCAGAATCAGATAATGGAGCCTAATGAATTATTATGTTATTTTACTGTTTATTTTAATTCATAAGTCAAGTAATCAATGCACTCACTGCGTTGACATAATGAATTACTGCGAGAAAATATCTTTATCCTCAAATATTTGTTTTTCAAGCGTAAGCAAACATTATCAGTTGTTTCAACTAATTGTTATGGGTGAACGTTATCACAGCGATACCATACAGACGGCTTTGATAACGATCGCGCAGTTGCCCGCCACGCTATCGCGGACTAGCACGATCGAAAACCTATTTTTTTTTTATTTTAATAAATAAAAACTTATTAACATCTAACCGTTTTTCCCGTGATTACCACACTGGTACGTTTAATCTGTGCAATTAAAAACTTTCCCGCTCTCTGTTTGTTTACAAACGGCCGGACGCGCGAAACAGTTTTCCGTGGGAAAACGGAATCGTAAACTTTGTGTTCCAAACTTAAAAAATACAGACTGGAAATGCGTGTTTTATTTTTTATTTATTTTTAAATGGCGCAAGTTTAATTTGACGTGAAGTTGAGTTTAGTGAAGTGCGAGATGTTCGTTATCGGATTGTCGACGCGCGGATGAGCGCTGGTGGAAAATGAGGGGATTTTGGGCGGAGTTCCTGTACGCGGCCGCTAGCCACCCGTTTCCGCCGGGGCCCGGCGACCTCATATCGCCTTTCGATTTCGATCGGAATGACAACTGTTAGTATACAATCGCTTTTTTACCAAGCTTATATTAGCTACTTGTAACTATGTATGTAAGAAAATCTTGGAATCTTAATTTGACCCACTTCCCGGTCTTTGATTAGGATGAAATTTTGCACACGCTCGTGTTCTGATGACAATACATGACTAGCCCGAGGAACGTCATTACAAATCAAATATGGCGGAATGGCTGTTTCAAATCCACCCCCATGATATGGATATCAAATGAAAGGGTTTGCTGGCAGGATTACGAAAAAATAATCACGTGACTTAAATCCAATATGGCGGACGTCCAAGATGCCGGACAGGCTATTTGAAATGCACCCCCATGATATGGGTATAAAGCGTGTCTTTCAGTTTTTAAACTATTCATGCTATTATTTATTTTACAGTCTTTTCTATTATTGTTAATCTAACTAATGTTATATATTCAAAAGTTTGTTGGATGTTTATTACAATCATATATAGATGAAATTAGGCAAAGATATTGTTTAGAATATAACCTATTATTTCAACAGATATATTATAAACGTGACAGTGACTGTTTCTCTGTTTGTTGTGTGTTTACACCTATTACCCTAAACCGATTTTGCTGAATTTTGGTAGGATATGTAATGGATGTTTATTACAATCATCTATAGATGAAAAACCTTGGATAAAGGTCAAGAAAAAGTGAATGTTGGTTTTGATAGGGTAAATAAGAGGATTACAAAATAGAGGATGAAAGTTTGTATGGAATCAACAATCATCATTTTTCAAGCTACAGATATTAATTATCATATATATTACTGAATAAACGAATTTGGTGCGGACATTTTTTGAGAAATCATAGTTAAACAAACCTAACATTTTAAACTAAACATTTATACGAGTATAACGTACCGCCTTCAAGTACTTGGGTAATTCTCTTATCATTTTACAATAGATTAATTAAGGTTATCAAAAAATTACATCCAAGGTCTCAATTTAATTCTTTAATGGTTAGTTATTTTTTTAGTTTACTCAAAAATGTTTCATAGTATAATCATCGATTTTGCGAAATTATTCCGTATCGATGAATTACGATTTTTTTCTGATAATAAAATTGACACATTTTTATCAAACACTCATGCACATGTTATGTGCATGATATATGCATGTAATACATTTTTGTAGTCATACTAATAAAAGATCTATGCCCTGCGGTTTTAACAGATCCCGATCGCGTGGAAATATTGAAAAAAGTTCAGATAAGAATTGAAAAGATCTATCGAGATAGATTTTTGTTTTCTTTATACTTACTAGACTAATATTATAAAGACGTAAGTTAACTGCCTCATTGGTCACGTTGTTAGCTGGTTCAGCTACGAAAAATGAGGTCCAGTGTTCAAACCCCAGGTCAGGCCAACAAAAAAATGGGTTATTGTGATTTTTCTTACAAAGAAAATCTTAATAGCAGCCTGGAGTTGGGAAGTTGGCGGTGTTAGTACACCCCCGTGCCTCGGAGAGCACGTAAAATCGTCAGTCCTGCGCCTGATCTCTCACCGGTCGCGTCGGTCTGCCGTCCCATCGTATTTCGAGAGTCAGGGAAGGGAGAGTGCACCTGTGCTTGCGCATACACTTGTGCACTGTAATATCTCCTGCGTACACCATGAGATTGGCCGCCGTGACCGAAAAGCATCGTTCGGGAGCATATTATTTATTATTATTACATTATTATAAAGAGGTAGATAAAGATATTAAATACTGTTAGATATACACATATAACGGAGTTTAAAGGAACTACGCGGGTGAAACCGCAGGGCGTCGGCTAGTATATAATACAAATATAGATGCAAAACTGGAATTCTTTATTAAATAAGATTTCTTCAACACATATATGCCATATATACGATACCTTTAACGTTTATTTATTTATTTCTTATATAACGTAGTTTTATTTAAAACTCTTATCGTAGACGTGAATGCGAGTGGAATACCAATAAAATCTCTTTATACCCTGCTTTAAAACCTTGGCATCGCTAAAACTGCTACAAGTTCTATATTAGAATAGGTATCCAAAGCTCTAGTAGGATCATACCAAATTTGGCTGAGCACACAACAAAACAGAACAACACGAGCGGAGAAAGAGCATCAACCGGTTATAAAGGCATTCTTTAACCCTTTACCCGTGAAAATTCCCGGGGTCTGCCCGTAGTTTTTCACCCACGCGATGGACACAGCTCGCGCACGGTGAATCCATGAAATACAAAGATATCCGTCTGGATTTTATTGATTGTGTGTCATCGTCATCATCATCATTAACAACCAGTATTTGGTTCACTGTTGAGCACGAGTCTCCTTTCAGAATGAGAGATTGCCGATTACCTTATGCGGATTTGCAATCTTCACACACGTAGAGAATAAGGAAAATTCTCAGGTATGCAGATTTCCTCACGATTTTTCCTTCACCGTTTGAAGCGATATATAACTTCTTCAAATACACATAACTGAATAGTTAGGAGATGCTTGCCCCGGAATTCGAACCTACGTCCTCCGAATCAAAGGCAAGGGCTATCACAGCATAGTATAGTCGCTTATTGTGGCCGATGGTCTAGCTAGAAGATATTTCCTAGGTGCAGTTGTTACCTAGATATTACCTGCGCCTGCGCCAGGTCATCGTCCTTGCTACATTTACATACATATATACTTAAACTAAACACAGTGTCAATTGAATGATAAAGTTTTGTTAGTTTGTTATCAATATCAATGCCCGCCCAGCAGATAAAACATTTATTTATATGTACGTACAATGTAGAGCTGTGAGAGCCTTGATAGCCCAGTGGATATGACCTCTGCCTCCGATTCCGGAGAGTGTTGGTTCGAATCTGGTCCGGGGCATGAATGTCCAACTTTTCAGTTGTGTGCATTTTAAGAAATTATATATCTCGTGTCTCAGGCAAACATCGTGAGGAAACCTGCATACCAGAGAATTTCCTTAATTATCTGCGTGTGTGAAGTCTGCCAATCTATGTGGTGGGCTATTGGTCTAACCTCTCTCATTCTGAGAGGAGACTCGAGCTCAACAGTGAGCCAAATATAGGTTGATAACGACGACGTATCGATGTACATCCAATATTATTTAATGTTATTTTTTATAATAACAGTTGAAAACAAACAGTTTGAACAGTGATCGTTATAGGCTCGACTTGAGAACCTCCTACTTTTTTTAAAGTTGGTTAAAAAGAGTTCAATATTACCATCCTGAGCCCGCCAACACGCATTGGAGAAACATGGTGGGTCTAAGCTCCATATCCCCTCTCCTGTTTGGAGGAAAGCCTGGTAGTGACGCTAAAAAAGCGGATAGTACAAATTAATTAGGTAATTCGCAGAAATACAGACATTGTTAAAATACTCGTCTCTCGGTATACCGGTATTTGATATAATCGGCTTAATGCGCTACAATGTAATTGGCGAACGGATAGCCGTAAATTAATATTGGAGAATGAAGTTATTATTGGGATTTTAGTATTAGTTTAATTATCGATGAATAATTTCATTATAATCCAACCGTAGTGTTAATATGTATTTGACATTTACATATTAGGAAAAGAGCATCTGCGATTATAAGGCTTAAAGTCACTCAGCGGTCGATGGAGCGGGCTATGCTTGGAGTTGCTCTGCGTGATCGAATCAGAAATGAGAAGATCCGTAGTCGAACCAAAGTCACTGACATAGCGCGACATGACGCGAAGCTGAAGTGGCAATGGGCGGGGCACATAGTTCGATGAGCCGATGGATGTCGGGGGTCCCAAGGTGCTGCAATGGCGACCCCGCACCGGAAAGCGTTGGTCGATTTGGTAGTGTTGGTCGACCCCCAACTAGGTGGACCGAGAACACCAAGCAGATTGCAGGAAGCCGCTGGATGCTGGCGGCTTGAGACCGTTATGCTTGGAGGTCCATGCAGGAGCCCCATGTCCAGCAGTGGACGTCCATCAATAATGATGATGATGATGATCTGCGATTCCGCTATTTTACACACGTTACGCCTATAATTCGGCTTATTTGAATTTGAACTTTATTTTATAGGAAGGTAACGTTTTTTTAAGTCACTACAAAGATTGCAATATTATTTCATCGTAATTTATATATACCTAGACATTGAAATGCTTGATGTTAGTTATTTGCGATAAAAGCCGAAGAGCGGTTACGCTTAGTTTTAACCGGCTTCATCTAGATACAGTCAGTAGAAATTGGTTAATCTTTTATATCTGCAGCTCAAACAAGGTATTGCTTTCATTATAGAGCTCATATAATTAGTTGGTAGGTACTATATTTGTCATAATCTTAAATAAGGTTATATTTAAACAGAAAATCATGAGCTCTTTTTTGAGAGATACTCTTCGGTGGTTGAAAAAAGTCTGTGCTTTTTTAAATAGTTATTAATTGCATACCCGCGACTTCGTCCGCGTGGAATTCAGTTTTTCACAAATCCCGCGGGAACCATGGATTTTTTCGGGTTGAAAAGTAGCCCTTATGTGTTAATCCAGAGAAAAATCTATTTTCATTCCAAATTTCAGCCAAATCGATTTGCAAGCCGCAGCGTAAAGAAAGAACAAACATACTTCCACACTTACACACACAAAATTTATAATATTTAGTGTGATAAGTTTTACCAACAGCTACCACCTCCAGTTAGTTATACTTATCTAAAACAAGGTGTAACCATACTTTTACTTGTAATGTTTTAAAATAACTGCCCCTGTAGCCAAGTGGCTCATCGATTCTCTTTCTACGATCGCAAACGCTTCGAAAACTAGAAAAATGTATGGGAATGACTGATCTTGATCACGTGACCTATCGATAGCAAATGTCATTCCCATATATTTTTCTAGTTTACGAAGCGTTTGCGATCGTGGAAAGAGAATCGACGTTAAATGAAAAGGTTCGTCAAATAAAAAGCTACTGTCAAAAATGTATACATTGTAAGTCACTGAACTAGTTTGTCATTGGCGAACAGTAATCGACTTGTTTGTTCCTTTAATCATCACCAAGGTTAAAAAAATATTGCTTCTCAATTGTCACAGAACAATGTATTGTCGTTTCGTACATAAATACTTCGTTGCGCAAACTTTGATAGCGATAACGATTGACGATTTATCGCTCAGGTATCTCTTATCAGACGATAATGTACGTCCTTCCAGCCGGCGTTTGCTAGCTTACTGCTGACTGCACTGAGCGATGAGCATTCGCGTCGGATCCGTTCGACAGATGAGCTATATCTAGTAGTCAGTCTTATCGATGTAGACAAAGTATCGATGTGATGAAATCACGCGCATTGTCGAATCGATTCCATTGGGCACAGTTGTTTTATCTTATCTGTATACGTTTTGTTAATCAGTTATCGGTTCGCATTCCTGTCGGTCGCAAACGTGATACGTTCAACTCGTGAATGTGTGTGCTTTAGTGCTTTATTGGTGTCGAGTGTGTACATGATTTTGAGTTCAACTCATAGTTTTTTTGAGTTGAAACTCAAACGTCTGAATAAACTGCGATACTCACGATGTACTTTTGTCAGTGTGTCTGATTAGTTTTAAAATTGTTTTAGTGTTTTACTTTACTATTTACTAGTGTTGGACAAATAGATTATGCTAGATTAGTAACTTAGATGCTATTTTAGTAACTACAGGAAACGGTTTTTTTTTTGACAAAATTAACAGCAGTTTAACATCTGTCAAAATGAGAATGTAGTTTGAAACGTACTATAGAGCAGCTGAGCTACGAGTAGATAGCTAAGTTCTTCTGATGATATCAAAAATAGTTTATGACTTGTTGGATATACTTTCATCCTTTAAAGTATTAAAGTGAAGTGAATCAACTAACTAGTGTTGTTATTACATAACTACTGTTACATAGTGTTACGAGTAGTAGCGACGATGTAAATCATATAATTTAGTGTTGACAATGTGTAGTCGATATCAAGATGAAGCTGATTTAGTGGTGTCTGTGTCTAGTGTTGTGCGTAGTCGATAATCGATATCGAGATGCCGTCGATCTCGTGGGGTCAGACGGCGGAGTGCCTGAGCGAGTGCGCGCGACAGGCGGTGTATTGTGGAGCCAGTGTGTGTGAGAGGTTCGCAGCCGCGCACCATTTGTGTTTTCCCTACCCGCCGATAGATGCCATCATCTCCGCACCGTCTTATGCTAGACGAAGTTAGTACGAGTTTTCTAGATCTGTCCTGTGTATTGTTTAAGTAGTGGTAGAGCTTTATGTGAATGCACTTGCCCGGGAAAATGTACTCTCTCTATAGTCGCTCCCTCATAAATGAGGATCGTGATGACCCCTTTAAATCAGTAATTCTTTGCCCCTGGAAAGTACTACTGTACCTAATGCTTATTACTGCCGCTAAGCAACATTCCTGTGTTTTGATCTGAAGGGATTGGTAGTGTATTAGAGACACATAAAGCTTAACACCTAGGGTTGAGGAACATATAGCATCACTTCATAGCGCGTGGTTCTTGCATGACCTCCAAAATGTTGTGATTATCATTAAAAGCTCATATTCGGCTTACTGTTGAGCACGAGACTCTGTAATGAAAGAGGTTTAACTCACAATCCACCACGCTGGCCTAATGCGGATTGGCAGACTTTACACACGAAGAGAATTTAGAAAATTCTCAGGAATGCAGGTTTCCTCACGATGTTTTTCCTTAACCATCTGAGACACGTGATATATGATTTCTTGAAATGCACATAGCAGATAAGTTGGATGTGCACGTCCCTGACCGGATTCGAACCTACGCTCTCCGTATCGAATCTATTTATATTTATGTGATTTGCTATCACGGTATGCATGTGTATAGGCAAAAGTTTTCCACTTATCACGTAATATAAAAACAAATGACATTTTCACCCTAACTATTTTCCGTTCGTCAACAAAATCTAGTCGGCTGCTATGCCATGACTTTGGAGGCGTGTGCAAAGGCACTTAAAACTTGAAGTTTTCCAAACGATCAAAACCAATATACCAATATTGGATCCAAGTTTCCACATGTGCGGCCAGGGTTCGGGGTTAACGACGCGTGTAAGCCAAATGGGCGGCGAGCGTGCTGCCAAAGTTAACTAAAACGATTTAAACTGCAATGTGCCCGCAAATATATTACCCCGCAACAAGCAAATGTGCAAGCGGGACGCGACGTCACGTATTACACGTATTGTACACTTTCTGTTTGGTACTTTATTGTATTTATAGTACCTGCATCATCATGTCCCGTACCTTATCACACTTAAAAATAATATTTCAATCTCCATTCGGCTCTATTACTCGTCAACTCATCATCCACTCCCTTTACATACATGTCCTCTTTCACAACCAATTTCCAACCATCTCTTCTTTTTTCACATTGGATAGATATATCCCCTTACCTTATCAGCCGATAGACGTCCACAGCTAAACATAGGCCTCTTGCATGGACCTCCAAGAACAACGGTTGTTACGGTATTACGGTTCACTTTTGCTGGTACGGTTCTCTTGGAATAAAATACGTGTCGCTTGTTTAGACGTTTAATGCCAACTAACTTCAGTATAATGTAGGTACAATATCGTAAGTGCGTTCACGCGCGTTCACGCGTATTGAATTAACAACGGTCTTGAACCGCCAGCATCTAGCGGCTCCCTGCAACCCGCTTGATATCCTCGAACCACCTAGTGCGGGGTCGCTTAACACTGCACTTTCCGGTGCGCGGTCGCCATTCCAGCACCTTGGGACCCAACGTCCATCGGCACATTGAACTATGTGGCCTGCCCATTGCCACTTCAGCTTCGTGACTAGCTGAGCTATGTCAGTGACTTTGGTTCGTCTGCGAATTTCCGCATACCTGATTCGATCACGCAGTGAAACTCCAAGCATAGCTCATTTCATCGCCCTCTGAGTGACTTTGAGCTTTCTAATAAGGCCTATAGTCAACGCCCTAGTCTCGGATCGGTAGGTCATCACTGGCAACATGCACTGTTCGAAGTACGATTGTAAATGTAAAATAGGTATGTTCTAAGCAACAAAACTCCTGATTGGTACTGCAGACGCCCTGCTGTTTCAGCCGCATAGTTTTTGTTCCCATGGGAATATTACAGCGATAAGATATAATTATGACAATAACACTCGCAAATAAACATGGTTTTCTATTGGTAAAATAATTTTCAAAATCGGTTCAATAATTCCAAAGATTATCCCTCACATACATCACATCAAACTTTATCTCTATAATTTTAGTATAGATAATAGTAGTATAGATGAAATAAGCTCGCATTAGCGTTGGTGGATGTGTAGAGAAGATAACATGAGAAAACGGTGGTGAGTTAAGATGTACTCGTTTGTAACTCGTGTTTAAGCGGTAGTAGAGATTTGCTTTTAATGCATTAATGAATAAAGAAAAAAATATGCAAATTCGCTATTGTAATAATTAGTATATATTATAATATTGTAATTACTAAATTGTAAATCTAGGGAATTCTATGCATATAATGAAAAGATTTACAAATATAACTGGGTAGGTGTACACTTTTTCAGATCTAATTTGAACAGGTGTCTTATATATCTAAACAAACAAACTAAAATGAACCCCTACCTAATTAATTGTACATCCAAGCGCTAGCTTACTGTTGTAAAAAATAAAGTAAAAAAATTATGTCACAATGCGAATTAGCATTTATTTTTCGTCGGTACAAATTAAATCACATTTCGTATTTTACTCCAATTCATTTCCGTTGTTTCGCCTTCATGAGTTTTAAGTTTAAATTACAAATCCCTGGACGGACTCCACATAAAGTCTGCTGAGCGCTGAAATTGCCGTGGCAATGCGCCAAAACCAAAATAACTTATTTTTTTCACTTACCCTCTAATTGCACGGACGTGCGTGAGTTTAAAAATTAATTAAATAAACTCCGTGACACTACGCCCTTTTCTTTATGAAGAGCTGACTTGCCCCGGATATTTTAGTGATAATTTGTAGTAAATTAAATGTAAAGCAAAATGTAACTAACTAAAGACTCTTGTTTGAACCTTGCTAATTGAATGCAAGAAAAAATAGCTTCCCTTGATAAAATATTATAATATTTTCCCGACATATTTTCATTATCAACTAAAGCCTCACTGCCTAAAGCTTTTAATAAGGATAGCTCAGCGGTAAAGCGGTCGGACTCATCTCCGAGGGTTGGTGGTTCGATTGGCCCCGTTGGACTAATGTAGTATCCACTCCTAATAATCTTTCTCGACTAGTTGGAGGGTATTGATATGACGATATGTAGATATGATATGATGAATTTAAAAGATATGGCAAATATTCTTCATTGATCTCATGATGAGACAGTCAATCTCATCATGAGATCAATGCACAGTTGTGTGTGGTGCACTATCTATTCACTCACTCGTAGTCCGACGGGACAACATACCGATACGACCGGTACGGAGGGTACCGGTATACCCCGGGAGGACATAGAAAACCATTCGGCCACCAAACCATCAAGTTCCCTTTACGCTATCCCAATCGAAGGCAATTAAACAAAAACATTCATTCAAAAGTTATGGCCGAAAAAAGGAAAATACGAAAAAAAGAAAATCATTTCAGGAGTGAAATTCATAACAAACATCGACGGCGGGCGCGCACTCCGTTTCGTGAAAATCATGGCGGCGAATTAAAATTTTAAATCTCCGAACCGAGCGTCGGACAATCTGTAAAAGTAATAACTTTGTTAAAATATTAAAAAGTTTGCAGTGGCATTTCATTTATGCTTATTGCAACCTGGTGTAGCGGGGATTTATAGACCGGAATATCAAAAGATCAAACATATTTTATTTCATCCCCCTTTTTAGGGTTCTGTAGTCAACAATGGACACTTATAGTTTGGCCATATCCATGCATCTGTCCGCGGCTTAGCGCAGAGACTAGACCTTAAAAGAATTACCTATTACCTATTATTTTAAGGGTACGTACGTTTTTACAATAAACTGCCACATGAAACCACGGGTATTTATCTCAAAAAGTTCAAAAGTTTTTATTAAACGCAAGCTATTATAAAACTCGTATTAATGTGTTGATAATCATCTTAACGATATAAAAGCTTGGAAATTGCACTATATTTTGACTGGCTACTTAAGTACCTATTGTTAAATGGTGATGAAAAAAACCTGGCTGTCTGTGTATGTTCTTTCTCACCGTGTTTGGCACCCTTGTAACTTTAATTTTAAGTTTTCGATTAATTATTATCACCATTATTTAATAATAACCTGACAAAAGTTTCGAAAGTGCTTGTAAACAAAACATTATTGAAATAAATGAACTTTGACTTTGACATACAAGTTTTACAAAGGCGTTTTTTTAAAGGCGAAAGTTTGTGTGTGCATAAGCTAAGTTTTTTACTTCCATGCTCTCTTTTCTTCACCCCTTCTACGAAAACTTGACGACCTTTTGACGGGATTCATGAAAAACTGAAATTCAGCTATTTTTTTATAAATCAACTCTTCTTTTTGTATCTTGTTGTTGTTGTTGTTGTTTGTAATCCTCCCGTTGTTATTTGTTACACTGATCTTGGCAACACTGTTTTTGAACTACGTTATTTTTTTAGCCCGCAACCCGCAGATGAACTAAGTAATAAAAACCCCACTCTGTTGGCTTGTACCACCAACACCCGAATGCGTTCGCTTGTCAACTAAATACACACGGTTGCACCTCATTACTCTTTTATTAATTAACTCTCAGCAATTGACATTCAGTTAATTGTTTAATTGTTTGCTGTGCTGATTCGACAATTCGAATTATGTATTAATGACATTTCCGGCCTGTGGCGCAACTCTGTAACGATGTTTTATAACTCAACAGTGTGAGCTTCGAATTTGACTCTATTTGACTCTATCTACAGTATTCCTGTTAGAAAGAGAGTTTTAGTGACGAAACTCACACTGAAAAATTACATAATAGTTATACTGCTTGGGCTCCTGACGTGATTCTCATGTTCTCATGTTGAAAGTCGTAGAAGAGTGTCTTGATTATAGCATAGTATGAGAAATAAGTTCCACGCAAGTTTTGAGAAGAAGACATTGCGATATGCACGTGAACAATCTACTTAATTATGGTATTTTTTCTATTTTAAAAAAAAACTTATAAAACTTATCACATGACAGTAGACAATTGTAGTTACGATTGTATGTGTAACAACAATTACTAAAGTAATTTCTTTACACACAAATAAAGATATTCCATTGTCATCTGTTAGTTAAAGATTGTTCGTAGCACGTCGTAGCATCTCGTAGAGGGCTGTGCTACGTGTCGACCTTAAGGGTTACGTCAAGGTCATCAAATTGTTTATGCGCCTTTAGAGGTTCTAAGTGCTACACTGAAGTTATAACTCGGGCTAAATATCTGGCAAGGGTTTTTTTAACTGCCGTGACAGCTTTGAGTTCTAGCCTATTTAAGCCTAGGAAATAGAAAAGGAGTTACGAGTATAAAAATATTATTTGTTTACGCAAATGAAGCCCACTTAATAGAATCAATTGATTATTACTATTTATTGTAAATTTTTAAATAGTTTGGCATGGCTTACATACGTATATTACATGCGTAATTTATTCTCGGAAATGTTTTACGATATATAAAATTAATTTTCGAACACACATTAAATTACAATAAACGCCGTGTTATTGAAAATTATTACATCACAATGGAAACGGTCGTTGAGTATTAAACCAGTACTCGGCTAAAGTAAATAGTTTAAAATTGGTTCTCATTTGGTATTACTGTAATGCAATTTTGCGATATATCATTGTTAAATTAATATGTAATTTATAACTAGTTTCATTAGAAAATGACTTGTTTAATTGCTTAACTATTCAACTTTCATATACTGTATAACCATAATTTAACTGGTATACCTAAACCAAAACCTTAGCAGTCCTCGTGTTGTAAATACCTTGCTTTAAAATTGCTTGATGTTTTTCTACAATGCTTACTTTTTGACACCCGCGTAATGCAGTTTGACCCTGCTTTATGCATCTTTCTGCATTCTGCACGGCCATGCGTTCCATTTCCACAAACAGATTACTTGATTATACAATATCTATATATTTTGACGGCCTCCGTGGCGCAGTGGTATGCCGATTGAGATTTTCCTAATTGACCTAGGTCTGGCTGGTGGGAGGCTTTGGCCGTGACTAGTTACCACCATACCGACAAAGACGTACCGCCAAGCAATTTATCGTCCCGGTACGATGTCGTATAGAAACCGAAAAGAGATGTGGATTTTGAACCTCGTCCTAACAAGTTAGCCTGCTTCCATCTTAGACTGCATCATCACTTACCATCAGGTGAGATTGTAGTCAAGGGCTAACTTGTAAAGAATAAAAAAAAAAGATTGAACTTATGATAATTTTATCTTACAATTAAAAAAATTAGGTTCAGTCGGTTGTGTGAAGTGAACCAATTGAAACTTACTTAATATGAAAGAAACAATTGATTTTTAAATCAATTGTTTATATTATGTTTAATTGTACACCCAAAGCAAAGCCGTTCATAAACTTTAATTACTAGTCATTAAATAGTTTCACAAGTTATATACTTACGACGTATAATGGAGCCATGTTTACAATACTGCCCAACAATCTATATAATAAAGTTTGATTTACGGTCTGTGGGTCAAAGCGAAAACTGGCGCCTAGTTGCTACGAATGGGATACATTTCCATTAGTTTGATTAATTTTCGAGCGTATAATTTGGTTTTTCATCTGTTACTCAGTATTTATTATGGATATAAGTTGTACAAAACATAATATAACATTTGTATGTTTAGGAAAAAAAAATTCTTAAATTATTTTCTACTTCTTTCAACAAACTGATATTGTCTGTTTATTGTTGTTGTTATTGTTGGTGTTGTTGTTGGTGGTGCTGATGAGTGTGCTCACAATGGTGAGCTACATTATCAGCGAGTAGCATATATAATATCCCCGTATTCCCACGATAACAGCTGCGCGGGTGTAACAGTAGTGCGTTTGCTAGTATGTAATAATTTGTTTTATTCTTTACAAGTTAGCCCTTAACTGCAAAATATCACATGATGGTAAGTGATGATGCAGTCTAAGATGGAAGCTGGCTAACTTGTTAGGAGGAGGATGAAAATCCACACCCCTTTCGGTTTCTACACTACATCATACCGGAACGCTAAATCGCTTGGCGATACGTCTTTGTCGGTAGGGTAACCGACCACGGCCGAAGCCTCCCACCATCAAAAAAAAGTGTGGACACAATGGTGAGCTACATTATCAGCGAATACCATAAGATATATAATATCCCCGTATTCCCATGGGAACAGCTGCGCGGGTTTAACAGTATTGCGTTTGCTAGTATGTAATAATTACAGTTATCAATGTCATTATATCTCTGCTAGATTATCTAACAATAAAAAAAATATGTCTGAAAATCATTTAAAAACGGGCAATAATGAAATAAAACTAAACTAAAAGCTTGACGTATTAAAGATCTTACCAAAGTTAACCTACTTGTTCTATGATCTATGTGCCTAGTGGGAGTTTTCAATATTTTCATACTGTTACTATCGCGTTGACGTAAACGCGAATTTATATGAAATTAAACACACAGTTGTGCATGAAACATTTGTGCAGTAAGTGCCACTAGATGGCGCTGTTTCAATTTCTTAAAAAATCGCGTTTACGTTAACGCGATAGTAACAGTATCAAACTGCCGCCAGGCCCTCTGTAAATAGCCTCATGTCGGCATACAGCAAGGCGGCAACTTTCAAATGTCAACCGGAAGTGCGGGTTATCGCTCACTGGGGGTGGGCTCTGCACACCACGTCATTTCCGGTTCCCACAATCTCGCGTTTCACGCCGTAATTGAGTTAGTTTCTAGACTCGCCAGAGCATGACTCTAGAGCTGTGTTCTAAGTTAATTGTGATGCATGCCCATGATCTAGATTGTATGTAGAACGGCTAGATTAAATTGAATTACAAATCGTGTTGACCTAAATTAATTGAGTCGTATCTGTATTTTGTTTTGTACTGCCAGATGACGTCATAACGGATGGCTCGCCTGATATTAAATGCAAAGTCATCAAAATTCAAATTATTTCAAATAGCTGAAATAAATAAATACCTGGACATACTAGCTAGGATCATGTGCATGTCCCATAATGTACTTTCAATTTTAACGGTACAGTTTTATTAGACTTACACGAAAAAAACAATGACCTATATATATTAGAATTACATAAAGAAAAAAACAAATAACTGTTACACACTTTTCGGATTAGAAACACTAATGACACTAATATTATAAAGTTTGAGTGTGTGTAAATGTGTGTGTTTGTTTCTTCTTTACACCATAACTACTGATTAAATTGATATTTTACACGAAAAAACACTTCACTGGAATAAAATCACGGCTCCCAAGTTTTTTTCGAAAATTTGAATTTCATGCGGACGAAATCGAGGGAGTCCGCATTTCATATTCGTTGGGACGAAAGAGATGGGACTGGAAATTACTTCTATTTCTCTTCATGAGATCTTGCTAATGCTAAACGCAAATCTCGAGAACAGCTAAACTAATTTCTTTTTCTAGAATATTTCTTGAAGTACTAGGAAGTAAGAAGTTCTTACGGAAGAAAAGACTCACAGACAAAAATTTAAAAAGTCATAAAGCAACACTATAACAATACAAATGATTCGTAATAATACTTAAAAGTCACAGGGTAGAGTAAAAGTAGGATAGGGGTAAAGTAGGGTAGTGGTAGCTACCTACCCCTAGGTATCTCTTCACTGGAGGCGACTACCTAGGTGGACGGTAGAGGTAGAGCAGGGGCAGGGATAGGGAAGAAGTGCTCACAAATCAAAGCGAAAACCTTTTCATAATACTAACTTTTCATAATACTAACTTTTCATAATACTAGGTGCTTTTCACTTTTACAACCGCAATAGAATGATTACACACATGAATTACTGCACAATATCGGATGTGAGTCATTCGATCACATTATCAGCACTTATCGTTCGCTGAGTGCGCTCTGTACTCCGCCGCTCGCTAATTTGAAATCGATAATGCTCTAATGTAAATACCTAATTACCGACTACTTAGATACACGTATTAACTTCTCATTGTATTCTATTCAGCACGTTATATACGATGCAAATTATCCTTGAATCAATCGAATTTATAGTTGAACTTCCTTATTTTACACTAATTAACAATATAGTACTTAGTATAATTACACACACACCAATAGTACTTAGTATAATTAGAGCTTACTTATACCACAGTATATAAGTGAATAAATATTATGACCTAACTAAAAATGGCCATTTTATGGGTTAGTCTGTATGCCGTAGAAGTAGGTGCTGGACCGCCTTCGGGAAACTTCGCGATATCTTTTAGTTCGTAATTCCTCAGTGCCTGAAGACAAAATTCATGGAATAGTGTGTGTTGCCATTGATGACCTATGTTTCCGAGACTTGGTCGCTAACTATGGGCCTCATAAGAAGGCTCAGAGTCACACTGCGGGCGATGGAACGAGCTAGGAGTATATCTGCGTGATCCAATCAAAAATGGGGAGATCCGCAAAAGAACCGAAGTGACCGACATAGCTCAACGTGTCGCGAAGCTGAAATGGCACTAGAAAGCGTAGTGTTGATCGACCCCCACCAGGTGGACTGACGACATCAGGCGAGTCGCAGGGATTCGCTCAATGCGATCAAGATCATGATGTTTGGAGATCCCTACAAAAGGCCTATGTCCTGTACTGGATGTCCATCGGCTGATATGATAATGATGATGACACCTAAACATACAATATAACAGCGCTCAACTCCCCCGTCTTAGGTATAAAACATTTGCTTAGAATCAAGATTAAACGTCGTTTACACTTAGCCCGCATTCGCACAAGAGCTTTTTTAACGGTCGTTCAAATACAACAAATGCATTCCCAAGTATATACGAAAGCGTTATTAAAACACAACGCTTTTATTCGAGCAGTGTTGCATTTCCAATTTTGGGCGTTGGAAATTGATCTTCACTTAACTTCATGTTATGTTTGAACGCTATTTTAGCGAACGTTAAAAAGCGTTCAATTACAACTAATGCATTCCCAAGGAGATGTTCACAGGACAGCGTTATTAAAACACGACTTTTTTTTCGAGCAGTGTTGCATTTCCAATTTTGGGCGTTGGAAATAGACCTTCATTTAACTTCATACTATATTTGAACGCTTTTTTAACGTCCGTTAAAAAATCTCTCGTGCGAATGAAGGCTACGCTATTCGCGCCTCGCAGCAACACATTTGTAAGAAATAGGGCTATAATTTTGAAAACTAGAACGGCGCAGATCCACTGCAATACATTTAAAAGCTTTGTTTATTTCATCTCAGCTCGGGCCGAGATAAAAACGTTAACGAAATAAAAGCAGCTCCAACAATGGCCGGCGTCAAATTCAGAGCTATTCATTTACCAAATAAATAATATGACCTCTAAAGAGGCGCTTTTAGGAGAAATTCGTTGAAATTACTGGAATTTTCGACCTTATCATTATTATATCTCTCTCTATTAGGCTTTTTATAATGGTCTAATATAGAGCTGTTCTTATCTATACTAATATTATACAGAGGTAAGCGAAGGCCGTGATAGCCCAGTGGATATGACCTCTGCCTCCGATTCCGGAGGGTGTGGGTTCGAATCTAGTCCCGGGCATGCACCTCCAACTTTTCAGTTGTGTGCATTTTAAGAAATTAAATATCACGTGTCTCAAACGGTGAAGGAAAACATCGTGAGGAAACCTGCATACCAGAGAATTTTCTTAATTCTCTGCGTGTGTGAAGTCTGCCAATCCGCATTGGGCCAGCGTGGTGGACTAAGGCCTAATCCCTCTCATTCTGAGAGGAGACTCGAACTCAGCAGTGAGCCGAATATGGGTTGATAACGACGAAGCGAAGGCTGGAATATATTGTTCCAACAATCTTTAACGATCTTTCGGATACGGCCAAAAATCTTGTAAAAGATACTAATATATTTACGAACGTACATAAGCTGCCACAAAAAGTATTCCTTTAGAAAGTAAAGGAATACTTTTTGGGTCAGCCTGTGTAACGTCGCAGCAGCGGTTCACTCACACTTTTACGATATTTATTTAACTACCCGTTAATTTCTCGATTCTCCTTGGTTTTTCTTCTCTTTTGTTTGTTAATTATTTTTGTTCTTAAATATTATATTATGTTATAATAACCAGTGCACAGTAAAACCAACTGTGGTTGTGTTGCACTATGGTTAGGCTTTGGTTAGGAATTTAAATGTGTTTTTGTAGAATAATAAATAAATAAAAAAGGTAAATTTTGCGAGTTTTGTATGTTACTTAATAAAACCGAATTTAAAAATTATTTTACCAGTGGAAAGCCCCGTTATTTGTAAGTGTCATGTCATATATCTTATCCCCGTATTGTCACGGAAGTGGAAAGTATGCGAGTGAAACCGCGGGTCGTGGGCTAGTGTAATAATAAAGGTATTATTTTATAGGCTTATGCGGTGGAAAAGTTCGACCTATCTGCAATTCCCAGTTACTCAAAGTCCCTTTAGAAACTTGAGTTATTTATAAAACTTATGTTTTGTATAAGTTTGTTTGTTGTTTGTTCGGTATGCATTAAACAGATTGCTTGTTTAGTTGTTCTGTCGTTCCTTTTAGTTCTTTCCTCCGTTGCCAACAATATTAACTTTGCCCATTTTAGTAAATCTCACTGGCTTTTCGAATTATTCATCAGATATTACTGCTAATGTTGTCCAGACTAGTTACATAATTTAATATAAATGAAATATAAAATTTTAAAAATCCCCAGCCCTCGTAAATGGCTGGAATATCGAATTTTTACTTAGAATAGTCCTTTTCAACATAATAATATTTTTATCATAAAAATTGGACCGACTTCAAAGACGTATTTCAGTTATTTTGATATTAACATAATATTGCTAAACCGATTTTCATGAAAATGAAACGGAACCAATCTGAAAATAAACTCTTTCAAACAATAAAATAATTTACAAAATTGGCAATTGGCAAAATTTGCAACAAAGGTCAAAGGCATAAGAGTTTGATAAAGTATAACTAAAATTTGATTTCTATTCATCATCATCATCACAACAGGCGATATATATTAAGTGCACTACAGGATATAGTGACTGGTAGCAGCGACAGTGTTTTGTTGTGTTGTTGTATTTTGTGGTAGAGGAAACACCTCGAGCATGTCCCAGGACTTGTGACCTTGAGATTAGATTCAAGGGATTCCTTTAGAATGCATCAACACTCACCTTACCTGCCCGACGAGTACTCCTTGCCCATACTAAACACCTTATGAAAAACAATAATTACAACACAAAACATTATCAATTATTACAACACAAAAAAATATTCCACAAAATCACTAACGCGACTGGCAGCGTGACGGTGTCTACGCTGTCTAACAAACAATTGAGCTCAAATCTTCAAATACCCTCTTATTTATACTAACACCTCCTGTCTACAATAACATAACAGGCAATTCAGTCCACCGACTGATGTCCTCAGTCCACCTGGTGGGGGAGGACCAACACTGCGTTTTCAAATGCGTGGTCGCCATTCCAACACATAGGGACCCCAACATCCATGTGCCCGATACATAGCCATTAGTTGATATTGGTTGATAAGAAAATGTTAAGAATCTTGTATTACGGTAACCGGTATTATGAATCTGGTATTTTGAGAATCTGGTGATATGCTCTAGGGAGATTTTAATCACATTCTGAGTAACGAATCTTGCACAGTTCTAGTAGATGGACGTCTTTAGTGTATTCTGTGTATAGTTTCCAGACTTCTCCGAAACCAATTAGCCTTTGAGCGCTCCTGTAGAACCTGAGATACTAATTGGTAACGGAATTCGTATACAAAAGTAACTCACTACGAATATTGAGACTTGTTTGTTAGAGTAGGATTCCTTTTGTATTTTGTTCGTGAATGCAGGGGAAGCTTTTAATTAATTTGCAGCTTTTTAAGGTACATAATGGTATTTAGTTGGTTTAATTTTTTAAATGGTAGTGGACAGAGGCAGCATTCAACTAATCAACTTTGATGAACATTTTTTTTATTACTCCTTCCTCGTAAGTATATAACGACATTTTAAATGTTTATTTTACTTTATTAAGATTTTCACAACATTTTAAAGGTCTATATCAGCGGACATTTTTTTTTCTTTTTTTTTGTTGTATAATTTTATAAATTTATTAGAATAGATTAATATTTTTTATTATAATTATTTAACAATTTAACCAATAGGCCACTTGACGTAAATGTAATTTGTAGTTTTAAGTGTACTTTAATTTTTAAATTTAACCGGACAACAAACACCACTGTTGTATATTTAAAAGATAGCTTCGTTTAGTACTAGAACTTTTTAAGTTTACCTATGTATAACATTAATAATCAATACTATAGATTATTAATGTTTCTAGTTGTCATTGTTGGTATATCAATAAATAAATAAATAAATAGATACGTCAGACGTTGTATACGAAAGTTGGTTTAAAGAAAAGGTTAAATTTTTATGGGTGGTAACTTAAAATAAACTCTAATCGTATTTTTAAAACCCCGACACAAATAGTGTTATAAGTTTGATCGCTATGTGTGTGTAGTAAAAACAACATAGCAATGTGCATATATGCCCAATATGGATGTAGAGTATTTTTTTGAAAGCTCACTAAAACAGTAAACTTTAACAAAATCGGTCAAAAAGTTAAGGCGGGTGAAAATGTTCTACTTCGTACTACGTACATAATTTAAAAACATCTATTGCTTACTTTTGAAAAATATTTTAATGTTCTCTTGTTCTTACTACCCCCTGCTCCCCTTTCATAGGAAGGGGGTCAGGTCCTAGCTATAACAAACAGCCGGAGCTACTCGTACGTATATCACAAAATATAATTCTACTAATATTATAAACGCGAAAGTTTGTAAGGATGTTTGGATGTTTGTTACTCTTTAAAGCCGCTACTACTGAAGCGATTTAGCTGAAATTTGGAATGGAAATAGATTTTACTCTGGATTGACACATAAGCTACTTTTTATCCCGAAAAAAACCATGATTTCCCGAGATTTGCGAAAACTGATGATTTTGATGATATGAATGTTTGTTACTCTTTCACGCCTCGACTACTGAACCGAATTAGCTGAAATTTTGTATCGAGAAATATTATAGCATGGATTAACACATATACTACTTTTTATTCCGGAAAAATTAATGGTTCCCGAGCCTCTACTACTAACTTTTGAAAAATATTTTAATGCTCACTTGTTACTACTCCCCGCTCCTCTTTCATAGGAAGGGGGTCAGGTCCTAGCTATAACAAACGGCCGGAGCTACTCGTACGTATAACACAAAATATAATAATGAATAATTGTATGATTGTATTGTTCCAGTGTTCCCCAATGTGCCCGCGGCGCCCGGCATGCCCTGCGCGGGGGAGGACCGTAAGTGCTTCCTTTGTTTTAATTTAATTGCTCCGCAAACACAAGTCGGTAATGAGCCAGCAATGGGCGGGTCATTCTACTCGCGCACGGTCGGTTCGCTTATTTTGTAATGCTCAAATCTATATCTATATATATAAAAATGAATTGCTGTTCGTTAGTCTCGCTAAAACTCGAGAACGGCTTAACGGATTTATCTTATCTTGGTCTTGAAATGTTCGTGGAGGTATAGGGAAGGTTGAAAAGGTGAGAAAAAATCAAATAATTTCCGAGAAAACCCTAAAAACTGCCCTTTTCTATTTCCTATACAAACGTTTAAGAGTCAAGCGGTAGGGGTAGGGTAGGGGTAGAGGTATAGAAGGGTAGAGTAGGGATAGAGAATAAGTGCACTTATGTCAAAACGAAGCTTGACCGGGTCCGCTAGTATATATATAAAAGAAAGTCGTGTTGGTCACAACACTTATAAACTCGAGATCAGCTGGACCGATTTTCATGGTTTTTGATTCGTTGAATTTGTCTCCGCCAAGAATAGCAGAATACATCTTAAAAACAATAAAAACTTGAAGAATAAATTATTATGAACGATGAATAATTTTCCATAAATGTTACTTACTATGTTTAGTACCTGTCAAACATTTGTTGTCCATCCTGTCAAATGATTGACATTTATACGTGCGTTCAGAAATACTGACAAATGACGCATTTTCGCGTGCGTTCATGAATTTATTTTGTGTAAATTACAGTTTCTATTTCCGAAAACAATTTCTAAGATTTATTCTATATGTAAAGTTTGCTCAAAATCGGTTGTCATTTATCACATTTTTTGTAACAAATGAATTCAGAAGTAGGGTAGGGGTATGGTAGGGGTAGGGTAGGGTAGGGTAGGAGTATGGTAGGGATTGGGTAGGGTAGGGTAGGGGTAGGGTAGCGGTAGGGTAGGTGTAGGGTAGGGTAGGGGTAAAGTAGGGTAGGGGTAAAGTAGGGGTAGGATTAGGGTAGTGTAGGGTAGGGGTAGGGAAGAAGTGCAAATAAATGAATAATTCAAAGCGAAGCTTGACCGAGTCCGCTAGTAATTATATAGCGATACTGTGCACTACGCATAAGCTGTTACTCACTATCCAATCAAATCCATACTTTTTGACGGCTTCCGATTTCCGATGATTTACAAGTCTGAGGTCCTAGGTTTGATACTCGGCTGGGCCGATTAAGGTTTTCTTAATTGGTCCAGGTCTAGTAGGAGGCTTCGGTCGTGGCTAGTTACCACCTTATCGGAAAAACGCTGCCTATAGAATTTCAATTCATAAATGACAAAAATCAAAAAAGCTATTTCTTGTTTTTTAGCGTGCGCCAAAAGTTGAAATGAAATGTCCTACTTATGTTAATCGCTGTCATATTTATTTATAGGCAAACATTTTTATTTCTGTTGTGAGAAGTTTTTACCCTTTATTTTGCCCCATAACTAATTTTGATACAGAGCACCTCCAAGGCACGCTACGCCACTGGTGATCCGGGACAGGCCTGGCGGACTTGTTTTAGCGCAAATGTACAGGTACATGGTCGCTTCACCCCGGGGTGACTTAAACAGGTCGCCGCTCGGATCGGACGCTTTTGCACACGCTGCGCGCTCACCCGTTTGTTATCGTTCGTCGTTTGTAATAATATTAACCAAAAAAAAAAATATCGCGCGTTAAATCTAGTAATAAGTATTTTTTATTTGAAGACAACCCTAACGTTGTTTGATTATAAACAATAAAAATAAAAACTGTAAGTAAATAAAGCGGCTTGCTAATAATTTTGTTTTTTGCTGAATTGCGCCGTATTGTGTCGTAGCGAGATTCGCTATTTATTTTGTGGAGTGAATCTTCTGTACTTGTACATATGTTTTCTGTGTCCGGGATACAAACTTTGTCTAAGTATTCGTAGCTGAACAAGCTAACCACTCAGCCAATAAGGTAGTCGATATGAAGTACCATTTATTTACTCATTGCTACAATAAACGTCGAAATACGGAAATAATAGAACAAAAGCTTTTTAATGAAACGAATGAGGTGAAGTAGTCTGCGCCGTAATACGGTCAAGATATATTTAATTTTACTTTAATTTTATTATAATTTATATTTATTATAGTTATTGTTCGTGAATTTATTTATACTTTAGAGAGAGACAATTGCGATGATAACAACTTTTCAGAATAATTGCTTTTGTTTTTTGATCATCGTTTAAGTTTACAGGGAAATTCTAGAACCCTGATTATTTATTTATTTATTTATTTATTTATTTATTTGGTCCACCAGTGACTGTTTGATGTAACAGTCACTGGTGGTTTACATAATTACAATCTAAAATCATAAACACAAGGCTTTTTTTTTATTTTGACAAGTTAGCCCTTGACTGCAATCTCACCTGATGGTAAGTGGTGATGCAGTCTAAGATGGAAACGGGCTAACTTGTTAGGAGGAGGATGAAAATCCTTTCTACACGACATCGTACCGGAACGCTAAATCGCTTGGCGGTACGTCTTTGCCGGTAGGGTGGTAACTAGCCACGGCCGAAGCCTTCCACCAGCCAGACCTGAACCAATTAAGAAAATCTCAATCTGCCCAGCTGGGGATCGAACCCAGGAACTCCGTTTTGTAAATCCACCGCGCATACCACTGCGCCACGGGCCGACAAAAGCAAAAAGAGGCTATGCACAATCAAATAAACGTAGACACGGCATGCTCATTTCCGTAATATTAAAATAAATAAACGTTTACACAAAATCAGTTTACATAAGAAAAATATATTTTACAGAGAAACAGCTACTATTTGAGTGTTATAATATAATATACAATACAAAAAAAATATTGTTATTTATAGACATTACCTATTATTTTTTATTTAATGACAAGTTAGAACATTACATCCGATGTTAAGTCAGGATGCAGTGTAAAATGCTGGCTGGGTTGCGGTCGCTTAATAAAAAAAAACATTCCCGTGGCCCAGTCATTAAGTGACGAGTTGGAACACCGTGGGGTTTTAGTCGGTTGAAGTCCGACATAACCGCCTCGCCTCCCCGTGGCGAGTTTTTTTTACGTAGGGAATTATGTGTGGGTTTTCCTCATCGATTTCACCACTTAAAAAAAGGATGCAGTCTAAAATGAAAGCGGGCTCACTTGGAGTAAGTACAAGTTTATACTAGCCATAACTCTGACGGTTTCTACGAGACATCGCACCGGAAGGATCGCTTAGCGGAATATTTGCCACTAGGCTGGTCGGCCACGGCCAATGTTTTCACCAGACAAATTCAAGAAAGCCGTTGCATGTTTTATGCTTCTATTATCACCATTTCTGTTACCACATACCCAAAAACACTCTCAATGAAAAATGTTACTAGGTACGCAAAATCATTTGATTTCGTTGCGTCAGAGTTTATATACAGATACACTAGTTTTTGTTTTATTTAATTAAAAATATAATAGTTATGATTTTAGATGCATTCAAAGTTCACATAAATATCGACTCCTGCTAACGGTCGCGATATTGTGCGTGACGTCATCACACAACGTTTGCTCACCTGTTATAGACAATTTCGTACGTCTGCCTTACCTACTGACGAACTAATGATTAAAATTTAAATTTGATTCTCTACTTTTAATGTTTTTATAACTCGACATTGAGAGCCTCAAAGTAATATCTATCTCTGTCACTAACACCACTATATAGAGAAATAGATAAAGATAGATTGAACCTGGCTCGAATTATGTTTGTACTGTATTTGTTTAGTAGCCGAGTTTCAAGTTGCACACGAGTTATAGTTGCAGAATGGCGCTACTGATTGCAATTTCAGAACCTTTTCGGGTTTTGTTTTCGGATCTCTGTAATCGTTTTTGTTTGTACCAAACATACAAATATTCATGATATTTTTTATGTTACCGAATATCACAACTGCACGTTGAACGTAAACTATGAAAAATATGTCACGTGCGATACAGGGCTTGCAAACTTTTTGTCAGATGCTCGCAACAGTTTTAGCATGTTGGAATATTTTCACAAAATTATTATTTTACGTCAGACTCGACGTATAACAACACCATCTGTAGCATACAGTGTTTATATTTCACAAAACGATTCTAACAGGTAACACTTGAACTCTCGTCTCTATTGCTAAGCTCATAAACGTTATTTTCGCGTGTACGTGATGCAGTTGGCTGGAGAACATTCTAGGTGTAGGGTACGTACGTATATTTTATTATTTAAAGGGACGTGAATAAGATATCGCCGCGCTTTCTAGGTCAAAGTCAACTCCGCTGTAGGTACCTGTTACCTGCATGTATTATTTATTTATTTATTCATGCTCTTATTTTGGGAGTATTCCATTCCATTATATATAGTAAAAGTTATACGGTATTTTAAAAATTACTCACAAAAATCGGTTATTCCTTTTAACTAGCCCATCAAATCAGGGATCCGTAGAGTTAATTTTTCGTGAGTAGCTTCATCTCGATGAGACGATTAACTTTTTTATTTACGAAATTTCTTGATTCTGGTAGCTAACTGAGTTACCAGGAGATAAAAATTTCCAAGCGTCAAACGAAATAATGTATCACGCAATTTGTAGGACATTGTGGCTGTTATGTTGTATTTAACTACTAGCTGACGCCGCGCGGTTTCACCCGCGTGGTTGCCGTCCCCGTAGGAATACGGGGATAATATATATAGCCTATAGCCTTCCTCGATAAATGGGCTATCTACCACTGAAAGAATTTTTCAAATCGGACCAGTAGTTCCTGAGATTAGCGCGATCAATCAAACAAACAAACTCTTCAGCTTTATAATATTAGTATAGATTAATTAATCAAAAGTAAAAAAACCATCTGGTTAGTAACAACTTTTGATAAACTCCTCCCGACTTGTATCATTAAAGAGGTAATTTTTAACAAACATTAGTAGATTTTTTTTTAATTTTCCTGGCGATTTCAGAGTCCTTTACTTGAAACAACCAAACTAGTCATTAAATAAAAAAATAATTCGTCAGTGCCGCCATCTCTGTCGAAATAACAAAACTAATAATGTAAAAATAGAGATTTCCCAAGCATTTAGTGGAACCGATAAATCATCGCAATCGCACGAAATCGTCCACGTCGATAAGATATCGTCAGCAGATAGAGCACGCCAGTCCGTAGTATGCTGCGCCCAGTCCATGTCTTGTTCGGTGGACCTCGTGAAGTTTATGACAGGTGTTGCCATTTATATCGTTAGTAAACAAGTTTCAAAATATTCATGTTAATTGTATTGATTGGTTAATTTAAAAGTTAGTGTGTGTGATCGTTATAGAAGAGATTTTTTTTGACACAATTTTTTTGAGTTGGTTATATCGATTGATGATAAATATTAGGTGCAAGTGCAAGCGGGATATCTGGTTTGACGGCGACGCCGAAATCATAACGTTTGATAGAAACGAAAAATCGCTTAAAACTGTAGCAAAGTTGTAGAGAGACAAATTCTAAAGAAGAAATATCTTAATTGTCTGGTATTTTTCTGGTTATGTTGTCAATATTACTATTTTCCATATTCAATATTATTTATGATAAATTCTATTGGTAACAATGCCACAATAAAAAAGAATTTATTTGATTTTATTAACCGACTTCCAAAAAGGAGGAGGTTCTACGTTCGGCTGTATGTATGTTTTTTTTTTTTTTTTTATGTATGTCCAGCGATTATTCCGTCATTTGTGGACCGATTTTGAAAATTCTTTTTTTGTTTTGAAGGGTTTGATTCCAGGGTGGTCCCATTTTTTTCATGTCAGGATCTGATGATGGCATCCTGGAGAAATCGAGAGGAACTTTCGAAAATCGTAGAGACGGCTAGTGCGTTTGTTAGTGTTTCCATAAGGTATTTTAAACCACTACAATTTTATGAAGGTTTGGAGTTGGTCTGATGATGGAGCTGATACACAGAGTATGGAACTCGTCAACGATTTACAGCAGGTACCTTTTGTTTGGGCTTGATTTCTTTGTTTTGATGAGAACTTTCCACCTAGATAGTTTGTGACTGTATTAAGGGTCTGATGATGAAGACAAAGGACAGTGAAGAGAATTCCTCGACGGTTCACAGTAGCTACCTTGTGTTTGGACTTGATAAATTTGTATTGATGAGAACTTTCCACCTAGATGGGTTGTGACTGTATTAGGGGTCTGGTGATGAAGACGAAGGATAGTTAAGGGAACTCCTCGACGGTTCACAGTAGCTACCTTGTGTTTTGACTTGATAATTTTGTATTGATGAGAACTTTCCACCTGGATAGGTTGTGACTGTATTAGAGGTCTGGTGATAAAGATGAAGGAGAGTTAAGGGAACTCCTCGACGATTCACAGTAGCTACCTTGTGTTTGGACTTGATAAATTTTATACTTATGAGAACTTTCCACCCATATGGATTGTGACTGCATAGGGGGTCTGGTGATGAAGACGGAGGACAGTCACCTTTCACGTTTTTCTGAATATTCATATTACGTGTGGATGAAGGGGGAGTGAAATTTTGTATATGAGTTAAGGTAGTATTTTTAAAATTGGGATAGAAGGACTTAGATACTTATCATAAGAAAATAACGTTTCAACTAATTGCTCATTAATTTTTGTTCACAATCAGTTAGGTGTGCTAACACTAAAAATTAAAAAATAAAAATTTTAATAAAAAAAATTCAACCGACTTCCAACTCAAAAATTAACCTAAACTAAAAAGCAAAAAATAACATCTTACCTATGTGCTACCTTCTGATCAGTTTGAAGGCGGTGCCAATCCAGTGTCGTGTTTTAATTAAAGCCGTTTCTGAATGAACCACAGAAATTGTGTAATTTAAACGGCTTGAATTAAAACATCACTGGCTTGGCACCGCCTTCAAACTGATCAGAAGGTAGCACATAGGTAAGATGTTATTTTTTGCTTTTTAGTTTAGGTTAATTTTTGAGTTGGAAGTCGGTTGAATTTTTTTTATTAAAATTTTTATACAAACCTATCCAAGTCTTAACATTGAAGGGAGATAGGGCCATTATTAAGTTTCTGTACAGATTCGAAGAAATTGTAAGTCTCGAACTGCTATGAACCTGTAACAAATCATCACCATACATAGGTACAAGTTAGTGACATACACCGTCGTTACGAAGGAGTTAAGCCTCATATCTTTCCAACTTAGACTTAGCTTAACTTAAATGAAAATGACGGTAACTAGTAGGTACTTCTTGAGGTGAAAACTGACTCTCTCTCTCTCTCTCTCTCTCTCTCTCTCTCTCTCTCTCTCTCTCTCTCTCTCTCTCTCTCTCTCTCTCTCTCTCTCTCTCTCTCTCTCTCTCTATCTGGCAAAGAACTTTACTATAGCTTGGCAAATTCGTTCGTAACACTCCCGGTGGTCCGAGCGGGCCGGGAGGGGCATAGCGATGCCCCGCTCGCACGACTTTATACCCGGGCAGTCCTTCTCTCTGCCTCTCGCGCGCTCGACTTCACACCCGCGCAGTCCGTTTCTCCCGTCGCCCGCATATAATGGGAGTGTCATCTACGAACTTGCCAGATTATACCTTATTACTAATATACATAAAGGTACATAATATACATAAATTACAAAAATATAAGCACTCTCACTCTCACTTGATTCTACCTAACATATCAATTGACATCGTAGGTACGTACTTGTCTAAAAATTAACCTAATATGTGCAACGTAACAAACTCCGCTTCATGTACTTAATAATTATATCTACAAGCGAAGTGTTAAGCCAACAAAAAACCAAATGTCTTTTTAATTTCAAACATTAGCATAACTTTTCAATAGTTCCGAGCAAATTGTTCTCAGCACTTAACATTTAGCAGCAATTCACGAGAATATAACCGCTGAATGTATGGAAAGGTCGTTTCATAAAGATAGAGGCTTAGACCTTGTCCAGAAGGGGCGAATTCGTCGCGATTCTCTCGCGCGTATTACGCGCGACCGTTGCGTCCACAAGGTGCGTATTACGCGCGAGTATTTGGGGAGGAACTCAGTATGAAACATAGAGTTGAACGCGCACTCGCTCTAGAGTTCGCGCGTTCAACTCTATTTTTCATACTGTCCCTAGTATCTCGACTCGCGCGCAATACGCGCGAATCACGCGCGAGTCGAGAATCTGGCGTATCTAGTGCACGCGATTTACGCGCGTATTTTGAATTCGCGCGATACTTGTGGACGCGATGTATTGATGTCTAGTACTTCGACAACGCGCGTATGAATTTGCGCGATACGATTCGCGACGAATTCGCCCTTTCTGGACTGAGCCTAACTCCCACGGTACGCTTGCAGGCAGCATCTACAGGCGCGGCGCGCGGCGGTGGCGGAAGCTCTACCGAGTTAATGGACACATATTTCAAGCCAAACGCTTTAATAGAGTGAGTATCAAGACTATTATCTCGAATATTGTGTTACTTTCTATAGAATATTGTTTTTTTGAACATAAATTTTAACATTTTCCTTTTCCTGCTGAATATGAATTGTGTTTTTGCAATCTGAAATGGTACTTTACAAACGTTTGATATTATGGAAGTTACTAAACTTATAAGCGTGAGAGGATATGACCTCTGCCTTCGATTCGGGGGGCGTAGGATCGAATCTGGTCCGGGGCATGCACCTCATACTTCTCAATTATGTGCATTTATAAAAATTAAATATCAAGTGTCTTAACCGGTGAAAGAATAACATCGTGAGGAAACCTCTTATACATACCTTAAAATTTTCTTAAATCTCTACGCGTGTGAAGTCTGCCAATCCGCATTGGGCCAGCGTGGTGGACTAACCCACTCATTCTGAGAGGAGACTCGCGCTCAAGAGTGAGCCGAATATGGGTTGCTAATGACGAAACCTTAAACTCCTAATGAGCTAAGTAAATTGTAGTACATTATGAACCAGCTGCACTGTAGAAGGTTCCTAAAACTCTAGTGTGATTTAAAAGTAACATGCTATTTCATACTCTTCTTGATCCAATCTTTTTCAATGGTTTAAGTACTTATAATATTTATAAACAAAAGAAAACTGTTCGAATACTAATTTAAATTTCATTCCAGTTGTGTCAAAACTATAAATTCGAAACAGTCTGCGTGCGTTTTCAATTACCTGCTGAAATAAGCATGACAGTTTTAAAAATATAATATTAGAACTATTTCGAAGTCTCTAAGTTCTTATAATTTAAACCAAAAGGTCTTAATTAACATAGTCGTAATATTCCTTCCAGCGAGCCTTCTGTGCCTTCTGTCAAGACCGCATCTGGGGCCTGGGGCGGCAGGGCTTCAAGTGCATCCAGTGCAAGCTGCTCGTGCACAAGAAGTGCCACAAGCTGGTGCAGAAGCCGTGCTCCAACGAGCACGTCGACCCTATCGAGGTCAAAGATGACGCGAACGGAGAGAGCACACTCGGCAGAGCTTCCTCGGTCAGGTAAGGAGTAATATAGTTAACAGAACCTCGTGGAGGAAAGATACGAGCGTATAGAGTGTGAGACCTTATACAAGATGTCCTGGTAATAGTACGACCATGTCGATCAAAAATAATTACCAAGTATAAAATCAACGATTAAGTAATTTTTAGTATCGACAAAATATTCTGTCTATCACCTCCACTCGCCTCAATTACTCGTCAGCACTTCCTTAAACACAACTATTCTTTCACACACTCCAATCTCCAAATCTCTTCTTTGACGTTCCTCTCTAGTGTCCACACAAGAAAAACTACAATTCGCTGCCTTGCATCTTGCCAGTTAAAACACAGGTGTTTAGTAGCCTGAGCCAGTAATTCTCCTCTCAAGTCTCATTTCGTTCCATTTAATTTCGTAGTTGCGGGTTAGGTGCATTATGACTTTTTTCTTTTTTCGAACTATCTTCTTCGAATATTGTAAGTTGTTTAGACTTTCATCTCAAGTTAGCGAACTTTGTCTATAGGAGTTTCCGTCCATTTCTCTAATGAGATTTAAAAGTCTTAATGGAATTAATGTCTGCGGCGTTTTCTCAAAAAATGCGTTAGCATAATTATTCAAATTAACAAATGGATTTAGAGGTCTTCAGTCTTCTAAGAGCATTAGCGGAACGAAAATTTGATGCTACGAGTTACTTATTGGTTTTTGCATTATTAAGAACCTTTTGTCCTTTGTTAAAGTTATAACAGTTACCATTTTCCTTATTTAAAATTAAGTGGAATTTATTAATTACAAGACCCGCGGTTTCGTTTGCGTAGTTTCCGTTTTGGTGAGAATGCGAGAAATAAACATCACCTATGACACTCACAAATAACAGGGCTAACTAGTGGTAAGAGTTTTCAAAATCGGTTCAGTAGATCCAGTGATTACCCGTACAACACCACAAACTTTACGTCTTTACTAATCGACTTAAAAAAAGGAGGTATCAATTAATAACTCAAAGACGCCTGAACCGATTTGAAAAATTATTTTTTCGTTTGAAAGGGTATGCTTTCCAATTGGTCCCATAGTAATCATGTCAGAATGTGATGATCAGATCCTGGAGAAATCGAGGGGAACTTTCGAATATTATAGGGACAACTAGATCGTTTGTTAATGTTTTCATTAAGTATTTTATAATATTAGTATAGATTGATATAAAATTTTAAAAATCAAGCTTTTCTGTCAATGTAAACCGAGTAATTGATTTACATTTTTGATCCAATTGTAGTGTGGCTCGAAACATTAACAAAATTTTTAATAAAGTCATTTTACTTTAATTAACACATGTATCCTATGATATCAGAAACATATCTACTACAGATGTGGTATTATATGTCTACTCGTATGCATCTACACGTTAGATGCATGTTGCGCACGTTTCTCAGTTCTAAAAGTTTTCACTTGAAACATGCTACAAAAGGTTTTCATTGTGACCGCAGGTCTCGAGCGGAGCCCGAGCTGCCGCTGCCGGAGACGCCGCCGGCGCCGCCCGCGCCCGCGCGCAGCGAGGACCTGGAGCCAGGCTCGCAGCGCCAGTACTCGCTGGACGACTTCGAGCTCATCAGGGTCATAGGCCGCGGCTCCTACGCTAAGGTATTGTTTATTTACATTAATTTATTTATCTTTGTTTTTTAAATTTTTGACTATGCATATAAAATACAATACAAAACATTATTAAAGATTTGTAAAAAAAAACAGCCATCACATTGCACGGCATTTTGATTGCCCAAGTGTCCGCTGGTCAGAGCTCCAGAGTGAGGAACCTTCTCATAATATGCGCCGCCTCAAGGATCACTGCCTTCTGTATCCGAACCTTGACCCAACGATTAAGCGAATGCTTTCAAGGTGTTGATCGAAGTCAAGAATTTCTTGGAAAGAAGCACAACTCGATTCACAATTATATTATTTTGAAGACACAAGATTCGATCTAGGACCTTGATAGTCGAAAGCCACATAACCTAACCACGGGATCAATAAGTCAGTCAGACCTTACATCATTTTCGCAATTAATATCCACAGAGTTTTCTCTGAACTGCCTCGTAGTGAAACGCTAAAAATATCTTGGCAATACTTGTTTGCCAGTAAGGTTGCCAGCTTCGACCGATGCTACCTTAAAATATTTGGTGGTAACCAATGCGACCAGCGATGCGAAACAACGGAAATTATTATTAAATTCGACGCTACACATATCCATAAATACGTTATCAATGAAATTAATCTTGTATGTCAATTTCCAGGTGCTAATGGTAGAACTGAAGAGGACGAAACGCGTGTACGCAATGAAGGTGATAAAGAAAGCGCTGGTGACAGACGACGAGGACATCGACTGGGTGCAGACTGAGAAGCACGTGTTCGAGACGGCGTCCAACCACCCCTTCCTGGTCGGCCTGCACTCCTGCTTCCAGACGCCCAGCAGACTGTTCTTTGTCATCGAGTTCGTGCGCGGCGGAGACCTCATGTGAGTCAAACCAATCAACTTAATGGTTGCTGCCTGCAACATCCCTGATCCCAACGCTCCTCACAGAAATAGTTGCCCAAAAATGCGACCTTGAAGAAGACATAACAACAGACAAATGTTATCTAGATCGCACAGTTTGTACACGAAGTCCAATTTCCACAGGAGGTGCCCTTAAAGAGTCGTTTCCCCTACCCTTTTTCACCTTGCCCTCAGGATCTCCTAGCAGAAATTTGCATCCGCCCGTAACAAATTTAGACAAAGATTGACAATATATGCCAAGAGTTCTTTTTGTATGGCAATAAAAATATATAATAAACTTCCTAACAGTCTAAAAGAGAAGCCCTGGTCAATATTTAAATGTAAAATTTATAATTTATTATTAAAAACAAGCTATTATGACATTCAAGATTATTTTATGGACATGGACATTTTGTAACTTATTTTGTAATTGTGACATTGTATTAATTTAGTTTTATTTTTTCGTTCAAATGTATTTAATTATTTAAGATAATTCATACACCAGTTATGGTAAAATGTATAAAGGCTCAATTCTATAAATGTACCATCATGTTAAACCTACATTTTCATGAATAAAATATAATTCATTCATTTATTCATTCAACAAACGGTAATGCTGCTACAGTGCCCTTAAGGAGCTCACAGCAAATACCATTTTGCTTCTCGTTCGATTACTGACACTGACAGTCTTGTCTTTTCTAAAATGCTAAATTGAAATATAATTCTCTGTTCGATTTGATTGAATAGGTTCCACATGCAACGGCAGCGGAGATTGCCCGAGGAGCACGCGCGGTTCTACGCGGCGGAGATATCTCTAGCGCTGCACTTCCTGCACGAGCGCGGGGTCATCTACCGCGACCTGAAGCTGGACAACGTGCTGCTCGACCACGAGGGGCACATCAAGCTCACCGACTACGGCATGTGCAAGGTACGGAGATAATAATGTGTATCATCTAGGCACATGCTCTCTAACTTGCCATGATTTCACATCTTGGCTGTTCGAATCAGTAATACTGCAAATCAACTGGATATCATCATGATTGACTGAGAGGATAATAATTATTAACTAAAATAATTACAAAACATGCTCAGGAGCATTGTTCAGAGCCGTGATAGCCCTGTGGATATGACCTCTGCCTTCGGTTAGGAGGGCGTAGATTCAAATCTGCACTGGGGCATACTTCAAATTTTCAGTTATGTGCAGTTTATCATGTATCTCAAACGTTGAAGGAAAAACATTGTTAGGTAACCTGAGAATTTTCTTAATTCTCTATGTGAATGAAGTCTGCTAATCCGCATTGGGCCAGCGTGGTTGTAACAGTTTAACCTAACCTAACCTAACCTAATCTAAACCCCTCTCATTCTGAGAGGAGATTCGTGCTCAACATTGAGCCGAATATGGATTGTTAATGACTACAGGGTCAAGCCTCCCTCCTTATAGGAGAGAGAGCTTGGACCCGTGACCCTGTTCTAATGCGGATTGGTTAATAACCTATGACTACCCTTCAATTAAATACTCATTTCTAATTGCAGGAGGGTGTCCGGCCCGGAGACACGACGTCGACGTTCTGCGGCACGCCCAACTACATCGCGCCGGAGATCCTGCGCGGCGAGGAGTACGGTTTCTCCGTGGACTGGTGGGCGCTGGGCGTGCTCACCTACGAGATGTTGGCTGGGAGGTCGCCCTTCGACATCGCGCATGCGGCCGACAACCCCGACCAGAACACTGAGGACTATCTCTTCCAGGTCAGTCAGTCAGTCATAGTCAAAGAGTCATCTTTCGATAGACAATGCTCTTCCATATAGTGTCAAATTGAATTTTTAATTGCCACAAATAACCTTGTCTAAAATGAGATCCTAAACCTGCCGGAATAATCCAATAATTTAATTTTAAAAAGTCCATTATTTATGTTGTTGTCGTTGGCATATTTAGTTAATTCTCAATGCAATTCATTTTTTTCCCTTATTGATTTTCACAGACACTTTGTCACTACAGAGACTGTGTTCTGTAGCTGACAATGTTGACGATTATAAAACTTAGAGTGTCTTGCCTATCTTGCCTATATTTACTGGAATTCCAATTATGTTAATTTCAAAAATCCAGCTTTTGTGTCATTGTTGGCGCATTTAGTAAATTCCTAATCCCATTATATTTTATTTGTGTATGCAGGTGATCCTAGAGAAGACGATCCGTATCCCGCGCTCGCTGTCGGTGAAGGCGGCGTCGGTGCTGAAGGGCTTCCTCAACAAGAACCCGGTGGAGCGGCTCGGCTGCAGCGATAACGGCTTCCTAGACATCGTCAACCATCCCTTCTTCAAGAGCATCGACTGGGAGATGGTAAATATCTTCGTGTACTAACCTTGAACCTCGTTTTTTGTTTATTCAAGATAGGCACACGTTTCACAATGAGCTCATCTGATGGTGTGATAAAGTCTAAAATGGGAGGCGTTGCTTAGAGGATGCCCACTCTTGTTTAAAAGATATCCAAATTATAAGAATCGGGAAACACAGACTTGGGAAGGGTATTCCAAAACCTAGCATAAATGGTAAAATGAAGATGCAAAGTGTTTTGTACGAGTCCTCCAACAACAACAAACATCGATGAACATGAAAGCCCACCGGAGAAATCGGAACGAAACGCTCTTTCTTTCGTTTCGTTCAGATTTCCGGATATATCTGGTTTGACCGAAATTGGTCGATTTGTCTTTAAGATGTCGTGGTGCGCATGTTATGCCAACTGTCAGTCAGTCAGTCAAGAGTCAGGAGAATACTCCAGAAGTCAACAGTATAAGTTTAACATTGTCATTTCCAGCTGGAGCAGAAGCAGGTGGTGCCGCCGTTCAAGCCGCGGCTGGAGGGCGAGCGCGACCTGGCCAACTTCCCGCCGGAGTTCACCGACGAGCCCGTGCATCTCACGCCCGACAATGAGTGAGTCAACCCATTCCCTCACTTCAGCAGGATAGGTCATTCGCGGTGCTCTGGAGAAATGGACCACGAGGTTACCCGGATCTTTTCTCTCAAGGCTCGAGGATCTTCCAGGGGAAATCGCCAGAATTCATCAATAAGGGACGAGTGACGAGTGACGACGACCTCACGCCCACAATGAGTGAGTCATCACAACATTTCCATTCACTTTAGCAGTGGACTATCTCTTCTCAGTGCCCTGGAGAAATGGACCTCGAGGTTACCCTCCTCACCCGGATCTTGTCTGCCCAGGCTATTATTTTCCAAGGGAAATCTTTCTTCCTGCCTGAATTCACCAACGAGCCCGTGCACCTCACGCCTGACAATGACTGAGTGAACTTATTCCCGTTCACTTCAGCTGTGGGTCATCTCTTCTCGGTGCTCTGGATCTCGATGTTGTCTCCTTGCCTGGGTAAAGTGCGGAGATCTTGGTTCGGCGGACCAATGGTAGCGGGTAATCCCAGCCCAAACATTTTGGTCGCTTGGTAGGTCCACTTATTATCATCTTCCAACTTCCGGGCTGAGGCCTTTAGGTCAAACTGACAAGTGCAGTTTTATTATTGACTGATTCCACTGTCACTGTGGAATTGCTTCCATTGTACAACGCGCTACTGATTTGTTATTTATACCATCGATAGTACCGTTTCTGTGTTCTTATAATAATGTAATCTTCTTATTTTTCTATTCTAGTACTGTGATCGCTGACATCGACCAGTCGGAGTTCGAGGGCTTCGAGTACGTGAACCCGCTGCTGATGTCGCTGGAGGACTGCGTGTGACAGCACGCCTGCCGCCTGCACTCGCACCATCTACACCCGCAGGTGAGCGAGCGTACCGTGCCTTTGTAGCATAGCATAATATAATAAACCAACTAATTATAGCAAATAAACTTGATGTTATATATCATTTTAGAGAGAAGCTTAGTCATATTAACTATATAATATAGACTGTAGGAAGGTTAACTACAGTTATTTCGGCTCGGTAAGTTGAAGCCGAATTTGCGTGCCAAAGATTTGGTTAAAATAAAGTCTTGAAGTTAAGTCTTTATTGAATACTAGCTGACGCCGCGCGGTTTTACCCGCATGGTTCCCGTTCCCGTAGGAATACGGGGATAATATATAGCTTATAACCTTCCTCGAGAAATGGGCTATCTAACACAGAAAGAATTTTTCAAATCAGACCAGTAGTACCTGAGATTAGCGCGTTCAACCAAACAAACAAACAAACAAACTCTCCAGCTTTGTATATTAGTATAGATTAATGAAAGATATAGCATTAATATTCAATAAATAATG
The DNA here is from genome assembly GCF_947172395.1 of Bicyclus anynana. Lineage (NCBI taxonomy): Eukaryota > Metazoa > Arthropoda > Insecta > Lepidoptera > Nymphalidae > Bicyclus > Bicyclus anynana. Next base: position 12,815,470 of record NC_069101.1, read on the forward strand.
ATGACTATGATGGCTACACTTTGCTTGGTGAATGAGATACATATGAGAAATCATACCCTGATTTCAAACCTACGTAAATAAATCCTATCTCCACGTTTCAATGTGTCATGTTTGTCGAAATTGGGCAAGCGTGCGGTTCTGACATAATATCGCGTCTGTTGCAGGCATACGGGTACACGCCGGACTCGTCGTCCTCCGACTACGACTCGGTGTGCTCGGAGCTGCCGCGCAAGCCCACGCTGCTGCAGCACATGTTCTGCCTGCCGCTCAACTGACGCCGACGCACACCGCGCGCCCAGCCGCACTAGCCCGCACACACACGTAGCCTAACTACACACAGCGACTCACACCGGCTCTAGTGACGTCACACGCTACACACACACACGAGTACATGTACAGCGACTGTCGACACTGGCTCTAGTGACTACTATTTGTTTTTGCACAATATGACTTATGAGTATTGTGCAAACTGTATAATTGATAAATTCTTGGTTTCTCAGTTATAATTTTTATGTTAATCATTGTGCAAATGAATTGCACAATAGATAATATGGTTTAAAACATAGACGAATACGAAAACGTTTTAATAACATTAAAACGAAAACTTTCTCCAAATTACCTTAATGATTTTATTATATCTAGTAAGTGTAGATAGATATTAAGTATATTCAAGCTCGAATATACTCGTATATACAATTGTCGATAGTCGCTGTACAAATTAGCACTGCATTTAATTAGACCGGTCATGTATCGTGGACTCACTGATATTCATTCAATAAAAAAATTACAAATAATTATGTGTAAGTACCTACGTCAAATGTTTATTTCGATAATTATTCGAATAACTGTTGCGAAAACAAAATGTATGGAAATTGTTTAAAAAAAAGCTTATAAATAATTTGTATAGGGTGCTTTAGGGGTTATTACGAAAATGAGGATACTCCAGAATTTGTGTATATTCACTTATATACATGTACATTGTACATATATTTTTTCGGACTATCCCCATTTTCCGAATGACCCCATATCTTTATTGATTCTGATTTACATTTACTAACATTGATTAGTTTTGTACGAGCTCGTTGCATTCCAATTCTATTGAGTATTATTAATTAATCTATTATTTCGATTTTAGAATAATCATTTTCTTAAGTTAACGACCATTTTTATCCATTTATATAGCTGTAACAATCTAATAGTATATTTAATTTGTTTTTACATTATTTATATTAACGATTTTTATTGAAAGTGTAGTATGTACATGTGCTTAATAATTATGTATATTAACAAAAGGAATCCGGTATATCTTCCATGGAAACTAGAGGGAATTAGTGGAATTGATGTGGCTGGTTCGCTATCTATGTCGTTTGCGTGCGTCTATATAACTACAATACTAACGAGTGCAGAAAACGGAAAATAATATTCGTTTGTAAACTATATTCGACCTTAGTGGGTATATAAATAAAGCATATTTTCAAACTATATATATATTTCTAAAAAACGATTATTCGACTTGGAAAATCAATTTTCCAGGTATATTATATGATGATAGAATCATTAATGATTCGACGCTTCTAATGTACATAATAAAACTATATAATGTACTATACGAAGGAATATTGTATAAATATATACGTTTTGAATTATCGAGTAGAATTTAGACACTTTCTAAAAGAAAGCTGATATCGTTAAATATGTGATGCGTCACAATAAATTAATATTTAAAAAAAAAACATTTATTTTTTGTTTAATTTCCATTATCAGTCGAAATACCAAGGAACTTTGCCTTTGTGCCAACTGCCATAATTAATTAAGAGAATTCTAAAAGTTAACAAAACGTATTATAAAATTATGTTAAAATTCGCGGACAAAATATAATTGTGAATTAAAATTCGACGCATCATACTACGTGCAAAATTATTATTAGCTAATAATGCCTTTCATGAAAATTATTATTATAATAAATGAAAAAAAAACCTGTAAAAATTCTCTAAATAATAAATTTTTGATGGTACGAATATACTACTATTAAGGTGAATAAATCGAATGAAAATCTATAACAAAGATTTTAACGAATATTGGGGGTATATATAGAAAAGATTGTTTTCGAGCAATAAATTATATTGTAGTAGTTATATATTTGGAGACAGGAAACTGCTCAAAACAAAGCACGTAAGGAATTAAATGTAGTGAAAAAATTATGCCCTACGCCCTTCCTTCGTATAACATTCAAAACGTAACCGCGCATAAAACATCTTTGCTATAGTCTAGCAAGTTCTTTGATGACACTCCCATGATATGCGGGCGACGGGGGGAAAACTGCGTGGTGTGAAACCGTGCGTGCGCGGAAGTGAGGTGCGTCAGTCGTGGGGTTTTCATTTATCGCTACACGCCCCCCAGCCCGCACGGATCATCGAGAGTGTAACGAACGAAGTTGCCAAGCTATAGATACACTTTTGGAAGTCGGTTTGGCTTTTGATGGTTTCAATTTGGTGATGGTAGATCTCAGACTAATTACATAAGGACCTGCCTCGCTAAACGTTACTTTTCAAAGTAGGTATATGATCGACGATCTAATGCGTTTATAAAATCTGTCTCTATGTTAAAGAGCGTTAAAGAGCAAAAACTAATCTCGAACACACAATATTTGTCACAACTTAATTAACAAACTAAACTGTAACCAAATTATGACCCTACAATGGAAGAGAATGACCTAGAGTGGAGAACGTTGTGTGTAGGGATTCGGACGTCCTTTTCGTTTTTTTACGGTTAACGAACACTCCCCTTTTCCCATAAAGAATTACACAAGAAGAAAAATGTGGACGGCTCGAACGTCACGAGTGTACTGAAGTCGACAGTAAGACGAGCGCCTTATATCACAAGTCGTTCCCGCCAACCGATCGGTACCCCTCTCTAACTCCCCACTCTTTACGGAAACAAGTCGCGCCACCTGATGTCATATCCGTCTCTAGACTACTATTTCCTACACTAGTTTTATTGCTCGGTTACGTTTAACTTGTTATATAGAAAGAGGGCCACTATGGAGCACGTAGTGAACCGAATAGATTTCCCTAGAAGACTAGTTATAAGCTAGACGCGTAGCTTGATTGGATCGGATCGTGAAGGAGTTTGTATAGAAAATGAATGAAACGTGTTTAGTACCATGGTTAACTTATCTACTGTATAGTTAATACTCGTAGAGTAATCCAAGATGGCGAAACTATTTGCCTCCCGCTCTGACATTATATTGTGCGAAAAGGAGGCTAAAATTATCACGTGATTTTGACTTGTTTTATTTATCAAAGACGTTTATTGTTTACAATAGATAGACTGTACATTCGCAAAATGTTTACTGGAAACTGTTAATAATTTTATTTTGATGTTGGTAAAGGTTATACCGAGAAATGGTTAGTAATTTTGTAAAGAGTTGAACGAAAGCTAATTAAGGTAAAAATATTGACAAAGTAGGATACTATAAATTCAATATAAAGGATTCCTAAAAAAATGTTTTTATATGGCACGTTTCATCCTTATGCTATTTGTAAATTGTAGAGTACTTAGCGGCATGGAACTACGTTGAAATTTATTTTTAATAGCGTTCCAAGAGATTTTCCACCAAATATTGAAATGCATAAATCAAACACAATGCGAAGACTTCATAGTAGAATTTTGAAGTGGCATTCCCATATTCGGTCGTAAAATATATAAGTATTATACGCTATCACGTTGTTAAACTTCCTGTTATGAAAGGATATTCCTCTTGTATAATGTAAAATATATTCCACTCCCTAATTGTAGACCCTTCTTCTTTCGAAGCTAATAAAAAAAATCACTCGATTAGGTAGCCAACGAATTTTATAAAATTAACGTTTAAATAATAAAGAATATATAATGATAATTGAGCACTGAAACAAATTTAAATCGTGTATATTGAAATAACAAAAAAAAAAATTGTAAAATCGATCATCGATCGATAAATTATAAATACAACAAATTATTGTTAATGTAGATGAAAAAGACTTTATAATACGGACAATTTGGGTCACTTTGGTGGTGTAATTAAAATGGGATTTATTTATTAATTATTGAAGATATATAACAAAGGTTTTGAAGTTAAAATCATTTGTTACTATACTGCTGAATAAATATATTATAACCTACAGATGATCCCTAAATTGATTTCATGAGTTGGCCATCAAAGTGACAAAATTTGTCGGTAATATTTAATTGTATTGTATATCGGATAATTGGCGGCGGCTGAGCGTCCAAAACTATTCTAAATAGTGCGTAGAGACTAAATATCTATTAGACATTTTGCACCGATATTAGGTATATTTCACACGCGCGTCGATTCTTTCCGCTCGATATTATATCGTATAATATTTACCGACGTGTTGGACGCTACTGTACGCTGTGTGTTGTTACACCCATTCAGCCTTATTTATGAACAAGGATCAGGATTTGTGACCTAAATTTCTTCAAAGTAAAGTGGACTTTAAACAGTAGTGATTAGGTCCACTTTACTTTGAAGCAAATTGAGGATTATATGTTAATGTATGTTTATGAATACAGTCTAAAAGAGTGACTCAGATTTGGAAGGGGTGTTTGATATATCTGTAAATTTAAGATTTTTTATTCGCAACTGCAGGACAACATAACAAATATCTAAGTATATATATCCGAACTTCTAACACAACAATCTGATATAACTAGTTTATGATTTTAAGAAGTACTTTTGTTAATTTCTTTAAACAATTAACAAGCTATTAGTTCAAATCATTTATTAATTGGTTATTATTTCTCTTAAAACTAAATGTTGTAACAATGTAACTACATATTTTCAAATTAACATACTTATATATGTACTAAGAATGTGATTTTTATATATTTAGAACAGTTTGGATCTTAACAAAATCTACGCTGTATTCAACACCCCTTTGAAATTGTCCACACTCTCTTAGACTAAAGTATACTTATTTTGCTGTTGCTAAACGATTCATATGTTTTGATCAGGCCATTTTTACGCTGTGACGTGAAAATTGCTGTAATGAGACATCTGTCAAATTTGACGGATCTCAATGTTGAGTTTGAGTTTTTATTTTGCGTGGTTGCGTTGCGTCGAGGCCTGCGTGTAGAATCTTTGTATAATTTCTTTATTTAAAACTTAAGTATTTAATTAGTATTTTGATACTTTAGATATTAATTTAATTGTTTAGTTTTTTAAGTAATATTATTATTAATCATTCCATTGTATTTGAATGCACTCTTGCATTCTTTTTTATTTTCTATGTATTTGAATGCATTATTGCATTATTGTATTTTCTATGCGACATCACAATGTGCTAAGTAAAATGTATGAGTAAGCTATATGCGAATATTATTTTTTTAATAATTTTAGTCATTGTAGTGTACATTTTTTGATCCAATTATGTAAAAAACTTATTGTTTCCATCATAGTAGGTAATATAAAGTTAATTACTAACTGCATGACAAATGACATTAAAGATTGTAATAGATTTATGTTTAGGCCGAGTTCAGATGGTAGAAAACTGACGCGCGTTGGTTGTGCGACGCGTATCTGTCAAAGTTATTGGAAATCGAAGGACACCATTATGTCTTTCGTTACCTTCATTTACTTACGTCAGATTTTTCAAAAAAAAAAACGTGACTAAATTACCTATCAATTTAGGTTAAATATCAGATATTAACAAACATAGGCGAACATCTATTCTATTGCATGCTGTGTATGATAATGACTTGTAATTGACGACATTACAAGCGCGCGTCAAAATATTGCTATCTGAACATAGCCTTATAGTTTCACAAATCAATGTGTATTTATGTACTTTAATGTGAACAAAATGTCGTATTTAAGTTTAATTTAGTTGATTGTTCGCAAGGTTGGTCGATATAAAGGTCGATACACACTTATAAATGTCGTAACTTTATTTAGGTGTCGTATTTTAATTTTATTTGTATGCGTATTGTAAAACACCAATATAATATTGTAAACTTGTTAAGAGTTCTCTGTGAAATGCTTGGTGCGTGGATGTACGACGTATTGTCAAATTAGACTGGGGAACTTGAGGTACTGTACTATTCTATGCTTAACTGAAAATAAAGAATGATTAATCTGATATTATTTTTTATTTCTACTACTTTTTCGTTTTAAATATTTTTTACTTATGTCTAACCGACACACCAATTAACTCTTAAAGACTCGCTTTTGTAGACAACTACGTTACTGAGTCTATAAGAGTCATATTTTTCTACTCCCATTTCGTAATCTACTCTCACAGATCAATCAATAATAGGCAGATGGAGCGCACGGAACACGACGGTGTCGTAGCCGTCACAAATACGAAATTCAAAAACGAATAAATTCTCGAGTCAGTACGACAGGAACCGTCGCATGTCATTTTCAATATTATTCAAGAAAAATAGCGTCTTATGTTTTAAATATTTTAAAAACTGTTCACAAAAACTAAAGAAATAAGATGGAGTATTTTTTTATCGATAATTATTGATTATTATATTAATTTACATAATTGTTGTAAGTGTTTAATTTTGAAATACAAAATATGAAAAAAAGTTTGTATAATGCGGTTGTCAAGGAGACGCGTGACGTTTGTTTTTTTATGGGTTGCACCGGCTTCACACGTTAGGTACTTGTAAAGTCTCACTCTGGTTATTCTGTGTCTACTCTAAATAATACTTCAAACCATATCACAAAGCTGTTCATTCCTACTGGTCGCTTTGTAATGTTCGTTACCACACAGGTAAACCGTGAGACAATGATTTTTTTTTAATTTTAATTTGGCACCCTCTTTCTTTAATATTAAGTTTCCGACATTAATTATCACTATTAAGTCATGACATAACATGACGTTTCAAAAGTGCTTGGAAACTAAGCCTAATTTAAATAAATTGATTTTAACTTTGACGTGTAACGATTTTGTAAACCAATTTGATATATAAGACATATTCTTACAGCACTGTTTACCAACGGAGCTAATAACTAATAAAATCTAAAGACTATCGATAAAATAAACTACAAAAAAATATACAATTCTAAATCATAAATCAAAGAATACACAAAATAAAATTCAAACACAAAATACAGTTTAGACATGTTTATTTCAATACAATTTGCACAAAAATAATACATTCATAGTGTATAGCCATTTTACTAATCTACACATATAGGACTCTCTTGAAATACATAATAACATCAATACATTTGTGACTTCACCTACCAGGGAAATAGATTTTATAGTCTATACACGAGTAAAAATAGCATAGTGATTATTTATTTGAGGTTAGTTTGATTAGATCACCGTTCATTCATTTTTATTCAAAGAAAAGTTGGGATGAGTAAAATAGGGTAGTTGACTCGTATAAAATTTAAAATAAATAATATTAATTTCGCATAGAATACGGGTCCGAAAAATATTGATATTAATTAATAAAAGTTGAGAATTTCTTATAAAACTTAATTTAAAAATCATGTATTTTTTTTAATTTTCCAAACATCAAAAACGCAGTCGTCCATTTTGTTACGTCACAATGTCACTTGATGTTTTAAACGTCAAACTTATATTTTTGTCAAACGCTCCGTTTGTAAGGGATTTCTCATAGTGACGTCATGAAACAGTTGAAATATAGACCATCATGACCGACAGGCGTTTTGGCTCGTATTGTCACAAACATATTTAAAAACTAAATAACTAAATTTTCATGTAATCACTCCAAAAAAAAGGTGTTTTTTTTTTTATTTTGTAGTCTTCATTATGCAGACCATCCTATTTATTCATCGTTTAATCCAGGCTGTTTACCAAGGGGCATCATATTATAGAAACGCATAAAACGCAACGCTTTATGGATTAATGTTTTGCCATTTAATTTGACTTGAAAAATCCTAATACTTAAATGAAATTTAAATAATGTAATAATATACTGTGATATATTCACTCGTGTATTATCACCTTAATTTAGTTGCATTAAGTGACGCTTATAGTAAAGATCAAAAATTTTCATGGCTTTGATATTAGTACCATGATTTGAATTTTTTCAAATTACTAAATTCAAATTTGGATATTTTTGTCTACGAATATTTTCTAAATACCCTCAAAATTTCGACAGTCATTTTCTTAATTCATAGTATCGTTTGAATTAAAAAAATGAAATATAATTAAATCTATAAATGCATCAATTTTTTACATTTTATGATACAGTTTAATTTAAAATACTAAAAAAATACTGGATTGATTGTATATGCTGAGTAAATCAGATAATTCGTAATACTGTTTTTAACAAGAGATTATTAACATTTTTTAAAGATCTATCAATTTATTAAAATATTTATAGTAAATATAAATATTTATTAACAAGAAATTCTAAGATAAATAATATAAATAAATAGCAGTAATAACGAAAATACTATAACTAAAAAGTTAAAGTATTTCTTCTTTCGATCTAGTAAGTTAATTTTAATTTTTAGTGTATAGTCTATATATTATTTTTGAAATTCCGTACTATGTATGTGGGATAAACCATGCATATAAAGAAATATAACTGGTGATTTGTCTAATTATCTACTAAAAAAGAAATCGAAAAAAACGTATTCTCATACTCCGAAGAATATTATAAAAACCCAAAAATTAAATACCATTCAACTAAAAATACCTACCCGTCTACAAAATGTAGGGATAATTGTTTTTTTATGAGATTGGGTGCCACTTGAACAATCTTGATAATAAGTATAGATCTGAATTAATATAGAACAATCAATAAATATAATATATCAACAATTTTATAATTGTAAAGACATCCAAAAGATGAATCTTTAACTAATGAACGGGCATCAATTTTTACGTAAATATTGTAAATGTTTCAAAAGTTGTGAAATAAGTATTTTTTAGTAACTTGAACTAAATGATGAATTACAACAGACATCATTGTACACAAAAATTATTCTTTCAGATTCATTTCTCTGTTCAACATGATTTATGATTCTTCTTAAACAAATGAGATAAATATCTCATTTGTTTAAGAAAAGAAAGAAGTGAAGTTAACACGACAACATAGTTTTGTCAATGGAATTTATAAAATGGCAATTTATCATCTCACTATAATTCAAAATCACGGATAGGCCCAGCGCAGACAGACGAAAGTTGCGGAAAATGCCTGTTTGCGTTACGGAAAATGACTGTTTGCGTTACGGAAAATGACCGTTTGAATTGCAGAAAATGATTGTTTGCGTTACGGAAAATGACCGTTTGAATTGCAGAAAATGATTGTTTGCGTTACGGAAAATGACCGTTTGAATTGCAGAAAATGATTGTTTGCGTTACGGAAAAAGACCGTTTGAATTGCAGAAAATGACTGTTTGCGTTACGGAAAATGACCGTTTGAATTGCAGAAAATGATTGTTTGCGTTACGGAAAATGACCGTTTGAATTGCAGAAAATGACTGTTTGCGTTACGGAAAATGACCGTTTGAATTGCAGAAAATGACTGTTTGCGTTACGGAAAATGACCGTTTGAATTGCAGAAAATGATTGTTTGCGTTACGGAAAATGACCGTTTGAATTGCAGAAAATGACTGTTTGCGTTACGGAAAATGACCGTTTGAATTGCAGAAAATGACTGTTTGCGTTACAAAAAATGATCGTTTGAATTGCAGAAAATGACTGTTTGCGTGGCGTAAGTTAAGTAATCGAAAAATCGAAACGGTTCTTGAACGGAAAACTCTGAACTTAACATATACTATTATTTATCTATCATTTATTTAATAGCACTAATGAATATATATTTCTAATGCCGGATCTTAGACTATTGGATTGTTATCGATGCGACGCCATTTCGTCTGGCGCTGGACCTTCACACAGCCAAAACTCAACAATAAATAATATATCTCCATAAAACAAAACCAACTATACTATACTTGGTGCAGAAATAGTTTCACTATTGCAACAATTCAAACATTCGAGCTACAAATACTAAGAAAATAATTAATAAATAACATAATTTTACTTAAATAAAAACTAATTTACCTGCTTAGATAAAAAAATAAACTTTGTGTGCACAAGTTTGTGCTATAGAGGAATGCAATGGATTTTTTTTTATATATTTATAACAAAAATAAAACATAAATATACTATCACTGATACTGAAATTATTTTATTTTTGGCGGCAATAGAATGATAATACCTTATTGGTCGCCATTTGTGTGGGCAACTTTCTGCTTCTTGGCCTGAGGCGAGGATTTAAACATAGCGCCTGAGTGTAGTTCCGACATCAACATTGGTACCTGAAATAAATAATGTAATATATGTATATAAATTTTAAAGAACAAGATTTTATAGAAATGCTCTAACACGTAGTACCAGGGTGTTTGTTAAGACAAATGATTTGTAATATACCATTTAATGGTACCATCTAATAATGAAGTCTAAAGATGATCATAGGAAATCATATACTAAACTTGATTCATTTTGTTAATGATTTTCTCAAGATACATATTAGATAGAGTACCTACTCAGTAATGTATGTATGCTGTTTCCCAGTACTATATGTACTATATGCTTCAAATATATGGTGCACAGTGTTCACGCTAACTATGGGCCTCATAAGAAGGCTTAGAGTCACACAGCGAGCGATGGAACGAGCTATGTTAGGAGTATCTCTGCGTGATCGAATCAGAAATGAGGAGATCCGCAAGAACCAAAGCTCACCGACATAGCTCAACAAGTTGCACAGCTGAAGCGGCAATGGGCGGGGCACATAGTTCGAAGAGCCGATGGACCTTGGGGTCCCAAAGTGCTGGAATGGCGACCCCGCACTAGAAAGCGCAGTGTTGGTCGACCCTCAACCAGGTGGATTGACGACATCAAGCGAGTCGCAGGGATTCGCTGGATGCATGTGGCTCAGGATCGTGATGTTTGGAAGTCCCTACAAAAGGCCTGCAGTGGACGTCTATCGGCTGATATGATGAGTGTTCATGCTGATCCATTCTATGGTCACGCCCCTTCCCTGCGGCGCGGGCGAGTACTCCGCAGTGCACGCACCTTGTGCTCGAGCTGCATGTGGTGCGCGGGCGGCAGCGCGAGGCAGGCGCGCAGGATGTTCTCGGCGCAGGCGCGCTGCTTGAACAGCGCGTTGACGACGGGCGCGCCCGGCGGCACCAGCGGCGCCTTCAGCAGGTACGCCAGCGGCGACAGCACCGCGTGCATGCCGCTCCACTCTGGAACACAAGTGCTTTCTTATAGAAACGATAGTAGTTTTAACCAAATAGTACACTATAGTCGAATAATGAATTCTGCGATCTCTTTTGAAGTTTCCTGTGATACCATTTTTTATTGAATCCAAAATAGTGATGTGACATAGTGAACGAACACGATTCACTCAATATGTTCTGAACCAAATTAGTAAATTATTTTAATAAAATAACAGTTACATCTGTTATTTATTAAGAAATTTACAACAGGACCGAACAGGACATCACTATGACAATAAATATGTTATCATTATTTTACAAAGTGACATTAGTATCTGTCAGAAAATTCGTACGATTAATGATTCTACTATAAAAAAAATCATTGTGCCAAAAGACCACACGACACGACAACCTCCTTTCAAAAATAAAAAAACAAAGCGCCATCTATGAGCCTCAGAGCCTTCTTGAAGTGTACAAAAAGGATTGTTTCAAAGTTCTCTAAGAACGCCATCTACTGGTAGTTTAAAATAACAACCACTTTTTCACTTTGTACATGACGCAACTACCGGACGTGACACCGCCATCGTCAGGAATTATGTGCCCCGCCCATTGCCACTGCAGCTTCGCGACTCGTTGAGCTAATTCGGTGACTATGGTTCTTCTGCAGATTTGCATGATGCCTATATGACTTATTAAAGCAGTACAGCACCTTGCCGCTCGTCCCTGCGGAAGGCCACCCGCGAGAACAGCTCCGCCAGCAGCACCAGGTCCAGGATGAGCGGCACGGCCAGCAGCGAGTCCTCGCACGTGTTGTGCACGGCGATGGTGTTGGTGCCGTGCAGCAGGATCTCTGATGATGATGATACCTTGCCGCTCGTCCCTGCGGAAGGCCACCCGCGAGAACAGCTCCGCCAGCAGCACCAGGTCCAGGATGAGCGGCACGGCCAGCAGCGAGTCCTCGCACGTGTTGTGCACGGCGATGGTGTTGGTGCCGTGCAGCAGGATCTCTGATGATGATGATACCTTGCCGCTCGTCCCTGCGGAAGGCCACGCGCGAGAACAGCTCCGCCAGCAGCACCAGGTCCAAGATGAGCGGCACGGCCAGCAGCGAGTCCTCGCACGTGTTGTGCACGGCGATGGTGTTGGTGCCGTGCAGCAGGATCTCCGACGTGTACTCGTCCATGGCGCGTTTGGAGTCTCCTGCAAACATGACAGGACACATCTTCATTTCTTGTTATCGACCTCGACCGAGTGCCGCGTCTAGCTCTTTGATTAAGGGCCTGTGCGCCATCCGGCGACCGGGCGCCGATTCCCCAATCTACTTTAAACCTTATTTTGAATGCAATAGAGACTAATTTAGCATGAACAAGTTTATTGAGTTACAACTTTTGTTAAATTTCCAGAGGATTTATATAAAGAACACGGTCAATCTTGTTCATTATTTTAGTTCAATTACGTCATCCGTAATAGTGATTTGTCGCAGTGACTAAAAAATACCCGCTGTCAGTATTTGCGTAACTTCTTTTTTTCAAACTGTGGTAATTGAGTGGCTAGCAAGCGAGACATGATCGCCCAGTGGATATGACCTCTGCCGATTCGAAGGGCTTTGCTTCGAATCCGGTACGGGGCATGCACCTCCATCTTAATGAAAAAAAAATGTTTAAGAAATTTAACATTTTTTTTTTATTTCATTTATTATTTTCTGTCTCATACAGTGAAGGAAAAACATCACGAGAAAACCTGCATACATTATTTTTTTTTTAATTCTATACGTGTGTGAAATCTGTAAATCCGCATTCGGCCAGCGTGGTGGAATATTGGCCTAACTCCTCCCATTCTGAGAGGAGACTCGTGATCAACAGTGAACCGAATATAGGTTGATAATTATAAAATGATGATGATACATAATTTTAATGAATCATAAAATATAATCACTGATAAACATTAGTCGAGATAATTTCTTTATTCGGCCACATCGGCCAATCTCATGATAAGATGTACGTAGGAAATATGTAGGAAATAGTGCACAAGTGTGTGCACAAGCACAGGTGCACTCTCTTTTCTCTCACTCTTATAGTCCGATGGGACGGCAGACCGACACGACCGACCGACCAACGACTTTACATGCTCTACGAGGCACGGGGGTATACCGACACCGTCAACTTCCCAAATCCAGGCTGCTATAAAAATTTTTCTTGTAAGAAAAATCCCAATAACGTATTTATTTTTTTGTTGGCCTGACCTGGGATTCGAACCCTGAACCTCATTGTCCGTAGCGGGCAGGCAGGCACTTAACATAATATAAAGCTACTGACCGACGTAGGGCACGTATTTGATGACGACCACGTGGTCAGGTTTCTCTCCGGGCTTGTACAGAAGGGGGTTGGACTCCACCATGTCATCCACTACGTTGCTCTTTGTTATCTGTAACCAATTTTGTTATTACAATAGGCTAGTTGATACTTTTTTTAAATGGTCTTAAATAGCTCATATTTGCTCTCTAGTAGAGAGTCTTTTAAAAAAAATCTATTTTTTTGAGAGATTACATGAAAATTTTAGTTTTTATGTATGTTTTTGTACAATATAAAACGAGCCAAAACCCCTGTCGGCCATCATCATGGTCTATATTTCAACTGTTTCATGACGAATATTGGTTAACAATTAGTTTGACGTTCAGTACATCAACATTCTGACGTCACAAAATGGATGACCGCGTTTTTGACGTTTGGAAAATTTTTAAAATACATGATTTTTAAATTAAGTTTTATAAGAAATCCCTAACTTTTATTAATTAATATAGATATATTTCGGACTATATTAAATTTGATATGATTCTAGTACTACTAGGTTGGCCTTATATATGTCACCGTAAAATTCTAAAGTATGTTTGAGGCGGTCTTTACAAATAGTCAAACTTGATATGAATAAATGAAATTTGATTTTAACTATAGAGAGCTGCTATTTACCTCTTTGGAGCGGAACTGTCGGGGAGCGGACAAGTTCTTTCCATCGTTGTTGCCCAAGTGGTTGTAGCTCACTATAGACACTGGCTTTAAGCCTGCAAACAAAATAATGTGATAAGAAGTCGACAAACACAGACTTGAGCTTGGTCTGACCAGACTTGAAGTCGTCTCTGGCCACGAACACACTATTCCTCTCGGCGCGCTCCACTACACCTTACACTATGGTATTGTAAGTCAATGGATCAGACAAACTCACCAGCTGATACCAAGAAGTCGACAAGCACAGACTTGAGCTTAGTCTGACCAGACTTGAAGTCGTCTCCGTTCACGAACACACAATTCCTCTCGGCGCGCTCCACTACTCCTTACATTATGGTTTTGTGAGTCAATGTATCAGACAAACTCACCAGCTGATACCAAGAAGTCGACAAGCACAGACTTGAGCTTAGTCTGACCGGACTTGAAGTCATCTCCGGCCACGAACACCCCATTCTTCTCCGCGCGCTCCACTACACCTTGCACTATGGTGTTTTGAGGCGATCCATTAATGTAGCAACACTGAAATTACGTTTTGAATAAGGTTAGCACATATTATATACAGACACTGATTATAAGTATTATTAAAACTCTCGAAAACTTATTTTGAGAGAGCCGCCACCCACCCCAACCAACTAGTAGTTGAGTCTTGCAACTACATCACCGATTCCGAAGACGATTTTAGGTCTAAATACCTATAAAACGTCCTTTATCGACTTCACACTTTATCTGACGTCACCCGGATGTGGGCTTTTAACTCACAATCTTAAGGGAACCAGGACCGATACACTCAGACCAAAACACCCTACAAGAAAGGACCTCCAAGCTGAGGTCAGAGTTTCAGAGGAGACGCCCTTAAAGAGTGTCCCCCCCGAATCCCCCGGTGACGCCGCTGAAGTCCCATTAAGAAGCCTTAATAAAGAAAAATATATAGGTTACTTTTTAACCCAAAAAAATCCTTGGTTACCGCGATTTGTGAAATAACTGAATTTTATGATGATGATGATGATGATGATGATGATGATTATAGCTCGTGCGCTGTAGCATGGTGCGGGTGACAGTTTATTTCACTCTTGAAAGTTTGCCGCGATTCGTGATCACGATCACCCGCACCATGCTACAGAGCACGTAAACAAAGCACGTACGCCCTCATCGATGGCGGCGAGCGCGAAGATGGTGGAGGGAGATATCTCCGAGTTGTTCTGGCGCAGAGCCTTCTCCAAGTTGTCGGATGAGTCGTGCACTCCGGACACCACCTCGCAGAATCTGAGATGAAATTGCGAAATATATATAAGTAATTACTTAGCACTTATTGTGTGTATATTGTTGGAAATAGTAGTCTGGAACGTATATGACGTCGCTCGATCTCGTGTGGGCTCGTGCCGACGCTAGGTTTCGCGACTTGTTTCGTAAAGAGTAGGGATTTAGAGAGGGGTACCGATCAGTTGGCGGGAACGACTTGCGATTAAAGGCGCTCGTCGTCCGGTCGGCTTCAGTGTGCTCGTAGCGTTCGAGCCGTCCACTTGTTGTGTAATTCTTTATGGGTTACTTGGGACAGGCGGGAAGAGTGACTTGAGTGGAAAAGGGGAGTGTTGGTTAATCGTAAAAGACGTCCTTAACCCTACACAACGTTCACAAATGCGTGACTCCACTCAAGGTCATTCTCTGCCATTTTAGGGTCTTATTTTAGTTACAATTTGATTTGTTAATTAAGTTGGCCTGACAAATGTTGAGAATCATAACCTTTGTTCGACTTTTTTTTCTTATTTTTGTAATCCACTTCTGAGTCTGCTAAAAATATTGTACATCATTTAAGCTGTAAAGTGTATTAGCTTATTTAAATTAATTTAGTATTTCCAATGCAATTTATATAAAATATGCTTTATCCACTTTTTCTCTAATACACACAAACTGTGCCAAATTTCACGACCATCCACTTGCACTGTATTTCGTAAAAATTAATTTAAAGTTTTCACTTCATGTATTTAACTATGATAATTTAATAAATTAAACAGTATATCACATTATATCTCTAAATGTTTTTAAAATTCTAATCTACTCTGTATCTTCTGCTAAATAAAACACATTAAAGAAAATTCATGTAAAGCGTTAAATATTTGGCCATATAACTATTATTATTAGAAGCAATTCTACTAAAATCAATATAGAATTTCCTGTCTTCATAGACTCGATGAAGTTAATCAGCTTATATAACTTTCAAGGTACAAAGTAAAAGCCACTGACCTATATTTATCTAGATACCACACGCTGCCGCACAAGTGTGCCCCAATTATTACCTAATTGGTTTTTGTAATGAAGTTTAGGTAAGAATAGATAATACTCTATTGTCACGTGGTGATTAAAAAAAAAGTGTGTGTCAGCTCCGACGCACGGATGGAGTTTACTCTTTTCAATAGCAACACCTGAAAAGTGAAAGGTGCGCAAGCGAGGTGCAGCGCTGCGTGCGCGCCCACCAACAGCGTGCACGTGCGTGCGGACGCGCTAGGCATGTGAACGCTGTTGGCGGCAGCGCACGGTGAAAGGTGCGCAGAATAGGTTGCGCACAAAAAAGGTAACGCTATGCGTTCATCGAATTTTACTGCCCATATTTTTTTCATAACGGAGGCTATATATGAAAAATCTATTCTTAAGGAGTGAACTCCAATAAGTTATGAAATGACATGCGTTACGTTTTTTGTGCGCAACCTATTCTGCGCACCTTTCACCGTGCGCTGCCGCCAACAGCGTGCACATACGTGCGCACCCATGTGCACGCTGTAGGCGGGCGCTCACGCCGCGGCCTGCTGCACCTCGGTTGCGCACCTTTCACTTTTAAGGCGCGAGTATTGAGACGTGCTTCGGGGTAACTTTTTGTTTCTTTTTAACATGCACACTTTTTTTTTGTTGGTAAACAGTGCACATCGAGTAGGGCTTTAGTAATGCTTATGTTAAAGAAGACTAAATTTATAGAATTGTAAAATAACTAATAGACTTTATAATATATTTCACATTATATATTTTACTCTTACAATGATATAATCATTAAAATAAATTAGAAAGTTGCGCACTAAAGGTGCGCACCAAAAACGTGACACTTTTTCGTTAGTTCAGTTGGTTTTACCCCTCGGATTTTTCTCATACCGGGCGCCTTATATATAAAAAATCGATTCTTAAGGAGTAAACTCCAATAAACTCCAATAATATCCAATATTTTAACCCGAAAACGACCACGATTATTATTTTTAATCAACTGCGTGTATGATTTTTATCTAAATTTTACATTTAAATATTGTATTCTACCGTAACACGCGCAAACTACTGTTGAATTAGGAATCGATCGATTAGTTGTTATAGACCGGGTAACATAATCTACATTTGATACAAATACAATAGGTGTAAAGAATTACTCATCCAAAAAAGGTGGGTACATTTCAACTTGGGGACATTACAGTTGTAATCGAGAAACATCGAGAAGACTTAACTTCTTAGATTATCCGCAGTTGTGATTTTGAATAATCTCTCTCCATAAATAACAAAAATAACGTCTACTATATATCAATTTCTTGTTAATACATGTAAATAGATAGGTAAGACGGCATCTAGCTTATTTCAAGTCCGTGGTTGTAGGTACCATAGCGACATAGTACTTAAAGTGCACCGTACCATAGTATAAACGTTCCTAGATACTATTATTACGGCACGCAAATAGATTTAAACGTTGCATCATCAAACGATGACTCATAATAATATGGCGTGATATTTTCACTAGTAAATAACAACAGGTAAGCAGAATGCAAAAACCTAAGACATCAATGGAATATCATTGACAACGCCACTTGTGTAGAGCAAATCATTTACGGACCTACACGTATATTTTATGTATGTCTGTATGTATGTAATTTTCTTCAAAACCACTAATCCTGTTTGATAGGGCATTTTGTTATTTTGCTAAATATTTTTAATAGTAGGTGGTCTAGTCTGTAGTATTTAAAATATGCAGTACTAGCTGACGCCGCGCGGTTTTTCTCGCGTGGTTCCCGTTCCCTTAGGAATACGGGAATATTATAGCCTATAGCCTTCCTCGATAAATGGGCTATCTAACACTGAAAGAATTTTTTAAATCGGACCAGTAGTTCCTGAGATTAGCGCGTACAATCAAACAAATAAACTCTTCAGCTTTATAATACCTATTAGTATAGATACAAACTATCTTCCAAAAATCGAATCGTAATCTATGGATCTGCTAAGCCAATTTTGTAACAAGAGTTTTATTTTCCGTTTTCCCACTTGGACGGGAACGGGTGAGACCGCGCGGCGTTTGCTAGTAATCAATAAATCGATTCGCGTTTAACCTTAATCTAAATATTATACATATAAAAGCTATACAATTTACGTTATCAACGCTAACGTCACTACCTACCTATTCATTACATTCCAAGTTCATGGCACAACGTACCTATTGTAGAGTATAATATCGCTTTATAGCTTCACCGTAAACGTACTTGATAGGTACTAAACTGCCTTGTTTAAAAAATAGGATGTGTATCGTGTATAAATCTTATTTTATTTTTATTATGTAAGTTTGTAACATTCTTTAAATGGGGTAATCTTCGAAATTACTGATCCGATTTAAAAAAAAAATTCACCAGTAGAATGCTACGTTATCGTAGAGTGCTATGGCTATATTTTATATATGTATCATATATATTAGCCGAGTTATCACAGTTTTTGTCATACAGGTCGGAACGAAAATCCTCTTAAACAGACTTATTCGCATGCGCTGCCTTAACTATTGTGTAAAATTGAAAATAATGTATAGAGACTTTATGTATCTTAAAAAGTTCGCGACACCATATATCTATCTTCTATATATTAGCAGATATAGAACCTTTTGTGTTTTAAAATTTATTAATTAACCGACTTCAAAAAGGATGAGGTTCTCAATTAGGTCGTTTTTTTATGTATGTACATCGATTACTCAAAGACGCCTGGACCGAATTCAAAACTTCTTTTTTTGTTTGAAATACATTAATTTCAATTTTACACAACGGTTAAGGCGCATGCGAATAAGTATGCTTAAGAGGATTTTCGGTCCGACCTGTACGACAAAAACTGTGTTTACTCGGCTAATATATATGATACCAATATAAAATATAGCCTATAGCACTCACGATAATGTAGCATTCTACTGGTGAAAGAATTTTTGAAATCGTACCAGTAGTTCCGAAGATTACCCCATTTAAAGAATGTTACAAACTTACAAACTTTACCTCTTTATAATATTAGTATAGAGTATAGATGACAAGTTACCCCTATATTGCCATCTTACCTAATGATGATAGTGTATAATCGACCATTCGACGCGATGTGCCGATAGATGGCAGTGTATGTGAAGTCCGCAACTTTGTAACGCGATATCGAGTGGTTCGTACGAAAGGTATATATTGTGAAGTTTTTTACAATAAACAAGATTCGCATTGGAGCGGCCGAGTGCCTTGGTTGTTTTATTTCTCTCCGGTGCGGATCCCGAATTTGTGCATGGTCCAGCGAACCGAATAATTTGGAGGAGCCAGTGTGCATCCTGATCGGATGTTGGAGCAGCCATCAGGCCCAGGCAGTAGTGACGTCAGCGGCAGCCAACTACGTCACGCGGATACGTCAGCGGCAGGAGTGAGCGAGAGGGAGAATAGCCGTCTGCGCAGCGCAATGACATCAGTTGCAGTGAGTGAGCGAGAGGGAGAGCAACCGACTACGTCAACTGTCAAGTAAGAAGTATTGTGTCAATTTGGACCTTCTGTCAAAGTCAGCTGTCAATGTCAAGATTTGGACCTTCTGTCAAAGTCAGCTGTCAATGTCAAGATTTGGACCTTCTGTCAACGTCAGCTGTCAGTGTCAAGATTGGACCTTCTGTCAACGTCAGCTGTCAAAGTCAAGAAGACATTTAACTTAGAAAATTAAAGTAGTGCATGGACATAGACTAATAAACGAAGAAAAGTGAAGTGACGGGGAATCCATGCCAAATTTCGTCTGTTTCACAATTGTCAAACACTTAGAAAATATTCGTTGTTTACATTGACTTAGAATATTTCGCGTCAAAAAAGACTTGTAAAATTTTCGTGTGTTACCTCAGGACTTAGAAAATATTCGTTGTTTACATTGACTTAGAATATTTCGCGACAAAAAAGACTTGTAAAATTTTCGTGTGTTACCTCAGGACTTAGAAAATATTTTAGTATTTTACATTGTCTTTGTTATTTGCATACATTTGCACTTGTAAAGTTTTGCGTTTTATATAGACTTTGATTATTTTATGAACAGTAAATTGGATTGTTTGAATTTAACCTAGAAGTTTGTGACTTTGTTACAATTTCATGATTGCGGATAGTTTTTTGGCTTGTTTGAATTGAATGTGATTGTTGCGTTTAATTTGTAGGTAGGTAGTTTACGAAATTTAATGTGAATATTTGGTTAAATTATATAGTTGTTTCTTCTATTTTTGTGATTTAGTTATTTGGTAAGTAGTTGTATTATTTTAATATAAAATGGAAGGACTGATTAGAGTACAAAATAATTCTAAGAATCTAATAGAAAAGCATTATATTAATTTTAAAAAATCTCCTAAGGATCGTTTAACAGTAATTTACATTAAGGCTAGATTAGAGTCATTGGAACAGTTATGGAAAACATTTTTTGTCAATCATCAGAAAATAATACAACTAGCTTCAGATTCGGATCTAACAACTAATGAGTATATTTCAGATGATATGTTTTCGGTAGTTGAAGAAAGTTGGATTAAGTATAAGTGTGATCTCAATGATGCATTATCTAAATTGAACGTTTCTGTATCAAGTCCAAAGGAATGTAATAGTAGTAGCAGTAATATTAAACTGCCAAAAATAGAAATCCAAAAGTTTACTGGAAACTATTTGGAGTGGACCACATTTAATGATTTATATACATCCCTAATTCATAATAACGCGTGTTTAGATAATGTTCAAAAAATGCAATATTTAAAGAGTTATCTGGACGGGGAGGCAGCCCAACTTCTCAGGCATGTTGCTGTGTCTGCCGACAACTATGAGTCTGCATGGGCCACCTTACAGTCTAGATACTCAAACAAGAAACATTTGGCTACTTGTTTATTAGATAAATTGTTAAGACAATCAAATGCTACCGAAACAGCTAGATCAATAAAAAATCTTTTAGACACTACTTCAGAATGTCTAAACGGTTTAAGAAATATGGGAATCACAGTAGAGCACTGGGATATAATTATTATACATATTATAAGTTCTAAGTTACCTAGTGATAGTAGACTTAAATGGGAGTCTTTAATTAGTACAGTGGATGAGTTACCTACCTTAGATCAATTTAGAGAATATTTACATAGTAGATTCAGGTCATTGGAGTTTTTAAACAATCAAACAAAATCTACTACGAATGTATCAAAAAGGTACGCAACTGTTAATTCTGTTAATACAACAAATATAGTTTGTCAATTTTGTAAAGAAAATCACAAATTATTAAATTGCAAAGAGTTTGCGAGGTCGGATTATGATACAAAATTGAATTTTGTCCGAGCCAGTAGGTTATGTTTTAATTGCTTGTCGGATCATTATGTTTTTAAGTGCCGTCAATCCTCGAGATGTAAAATATGTGGAGCAAAACACCATTCCATCCTCCACCACCACAAAGTGTTAGGTGATGGTGATTCCAATGGTGATGGTGTAGTTGTATCTCCGCCAACCAAACCAGAGACCAATGTGGTTACCTGTTTCTCTAATTTTCATAGCCAAGTGCTCCTGGCTACAGCAGAGGTTCCGATTGAGTCAAGAACGCTTCTTTCATATAGATGCTTATTGGATCAAGGTTCAACGGCTTCTCTTATCACGGAAGCCGCTGTCAAAGCTCTTGGACTGAAGAAGATACCCAACAAGGTCTATATTTCTGGAATCGGAGGTCGAAATGAGTCTTTAGCTTCTTTATGGGTAGTGGAATTAAAGCTAAGGTCATTTCATGACCCTACGTTCACTTTGGTTGTCAAAGCCCACGTGCTTACCAAATTAACGTCATTTATTCCTGCAAAACGGGTTGACGTTCCGTTTTGGCCAGAACTTTCTAGTCTGAAGTTAGCCGATACGAGGTTTGGCATACCAAATAAAATAGATTTGTTGCTTGGTGCAGAGGTATATAGCCAGATATTAGTAGAAGGTCTTATCAAAGGTCCGCCCGGGTGTCCAATAGCGCAGAAAACCCTACTGGGTTGGATCTTATCTGGTAAAATTCAATCAGATGAGTCTGAATCGCACCAGGTTACCAACGTCATCGTCAGCATGCACGCTCAGTCTAAAGAGGACAATACGTTAAGAAAATTCTGGGAGTTAAAATCGGATGAGGTTTCTGACAAGAAGAAAATGCTGACTGGCGATGAAGTTATGTGTGGAAACAATTTTGAGAAAACGGTTTCTAGAAATAATGGTGGTCGATACGTGGTGAAGAGTCCTTTTTGTGAAGACAACCCAACCGGTATACATCGGAAGTTTGGAGAAATTGCCATGAATAAATTGCCGGAGTTGGTTCCCGATGAGCAAAGCAATGACGTAGTATATTTACAGTCGCACGACGTAGTTCGTAAAGATAAAGCAACTACTAAAGAAAGAGTTGTCTTTGATGCGTCTTGCTCTGGCATTGCAGATGTAAGCTTAAACAATGATCTTCCTGTAGGTCCACCACTGCAGCCTTTTCTGAGGCATGTCATTATGCGATGGCGAAAACATCCACTCCGTTTGGTATCGGATATTGCTAAAATATATCAAAAGGTTAAAGTTACACTAGACGATGCAGACCAGTCTCAGCGTATTTTGTGGAGAGATGAATCTAGAACAACACAACAGGACAGAATGTCACGTGTTACGTTTGGGAAAGCATATGCACCCTACCCTGCTGCTAATGTCCTGCAGCAGCTAGCCACAAATGAAGATGTATACAACGCTGCTGCTGTAGAGAAAATCCTGCAAGACATTTACATGAATAACCTCATGACGGGCTATCAAACAGTAGAAGAGTGCATGAAATTAAAAAATGAAATTAGTTATATCTTAGAAAAAGGAGGAATAGTGGTACAAAAAGGAGCTAGCAGCAGTAAAGCAACTATGGAGAAATTAGGAAAGGGAAGAGGAAACAAGCAGACAGAGTTAGAAATAGGAACTGAAAAAGAACTTGAAGTTACACAGAAAGTATTAGGACTTACTTGGGATAGCAGTACCTACAAGTTTAAATATAGTATCCGTCTTCCTCCTACACAACTTCCAGTAACGAAGAAAAAGGTTATTCCTGACATTTCGCGTTGGTTCGATCCTTTAGGATGGATCGCCCCAACTATCTTGTCTTCAATGTTTGCTCACGTACGATCAAGGATAAAAGATTTCTGCCGATGGTGATAGGATTTAAGTAGAACATGGAATCTTGGCTGAGCGAAGAAGTTATTAATTACAGTCCACATCAAGAATGCCAAGATACCAATTTAGAAAGAAAGTTTGATAGAATTGAGCTATTGGTAAAGTTAATGAAAGAAGAGTAGTTTTTTCAGGATTCTCATTGCAAAACGTAATAGAAAGAACGAGTAGTAAGGAGTTTAGCAAGGGTTTTTTTCATGTGAAATAGAATATATCACTAAAATCGGATCCTCTTCGGTAAGAAGAGTATAGTCGTGGTTTTCTCAATCCGTTTTTAGACAACGATGGTTTGTTACGAGTTGGAGGAGGTTTGCATGCTATGAATGGCACAACTTATCATCGCTGAAGCACATGAAAGAAAACAAGGAAGACCTTAACCAGTGTTAAATTCATTTGGTCGAAGTATTGGATTTTTGATGCAAGTACATCACAGGTTTACGTCATTCTTTTCAATTTATTCAGTAACTCAAGAGTCAGTTACCTGCATCTCGTTAAAGAAACGCAAAGTATCTGTGTAGGACGCTGCTTGGTTGAGATAAAATGGAATTATCTGGTATCGAATCTCACCCTACACTCTATATTTCGATGGATTATAGGAAGCTGAGATCCAGTCAACCAAGCACCATCTCAAAGCAAGATTGAAAGATGACGCTCAAGATCCATACGTCAATTATCAAACATTAGTGTACGAGATTCGCATTGGAGCGGCCTCGTGCCTTGGGTCTATTATTTCGCTTCGGTGCGGATCCTCCTTAGATGGCAGCTCATTCAAAAAATGACGCAAGACTTTCGCGACGGCGGTCAAATAAAAGATATGATTTAGTTTCTACACCATTGCCGTTGGAATCGTCATTTTTTTGAAAGTTGGAGACGTTGTCTTATTCAAGGAAGATAATCTTCCTCCAGGTTGATGGTTTAATTATTTAAAGCATACTGGTTCGGACAATGTCACCCGTGGTGTGAGTTTAAGATGGCATTGTGATTAAAGACTCGTTACCAAATATTGTATCTGTCAGTTAATGATTTCGGTTATTTTGTCTTCAAGAGTCATTATTATTCCTTTGAAGTTTTCTTTAGAGTTTGTTTTGCATTGAGAGTTTCTTTAGAATTGTTAATTGTGTTAAGTATTTAGTTAGTTTAGATTTCACATTTGTTATACTTGTAGTTTGAAATGTTGTGAGTTCATTATACATTTTCTCATATTGAACCAAACCTTTGTCAAATTATTTAAAGGTGTAAAGTTTTTTAAAGTGTTTAAAGTTAATGGTGTATTATGAACCGTTGGTTCATGGTGGGCGGAATGTATAATCGACCATTCGACGCGATGTGCCGATAGATGGCAGTGTATGTGAAGTCCGCAACTTTGTAACGCGATATCGAGTGGTTCGTACGAAAGGTATATATTGTGAAGTTTTTTACAATAAACAAGATTCGCATTGGAGCGGCCGAGTGCCTTGGTTGTTTTATTTCTCTCCGGTGCGGATCCCGAATTTGTACAGATAGTAATGCAGTCTGATGGAAGTGGGCTTACTTGAAAAGCACACAAGCCTACTCCATCCATAGGGCCATACCACTGACGCTCTGTACGCCTACCGGAACGCTAAATTGCTTAGCGGCAAAGATTTTCTGCTATTAGATATGTTACGTGCCTACAAAATCACCGTAAAAAGTGATCCGAATTTAGCTTCTCCACTGAGAGCGCACTTGCGCAATTTTGTGTTTACTTATATATACTTATGTATAAGTATATAGTTTTTACACTTCCTGTACACACAACTCGACGTTGCAGACAATATTTATTATTTGTTTAAATAACTTTCGTTTTTTATAATGCTACTAAAATTAAGTAAATTAGTCACTTTTGTCCGCCTTAATTTCGCCGCGCTAGTGACATATCTAATAATATAAAATCTCTGCTTAGCGGTACGCCTTTTAGTGGTACCTAGCCACGGCCTATGCCTACCACCAGATATACCTTCGTTAAATACTAACTTCGGTAAAAATTGTAATTTTTTGACGGGGACTTAGTAAAGTCACACATCAAAAATATTTAACACCAATTAATATATTTTGTTTCCTTACACTACATACAACTATATATGTAAATCGTGTAATTTTAACACAATGAAATATCGATTTTATAGACGCAGTTTGTATAGACAGTTAGAGATCTTAATCATATATTTTTGTCAGAGGAGTAACGTCTAGCGGGGCAGGTAGGTACCTACCATGGCAGTTGGTTGCAGTTTAAATACTGATGTGATGTAATGTGATGTGCTGTGATGTGATGTGATGTGATGTGATGTGATGTACACACCTCTCAGTGTTGGCGGTCCACAGCACGATGACCTTGTCCAGCTTGTGCCTGTCGCGACAGTCCTTGATGTCGGCGCGTATTTGTAGGTACTGCTCGTAGCGCGTGCCCCGTATAAGGTTCACAGCGCGATCCGCCTGGACAGTAAACATGACACTCCTATTACTATTCTAAAAACACCCATTCAATAGTAACTCTATAGCTTGGCAAATTTGTTCGTAACACTCCCGATGGAACGCGCGGGCCGGGAGGTGGGGTAGCGATCCTACGTGCGCTCGACTTATCCCATAATTAAAAATAAAATTACGATCCGATGTAAGCGTATATAACCTATGTTATAGGTACTTAGATAGCTGATTTGTATAATAGTACAGTCAATCTATCAGAATTTCAACCATTTTGATAAAGTCACAGCATAAAGGCTATTTTTTTCTTTCGCTTAAAAATAATAAATACTGAACTACCCTGTAAGGGTGCCAATTGTACCTGATCCCATTCATTTTGAAAAACTCAAAAAAATCAAAAGAAATTTTGAAATGCATTTTTGTCGAAATATACGCTTTTTACAGAAAAAATTTCTTTTTACTTTTCTTAAAATTACTTTTTGCCTACTTTTAAGTAGAATAACACTTTTTAGGAGACTTCAACGCCACCACATGAAGTAAAATGTGCATCGCAACTTCCTCTACATTTTTGTTCGGATTTTTTTTCTGTAAAAAGCGAGATTTCATTTCATTTGTTTTTTTTTTTCGAGAAAATTCATTTAAAATTTTTTATGAAGTTTTTGAGTTTTTCAAAATTAAAGGCTAAATTTATAATAAATCTTGTACAATTGGCACGCTTACAGGACAATTTAGTAACATAATTTTTAAGCGAAATAAAAATAGCCTTTATGCTGTGCCTATCAAAAAAAAAACAGATTGACTGGACTATAATGAATGCCTGACCCCGTAGTTGGCCGTTAGTATAGGCTGATCATGATAATAACTCATTATACATTACATGGTACATTATTAGATACATGTTGGTGTACCTACTTATGTACCATTTGGTATGTACGGATTACTAGATACATGTTGGTGTGCCTACTGTTCATTAGGTATATACGGTAGGTATACCAACATATACCTAGAGTAGCTAGATTGGAACGTAACCAGGCTGAATGCATGTCATATCGCGCGCAACAAGCTGTCAGCTACACTGTCGCGTACAGGAAGTGCGCGCAGTTGTAGCGAGCTGTGACGTCAGCAACGTTTACTCGGTAACGATAACGTCAGAGATTTATTGACTGTAGTATGTATTCTATGCTAATATATGTTTGACGGCCTCCGTGGCTCAGTGGTATGCGCGGTGGATTTACAAGACGGAGGTCTTGGGTTCGATCCCCTTCGCTCGATGAGGTTTTTCTAATTTGTCCAGGTCAGCCATGGCTAGTTATCACTCTACCGATAAAGACGTGCCGCCAAGCGATTTAGCGTTCCGGTACGATGTCGTGTAGATCCGAAAGGGGTGTGGATTTTCATCTAACGAGTTAGCCCGCTTCCATCTTAGATTGCTTCACCTTCAGGTGAGATTGTAATCAAGGACTAACTTGTAAAGAATAAAAAAAATATATAACGTAGGTACCTACTTATCTACTTTTTACTATTAATTTTACTAGGTGCTTATTGTTTTTTTTTTTAATAAATAAATATAATAAGCCTACCTACGAGTCCTACTTTGGGGGATTATGAGATTCTGAGCGTTTGTTCATAGACTCGGAGAACACTAATATTAAAGAGACAAAAGTTTGTAGATTTAAACCAGTAA
The DNA here is from genome assembly GCF_947172395.1 of Bicyclus anynana. Classification (NCBI taxonomy): domain Eukaryota; kingdom Metazoa; phylum Arthropoda; class Insecta; order Lepidoptera; family Nymphalidae; genus Bicyclus; species Bicyclus anynana. Next base: position 12,843,265 of record NC_069101.1, read on the forward strand.
CGAACGGAACGTTAGTTCCGATAAATAAATGGTCGGAACACGTGAGCCACAAATAGAAATAATGTTCGTAATAGTCTACGTACACGGTTTATAGCAACGCCTATAAATAGAAGTCTCTACTCGCGATGCCAAATACCTAAACATTTCCCCTTACTACCCAAACAATGCTTTACAAAAGTGTACACACATGTCATATATCCTTTTACACAGATTAAAGAATAATAGGCACAAGTCGACACAAAGCGTCGCATCAGTAATTTTCAATATCATTCCAGAAAAATGGCGACGCATCTTTTAAATTCATATTTAAAAAACTGTTCATTAAAAATCCATGCATATATGAGAGTGCATATAGATTATAGATATATGAGAAACCGTTAAGTTTGTATCACGCAGTATGAATTACCTTTTCTTTGAATCGGCTTACCTTTATCTAAATTCCATCATTCGCCCACTGCTGTAGAGACTATTTTGCGCTCAGGTTTATTAAGAAACTAGTAGACGCCTCCGCGGTTTCACCCGCGTGATTCCCGTTCCCATGGGAATACGGGGATAAAATATAGCCTATATCTTTTCTCGATAAATGGACTATCTAACACAGAAAGAATTTTTCAAATCTGATCAGTAGTTCCTGAGATTAGCGCGTTCAAACAAACAAACTCTTCAGTTTTACAATATTAGTATAGATTTACAGACACCCGCGACTTCGTTCGCGTGGAAAACCCTTATCCTTCAACATCATTGACTTTGAAAATTATTACTTGATTTTTCAAAACGCAACAGTAAAGTTGAAAAGGATAACATGATAATTTTATCTGTAATCGGCCATCATCAGCATAAATATCGCTCTCTTTCAGTGTGTTGGGACAAATAGATAACGATATGTAGACAAAATTAGACCTAGAGAGAATCTTAAATCTGCTTCTATGGGCCATCTCTAAGAACTAACCTGGTTAGCCGCAATGAAGTCTGGGTCATAGATTGCAGGTCTCGGCTTCATAGTCAGCATCTGCTTGCGGAGTTTCTGTTGCAGGTCATAGTCGATGACCTTGGCGCGCACCATTGCATCCGCCAAATTCATGGGGCTTATGTCCCAACCGTCGATCACTGGTGTAAGAATAGTTTTATTTAAAATTTTTTTTTGCCTTTATTTGTATTTTTGCTTTTTTTTAGTTTGTTTTTGAAAAGTCATTCATCATCATCAACCCATATTCGACTCACTGCTGAGCTCGAGTCTTCTTTCAAAATGAGAGGGGTCAGGCCAATAGTCCACCACGCTGGCCCAATGCGGATTGGCAGACTTCACACACAGAGAGAATTAAGAAAATTCTACGGTATGCAGGTTTCCTCACAATGTTTTCCTTCACCGTTAAATACCAAGCACCAATACCACTAATATAGATCTTAAAATATAAATGCGAAAGGTCAAGGTCATAAAATCTCAATACAAAAACCGCTTGTCGTACAAAGATGAAAATCGGTAGGGAAGGGTTAAGAACAGATTTTGCAATAGGGTGGGATTAAAAAGGTCAAAGGACAGGCTTTCAATTGTAAATTATAATACTGTTTGAATTTTTCTAAAAAGAGCAACTGTTAGGTTTCTTGCCAGTTTCTTCTTTCTCAGCAGAACCTGCTTTCCGAACCGGTGGTAGAATCTTTACAAATAGTCAACTGACTGATATCAAAAGTGTTTGTAAACTAAACCTACTTAATAAATTAATTTTGAATTTGGATGTAGTCGTGGGCGTTCACTAGTAGAGTCTGCCTTTACTAGTTACAGCCCGCGACTTCGTCATGTTTGTCAATACCAGCATCATACCAGAATGGTAAATGACTTGGTGGTACCTGCCAGTCTGATGTAAACCGGCCACGTCCTATACCTACCAAGAGCCTGCCTGCCAACTGCCGACTTAGAAAATATAAAATCTAAACTGACCCAAGCTGAGAATCAAACCCTGGACTTCCAACTGTGCCAGAGAGACAGTCAAACTGACTGAGTGCTGCTGCTCTTTTAGTAATTCTAATTAAAAGTACAAACACTTTATTTCTACTTTCTTTCTAAATATATAGTTATTTTTCCTACAATTTATGGGAATTGACTTTGACTTACCCAAGTCATCAGGATGTACCATGGGCAGTAATTGTGACATAGTAACATAAACATCAGATCCCTTTTCGTCAAGGCCCAGTCTGACTGTAGAAGCTTGTGTTATTGATCCATACCTATAACATTGACATTGACTGTACTACTGTACAGAGGTAAAACTATACACAAATGTATTAAACTAATGAAAATAACATGAACTCTTTCCAAAATCATTGACAGAATGATTAAAGGAATGTTAAATTTACTCTATAGAGTTTTAAAGGCTACAAAAAGCCAGAGAGAGGGTCATTTTAATTTTAGATTATAGAAATTTTAAATAAATTTTTGTTATATTCTATAACTAGCTGACACCTCACAGTATTATCAGTATAGTCCTCGTTTTGTTGGGAATATGAGGATAAAATATAGCCTATGACACTCAAAAATAATGTGGTTTTCTAGTGGTTAAAGAATTTTCAGTTCACAATACTTTACCTCTTTATAATGTTAGTATAATTCTGAAGGGACAGAGAAGAAAATATAGCTCTCTTTCATTGCAGAGGGACAAAAGAAAAATACAAAGATGTTGTTGTCTTCTTCTCTTCACAAGAATATTCAGAATCTTCAGAAGAATTGGATGAAAATAGGTCTTAAGTTGATGTTGGAATTTTTAGTGAACTTATAACTATGAACTCTAAAAATAGCAACATTATTTTCACAACAAGTTATGTTATCATCTACATAGAAATTAAAGTTTGACCACACTATAGTTAGTTACTTAATGTATCAATACATTTCAACATACCAATTTGGATTCATCTGGCCATTCTTGGTGTTCCACGACAGTTGGTGGCGGTTGGCCAGCACAGCTGCTGTGAATGTGGAGCCATTGTTACCCCCCCAACCCACCAGCATTACTCCTACTTTACCCACTTTGCGTCCCGTGCGTATTTTCAACGAGGTGTGATATGGTTTAGCCTAGGGAAATAAAGGCCTACTGAAGAAAATCATTTTCTGACAAAGTAAAAACAACAAAAAATTTAATTTTTTTTTAAACTTAGGTATACTTACTTTAACTAACATAATTAAAATAGTGTTTTGGTTATGCAGTTTTAGCCTGCCTCATGCAAATTTAGAGTCCAACTTTGGTGAATCGCGGCTTTATATGCCTGTTTCGTAGATATTAATACAATACTTGTGCAATTTTTAATTACTATAAAGTAAGTTTTTTGAAAAATAAAGACAACGTAAAATATAACTTACCACCAATTCATGCTCCGTTTTAGTAACTAAAGTTTCTTCATAATCATAATCAGAATATATAAAATCCTCTGTATATTTGAGATTCGGCGAAGAAACAGTTATTTTTGAGCTTGAATTCATTTTTGATGAATATTTTATGAGATTCCTCCGGTTAACCAAACTGTTTGATTTACGGAATGTAGAGCGGTATTACAATAATTACTAGCACTAAAATATGTTCCGCCACAAATATGCAATTATCGTTTTACAAAACTAAATTTTCAGTAAAATGCAACCGGCACACCGCACCAAACACGTCGAATTTTCATTTGAAAATTGAATTGAAATGAAAATGATTTAAAAGAAAAACAGATTAAATAAACTTAACAATTGTCAAACTGTCAATTGATAAATAGTGATGAGCGATGAAAGACAATAATCAAAATCATGGATTAGTTTATCGACTTTGTTTAGATTATTTCCGAATCAATACATTTGTTCAAATTCAATGTGCATAAGTATGTGTGCGAATATTTGTTTTGAAATGAAGTATTATTTTATTTGCAAAGCTTATCTCACATTGCTATGACGTATGATCTTCAGAATTCAGATTAAGTCGGTGGTTAAAAGTGTGTCAGTAAGGAACGTGGATTAAAAAAACCTAGACATTTAACATTGAGCCAGTTTAAAATGATTTTTCCTAAAATACTTTATAGTAGATATCATAGAGAGTAGTGGAGTTGCTTTATTTTCAAACTCCTCTAATAAATAAGTATAAACCAAACTGTCCTTATGTCCGCTGAATCTTGCATTTTTTTTAAAATCTGTATTTGCTAATGTGTTTGACTTATAAATATGTATATTATCTTATGTACACAGTGTACCTAACCCCTCTCATTCTGAGAGAGAAGAAAAGTTTAGCAACCTATTGATATAACCTCAAATAATAAAATAAGAGTAAATCGTAAAATACTATGAACATCGTATTAGTTCTTTGTGGTTTTCATCATCATATTTTATTTTCGATTTTTATGAATCGATGTTACCGAATACCGAAATATGCTACAACTCTACTCTATTTTAAGGAAATTTCTTAAAACGTATATAAACTGGCTTAACAGCACTGTTTTCTAGCCTTTTCGAGCCTCATATAAGTGTTATTTTTTGAATTTCTATATTCTTTCTAGCTTCTGTCAGTGTCAATGTTAACGTCAAACGGTCAAAGTTTCTAGTCTATAGTGATGCGTCAAACTCAAAGTGCTCAGTGCTGTCAAAATAGAGAACTGAACTTTGAAGTGCAATTCCAATTTGTAATTAATTAATTATTGTTTGTGATTTTGATTTAGCCGGTTCAGTGCAATAATTAAAACTTTTCATTAACTTGCGTTTTGTGTCTATACACTTGACCTGAATTCATAATGTCCGGTAAGCTCACTTTAACCGGCCTACCTTTAATGGCTCAATTAACATTTATTCAAGATGAAATTACGTATTTTAGAGAACCAAGACACACCAATGGCTAATAATGAAGCTGATGATGTACCAAAAAAAGCTGTGGTGGTAAGGAACGGTGAGAATCACAGTGAAGACGGTAAATCTCCGACGCCGCCCGTTACCCCGCCGCCTGTTGAGGAGGAAACCCAGGAGCTGATTGTAGTTGACGAGAACACAGACATTCTCGATTTGAACCATGGCAGAATCGGTAAAATCGAAAATCTTGAACCACTAAAGAATTTGGAAAGGTAAACATGGACTCTATAAAATAATTTTATTTTGTAATTTGTATTTAACAATAATTAACATGTTGTGTACTACTTGGCTACTCCAAATACGTTGTTTTTTTTTATTCTACACAAGTTGGCCCTTTACTACAATCAATCTAATCTAAGATGAAAGCGGGCTAACTTGTTAGGAGGAAGATGAAAATCCAGGACCTCTGTCTTGTAAATCCACTGTGCCATGGAGGCCATCAAAAACATACATGGAAAATTTATTATACATACAATGTGTGTGATGTGATTGCTTTTTGGAACTTCCCTTCTTAGTTTCACAGTTGTGTATTATGTATGATAATTGCTTCATGACCAGACAATGAGTATGAATGTAGTTAGTATGTCTAGGGCCAGAATATCAAAAAGGCAGATTAGGCAACTGCCTAGAGGGCCCTAAAAATGTTTCATTTATTGTTTTTGTACTCTATACTTCCTCAAGATTATACCATAATTTTGGTTTCTTATCAGAAAATGTGTTTTAAAAAGTAAGCGAATGGTTAATGAAAGAGGCCGGACATAATACACTGTTTCAAGGATTTTTGTCTTTTGGACGTAGATTCATCCAATAACGCTTTTTTAAAATATGATATAACATAATATATGATTTATTTTAATTTTTTTATTGAATACAATTTATTTCAGATTATACTTAAGGTGGAATCTAATCAAAAAGATTGAAGGTCTGGATACACTCACCAAATTAGTGGAACTTGAGCTTTATGACAATCAAATTGTTGTCATTGAGAATTTGGATAGCTTAGTTAATTTAGAGTGAGTTCATAAATCTTTTCTATTAAAGTTGTTAAAATACTCAGAGAAAATCACAGATTTAATATATTATAGTTTAATCTGTAGCTCAAAAACATTGCTAACCATCTTTATTATGATACCATTTTTAGCAAAATGCTAATTATAATAAAATCTAAATTATGATTGAATTATTTCTCAATACATTACTAACTTTTTACTTGGCTGTTCATAATGATTTTTAACACTGTAATTTCTAAGTTCTCTTTAAATATTTCCTTTCAGAATACTGGATCTCTCGTTTAACAGAATTAAGGAAATCACAGGTCTTGACAAGCTGCTGAACCTTCGGAAATTGTTTCTAAGCTCCAACAAGATTACTGAAATCAAAAATGTTAATCACTTCCCTAAACTGGAAATGTTAGAGTTGGGCGACAATCGTATAAGGGTAAGTGACTTAATGTAATGAAAATATTTATAATTATTTATTTAATACAGTGATTTTTTTTTGTCACAAGTATGTATTTTCATCACACTCTGAAACAGATAAGTGATTTTAATGGATTTTATGTTTGTTTCTCATACTCTCCATTTAAAATTGTAAGTTTAGTATAAACTAGTTTATAGTAAAGTCTACACTCTATATATGTAACAAAACAACCTGTATTTTGCAATTTTTTTTTACAACCTTGCCAATTAATAGTTTCATAATATTGAATACTAGCAGACATCATTTGCCAGTCCCATGGGAATATGGGAATAAAATAAAGCTAAGTCACCGACTGATAAATCACTGATAAGCATTCATTCCATTGATGAAAGAGTTTTTAAAATCAGTTAGTTTGTTTATTTCAATAATTTGAATTTTTACTTTTTGCTTGTGAAAGTTGGCTTTTACCTTCTAGTATTAGTCATATAGGAGGAAAATTATTAAAAAATAAAGCCTGTTTGTATTGCACAATCTCATATCATAGTGACTCATACATTAACGAAGTTTTAACCAGTTAACTATCTCATAAATTTTCAAGTATAATCACTTTCAATTCTTCATCATCAATACATAAAAATAAAATTTAAGTGTCTGTCTGTGATTTCTAAATAACTGTGTTTTATTTTAGTTATTTACACAATACCAAATCATAATCAAGCTTTTAAAAAGTCGTTGTCTGACTGTCTTTCTGTTTGCCTGGGCTAATCTTTAAAACGGCTGAACGGATTTTAACAGAACTTTCACTGGAAGATAGAGGAGGTTATAGTAATAAAGCAATATATAGAATACTTTTCATCCTGGAAAATCCATTTTTCTAGTGGAATTCGTGAAAACCTAAAGTTCACGTGGACGAATTCGCGGACGTTCACTAGTTACAAATAATAACAATAGTGTTTTGTTTATATAAATTATGATTTTGCACCACCTAGTTCACAAACCAAACTACCAAAGTGTTGTTTTTCATTTTACGATTTTTCTTGGTAACATATAATACGGTTTTGAATAAGTTTTTGTTTAAATGCATAGTACATTTACCACAAATATTTTACTATTCATTATTATTTTCAGGAAATCAAAAACTTATCAGGACTAGACACACTAAAAGAACTTTACCTTGGTAAAAATAAAATATCTAAAATACAAAATCTCGAAGACCTCAAAAATCTAGAGTTACTGATCATACAGAGCAATCGCCTTCTCAAAATAGAAAATTTGGAACATTTGACTAATTTAGAACAGTTGTATCTATCTGAGAATGGTATAACAGTGATGGAGAATATGGAGAATCAAGTCAAATTGCAGACTTTGGATTTATCTATGAACAGGATCACTGTTATTGAGAATGTGCAGCACATGAGCAATCTAGAGGAGCTTTGGGTAAGATGGGTATTGTTGAATTTCTATTTAAAAATGTATTAAATAATTATATGGAAAATAGTAATATATTTTTACTATTTTCTATTTATAATTAATTATACAAATGATTATTAAATAATTGCTTATCGCCGCGAAAACACAAATCCATTTTTAATTAAGCCTTTTTCAAGCTTTGGCTTTAAGTTATTGAGACCCTAATCAAATTAATTAACAATTACTTATTTTATTTCAGTTAAACAACAACCAAATAGCAGATTGGTCATCAGTGGATTATCTGCAGCAAAATAAAAAGTTGGCAACAATATATTTAGAACACAACCCGCTGGCTACAGATCCCGCCTACAGGAGGAAACTCAAGCTGACACTGCCTTCACTGCAGCAGATCGACGCTACTTTGTGTAGATAAGAGTTTATTACTAACTGAAATATATTATAATGGCGCCATGAAAGTTAAAACTAGTAATTATACAATTTTTATATGCTGCTGCATATCTTGACATCTCAGTCCTGTTCTTGTTCATTATAATGTTACTTTATACTGATCTAATGTCCCATTTTGGCTTCGATTAGTTAGCGAACAACAGCATGTTGATTTAAATTTGTATAAAAGTAAAATAACATCTAGAATCAGATGGATGTTGAAAAATAAATTTAGAATATGATAGTTGAATTTAATTTTAGGTAGGATATACTTTTGTTTATGTTAATCATATTGTAGTCTTTGTTTATTAATATCTACACACTAACATGAATATCACTTTATTTTTAACTTTCATGGCTTATGTTGTATGTAGATCAACAGTAGAATATTTGGAGAGATTATAGTATTTGACGATTGTCGTATTTTGTTATGTAACTACTTAGTTAATAAAAACTCTATGGTATTATTGTTGTATGTGATGTGGTACATCTGTCCCCAACCTCCCTTTGTGGTAGATTACTGTTGTGATTGTGTTTGGGGATTTTAAATTGTGTTTAGGTGTTATTGTAGTTTCTGTTGTAATAAATTTTTACTTTCTTTTCTGGTAGTACATAGTAGATACTTTTAGTTTTAACTAAGGTAAACAAAATATATAATTTGTTCAAAGTTTATAAAACATTATAATTATGAATATAATATTTTATCATGCATTGAAAATGTATAAAAAAGAATTGTTTCAAGAGGACTTAGCTTACAAGCATTTTTTGAATATCAAGCTTGACTATTTGGTAAACAGGTATCTTGATAAAAGCTGGCAATAAACTCAACAATAATGTTCTTTTTAAAATATTTTTTTACATTTTTATTACATAGAATAATTATTTCTACTAGGGTAAACATAAAAACCGATATAAAAGATGATCTAATTACCTGGAAGTAATTGGATCATCTTTTACATTCACCACTATAGCATTTTTGTCATTAATAAATTTATCATTTGTGTATTATGTTATGTGTTTTAAAACATAGTAAAATAGAATATATAAAGTTACATACAGGCTGGTCGGAAGTATTTCCCATAACTCTAGGGTTATATTCTTTAAGGAAAATTTATTAAAAATGTCTAAGGAACATGTTTTCTACAATGAATATTTACTGAGATTTCTTTGGTAAATAGATCTTACATTGTGTCCCTTATATCGCATCTTATAATATGACCTAACGAAACTTATTCATTGATAAATATCATGAAGCAGCTTACTAGTGAAGTGCTGAGTGCCTGCTGCAATATCTCGTCGATATCGACAGCGATTACGTATTTTAAAATGCAAGGATAGATAAAGGCGTGTGTTACATGGATAGTCAGAATTACTTTGTATGTATTATGAAAACATAAAAAGCTTAAATTAGTTATTTGTCTTGAAGTTATGGTAAAAACATCCTGTATATTTCGTATACATATATGTATATGAAACATTGAAATGTAATGGGTCCATATCCATCTTTGTACAAATATTATAGATAATAATTATAATCAGCTGATGCCAGCAAAGTCCAATTTACTAATATAAATAAATATAATGAATTTCATGACTGATTTACATTTTAGCATCCATATTCAGCTGTAAAAACTCGCTAAAGTACATACATATTAGAACAAAAGTATGCCTTATGAACTTTGACATTCTACTAACTTATACTTAGTACTTATAATAAAACTGTAATAGGTCCAATTCTGTAAAAAATTAAGAAAAGATATACCTATAGATATTTAAAAAAAAACATTTTATTCCAATAACACCTTATTTCTTTATTATTATTAATATCTTCATTGTCCAAAATTTATCCTGTTACAGTTTTATTATACCTACCTAGATATATATATATTGTATATGGTTAAAAAATATAAACATAGGTATTTGACTTAGTTATGTAATTACCTATTTTATTAGCTGAGCCTTGGGTATGTAAAATTACTAGCGGACGCCCGCGACTTCGTCCGCCCTTTGACCTCTAAGCGATCCTATCGCAAAATCCGTTTTTTAGCATACCCGTGTAATTACGTTATATACTTATTCAGAATATCAATCAAACTACCGATTTCATATTACAACAAACAGTAAAAGTTTAATAAATACATATTAATTGAACTTTTAGATATATAGGTATTATTAGAACCTGCTAAAAGTATAATATGTATTGTAATTTGTATAGAGAAAATACTTACCTATTAGTTTTTAATTGTTTAGCAGCGCCGCGTGGTTTTACCTTCCCATTTTCGTGTAAATCTGGGTGTGAAAAAAATAGCGTGTATTTTTGGAGTTTACTCCTTATGAATCAATTTTTCACACATAGCCCCCTGTATGAAAAAAAAATATGGGCAGTAAAATTCGATGAACGAATTATATTATTAATTACAAATATTATGATAGCATTACGTTTTTGTGCGCAACCTATTCTGCGCACCTTTCACCCACGTCCGCACGTATGTGCACGCTGTTGGCGGGCGCGGACGCTGCGGTCTGCAGCTCCTCGGTTGCGCTTTCACTTTCCAGTCGTAGGTATTGAGACGTACATAGAGTATGCAACGGGGTAACATACACCAATTTCTTTAGCCAGTTTCTTCATGTAAAGCTAAAGTAACAGTATAAGTAGTAAAGAAGACTTTGTTTTTCCGTGATTAAGACCGTCACTTTAGCTTTATGACGTTACTTTGACTGTTACTTACGATGAAGAAACTGGCCGTTAGACAGGCGACCTGAAAGAATAAACTCCGTTGGTACGTTGGAGCTGACACACACTTTTTTAGATTTTACGACATTGCCGGATTAAGGAGATATAAGGGTGGACGAAGCCGCGGGCGTCTGCTAGTTTTAAATATGTATAGTGATAAGAAATTGTGGCACAAAATATAATCAAATATCGCAATAATACTGCAGAAATGCATTTCCAGGCAGTCTCGGAGTCTCGCAGCAGCCTAGGACTGATGGGGGATGCTCACCGGCGGCCTTCCAGTCTATTCACTAAAGTTAACTTTAACGTGTAAATAACGGTCTTTGTATTTCAAATGTAATGTAATTAAAAGTGTATTGGTAAACGTGTTTTATTTCTTTTTTAATATTAAGTAGGCATCAAAGGTAGTTGCTGTCACAGTAAAGAAATTAGAAGGACATTCAATCAGTAGTGACTCTACCACCGCTTCGGGAAGCAAATGCTGCCGAGTGCCAAGAAAAGCCGGAAGGCCAATGTTTCATCTTACTTATTGTCTATGGCATTTTGTCCTACTAATTTTTAATCTGTTCTATTTATTGACATTTTTCTAAAAATGGCGAAATGATCTGTCATTTGTTAACCGTCAAAAAGTGCTGTTTTTTCTGCAATTTCACGGTTGCGTGCTTTGTTTCTTCTTTAATTTTCATTATAGAATCTAATTTAATTTTTCGCCAAACAGCTAGATTTCATTTGTAGCTATTATGATTAACGATAATATTTATAGTTGTAGATAAATGTTACAATAGTGTGAGTACAATAATTCGTAAGCATTCCCGTCCACGCGGATTTTTATAATGGAAAACCTTGATCAGAGTAACAATAAAAATGTGTCGCTCAATTTAATAGCGGAATATGGTTCCGAGTCTGATTCTGAGGACACCAGGTCCAATGAGAACACTGGAAACGATTCTGATGCTGCCGAACTGAGTGAGATGGTCATGAAAAATAATATAATCAATGCTTGTGCCCACGGCCCGTTGTCTGAAGGCGATGATGGTGATGTGAGGACCACAAGACACATGATTATTGACAGTAATGAGAGCGGCGTAGTCGAATACGACGTAACGGAATATCGGGACCTCGATAGCGACTCCTCAAGTTCAGATAGTTCTAGCGATAGTGATGTAGAGTCTGTTAAGGAAGAAATGTCCAGTGGGTAAGAACTCGCAACTTTTTACTCGTTATATTACGTCATATTATACAAAATATGTGGTAGCTAAGGCAACCTTGAAGTTGGACCTTGACTGCCATTCTTCTTTGGGATAATTCAAAAGTAAAATCGATATTTATTGTGCATCAGTGAAAGCTGCTGTCTTATTATTGAAACTTCAGTACAGTCCACATTAAGCGAGCAACGTTAGTTGATTATAGTGCCATCTTATTTCAGCATCAGAACATTAATGAATGCTTGATTTTTTACTATGTGATTAGTTAGCATAAAGGTAAGTACATACATATTCACCTACTGAAGCTATGTTTATAACATCCATTCCAAAAAAATATCATGAATTGTAATTGTGTGATAAAATACACTATAACAACAACCAAAACTTAACACCTTAAACTTAACCTTTCTCTCCTTCATTGTGTTGGGTAGAATGAGAGAGCAATAAATAAAACTCACTATTGGTCAACAAAAGGTCCTTTTTCTTCTCAGGATTTGTTGTTGATGCTAGGATTACAGAAAAATGAAATCTCGCTGTGGTACATGAAATACTTTTAATTGAAATAATAAAAAAAAAAATTTTTGTTATGTTTTCAGAGATGAACTGGATGGCACTAGTAAATCAAGTAAATTAGAGCCTCCCAAAGTACATGGTGAGCTAAGCCTGGACGAGTTGCCACCAATAGAGGACCTAGCAATAAGCCTGCCACCACAGGAAACTGTTAAAATTGGCGTTGTTGCCAGTATAGTTGATAGATTAGGTGAGTACATTGGTAGGATAGCACATTTATGTGATGGACAAGTGCTCAACATGTGGGTATTCGGCTCACTGTTGAGCATGAGTGCACCTCGCTGGCTAAATGCAGATTCGCAGAATTTGCACATATGAGAATTAATAAAATTCTCAGGTTTTCTCACAATAAATTTTCTTCACTGGTTGAAAATGCATATAACAGAAAACTATCTTAAATATAGACAATACAAATCTGCTAGTTTGTTTGGTAGATACTAGCTGATGTGACCTTGTCTGCAAAAATCAATGAAAACTTTCATTGTATGTGACAAATTTTTGAAGTTAAAATAACCTTTTTTTAAACATTTTAACTTAAAAAATTTGTCACATAGTAAATTAAAAAGATAAACAAATATTTCATGACATTGTAGACTTTTCTGTACTTTTTATAAAGAGAAATATCCTACTGAGCATGTTTTTGTGATATCTCTAGGCCAGTGTTTTAGATGAATGCTCCAAGGAAGCTTAGAAATACAATAAAGATTCATTAGTGCTCTTGTATTATATATTTTATTAAAATAATTTTCCATATATTTTATCTATGACCCCCATTTCCATGCCATGGTAAATTTTTTGTTACAGTTATAGTCAGAGCGTTCCCGCAAACCCCGGCTGTGGATCTAGATAGTGTGCTCTTTCTGGAGAGTGGTGCTAAAACACTTGGAAAAGTGTTTGATGTTTTTGGCCCAGTGAGTATGATGATGTTTATAAAATTATATAATTAGCCATGTCCTTAAAACATACCTAATAATTCTTGTTGTAGACTGTGCATTAAAGTTTTGGTAGATTAACTTAGTAATTTAACTGCTCAGACCTAATTAAAAATGAAACTATTGAGGTAGTTCTAGTGATTGTCATTGTCAATCATTATCATCAGCCTTCGCCTTACTAAAGCATAACAAGACCTGACCGACTGGCAAAATGCATATTTGCAAGGCCATAATGACACAAAAAACACATCATCTTCATTAACTGATCATCCATAGCTAGATATCTTTAGTAGGGATTGTGATATCCCACAGTCTTGAATTGCCTTTCATCATTCAACTCAAATATTAGACATCTGTACTTTATGGCCAACTGCTTTCAAGCAAGTGGAACGGGAAAAGCAGTTGTGATCTCCAAGTGGATTGTAGTCTATAAACGCTCAGTAATTGATAGATGATTATCTAACAAAAATAAAAACAATAAATAGTAAATGAAATGGTACTGGCAGGTGACAGAGCCCCACTACTGCGTGCGCTTCAACTCTGCGGAGCACGTGCGCGAGCGCGGCGTGGCGTGCGGCGCCGACGTGTTCATCGCGCCGCGCACCGACCACACCAGCTACGTGTTCCTCGCAGGACTTATGAAGTGAGTGTAGTGACACTGGCAGGTGACAGCCCCACTGCTGCGTGCGCTCACTCGGCGGAGCACGTGCGCGAGCGCGGCGTGGCGTGCGGCGCCGACGTGTTCATCGCGCCGCACACCGACCACACCAGCTACGTGTTCCTCGCAGGACTTATGAAGTGAGTGTAGTGACACTGGCAGGTGACAGCCCCACTGCTGCGTGCGCTCACTCGGCGGAGCACGTGCGCGAGCGCGGCGTGGCGTGCGGCGCCGACGTGTTCATCGCGCCGCGCACCGACCACACCAGCTACGTGTTCCTCGCAGGACTTATGAAGTAAGTGTAGTGACACTGGCAGGTGACAGCCCCACTGCTGCGTGCGCTCACTCGGCGGAGCACGTGCGCGAGCTCTCATATAATTTGACGAAAATTTATAAAGTAAAAATATCCACTTGAAATTTTAATGAGATCCATTTATCAATAGTTTTTTGTAATACCTTAAACTAATCTATCAGAGACTTAAATATTGGATAGAAGCAGGCGTTACTTTGCGGAAGTTCATCATGATTATATAATGATTTATTTATTTTGCTATCATCCGCGAAAATTCGGCGAACCCATGCGACAACGTCACCCAGGTCCGACAAAATACTCTAATAGAGATGTTGACTCTACAACGTGCAATTGCATGTTGTAGAGTCAACATCTCCTGAGGATGCTCCGGTTTTGGGGTGAAACGTACGTAGAGAGTATTTTGTCGGACCTGGGTGACGTTGTCGCATGGGTTCGCCGAAATTTTCGTGGATGATAGCAAAATAAATAAATCATTATATTATCAGAGACTTCTCGATGGTGAAGTGTTTTTGGATCAAAACAAAAGAAATTTAACTATCATTTATAATCACATCTTGTGATTAAATACATACTCGTACAATTGTTCACTAAAGCTGCTATAATTTGATGACATTTAACCTCATACCATTTTGTTTTATTTTAGAATGAAAGGCTCTGATGCGT
The DNA here is from genome assembly GCF_947172395.1 of Bicyclus anynana. NCBI lineage: Eukaryota > Metazoa > Arthropoda > Insecta > Lepidoptera > Nymphalidae > Bicyclus > Bicyclus anynana. The sequence continues at coordinate 12,858,474 of NC_069101.1, forward strand.
CATGGTTGAACGACATCGAGCCGCCGCCGAGCCACATCGAGTATTCAGACGACGAGGAGGAGAGAAAGGCAAACAAAGCGAAGAAGGAACAGCAGAAGCAGAACAGACAGGAGTCTGCAGAAAACGGAGAGAACTCCAAAAACCCGCCGCCTAGGAAAATGATAGAAGCCAAACGAAATCAACGCCCGTTCGAGTCTAGCAGCAGATTTGGGGGAGCGACGTCATTCCGCGGTTCCTTTAGAAGAAACACTTACCACAACCGCTCGAGGCCTTGGGACGACATGAAGGTGACCCCACCACCGATACCGAGCGTCGACCCCGGAGGTCGCCCCTTCATTGCGCCTGCGATGTTCAACCCTCCAGTGTTCCCACCGTTCAACCCCACAACGCCTCCGCCAAATATGAATCGATTACCGTTTAGGAGCCCGAGACCACAAGCACCAATGACCCCGCCGTCGTTTAGACAGAACTTCGGGTCGAACTTCTGTTACGTGGCCGGACCACCGCAGCAGTGGTTCAACCACCCCCCGCCTCCCCCGCCGGGGTCGTAGGTCGCACACGGATATTAATTTAAGATGTTATTAATTCTTGTTTAGTCAATAGCTAGTGCTGTGTTAACAATACTAGTTTGCTTATCCAAATATCTATATATTTATATAAATTAAAGTTATGGTACAGTGCGTGTTTGTTTTTATTTTAAACAGACTTCTTAAAATTCAAATTCAATATTCATTTATTTCAATTAGTATTAGTTTACAAGCACTTTTGAAAGGTCAAGATTGTCATATTTTAATCTAATCTAATGGTGGTAAAAATAGCCGAAATCTTAAAATTAAAGTTACGAGAGTTCCAAACGTTTAGTTTAGCAGTAGTGAAAATTATGGTTATGGTGAAAATATTGGTATGGTGGTATGGCACATCCGTTTTAGTAGTAAATCTGTTTGTGGAATTGCTACCTCTTGACTAATTCATGTGACATGGCAGCATTGCTCTTGTCCGATGTGATGGGTATAGTTGCAGATTAAATAATGGGCACTTTTGACTACATATTTGTAGTACAAGAGACCTAACACCACAGTGCGACAAGGCAGTATACAGGGTGTCCTCTATTAGTTCAGCGGTTAAGACATAATCACAACTTTCGCAATTTATTTAAAAAGGTCGAGGGCTTAATTGCTGATTAAAATTTCTCAATATAATAACAAAAATCATATGAAAAGGAGTCTGTAATGGTTAGACATTCCCTATTTTATAAAAGCTGAAAGTATTGTCAGCTCCTATGTTATAAAAGTATGGAAAGCAACTAGGTATGGAGTACGACCATGTAGTTTTTAGAAAGTAGCCGGTTTCAAGAGTCCAGATCCTCAGTTGTCCAATATAGGTATAATTTTTTGTTATAGTATTTTCTGTGGTATAATGAGAAATAGTCTCAACCAACACTTAACTTGGTGTCAAAGCTTGGCAAAATTAGAGAAGTACCTTTAATTTCAGTTTTATACTTAAATATGTCACTAGCGAAACAGAGGCGGACAAAAGTGTCTAATTGTCTTAATTTCATTTAGTCGCATTGTATACTACGAAAGTTATTTAAACAAATAATACCTAAATATTGTCTACAATGTCGAGTTGTGTTCAGGAAGTCTAAAAACGAAATATATAGAAATATGCATATAACGTAAGTAAACACAAAATTGTGCATGTATGCGCGTCAGTGGATTAGGTAGCTGAATTCGGATTACTTTTTGCCGTGATTTTGTCGGCACGTAAAATGTAATAGTATAAAATCTTTGCCTATAAATAGTAATAGTGATTTTCTATGATTTTATTACATGGAAAGATTTTTATATATAAAAAAAACATGGACTCGATTTGAGAACCTCCTCCTTTTCGAAGTCGGTTAATTAAAGACCATTTATTTTTGATTTCTTTATTAAATATTTCATTGTTAGAAATTAACTAACGATCGAATTTCGTAAATGTTAAAATAAAAAAAAAGTTTATAATAATAAAGAACTACAGCTAAAAAATACTGCTCTCGGACAATGCAGAACTGAACATCATTCCTGCTGCCCTCAAATTGACCCACGTCAACGAAACTGGTTAAAAGTAATTAAAATTTTGCACTTACATGATCACAACGTAAAATGATATAGCCATTTCACAATACAAGAATATAAAAATATTCCTTCACAATTACAAATTAAAAAAATTTGTCCTGATTTGTATACATCCATTTGATTCATAACATAAAAACTTGAGTATAAATTATACAAAAAAAAATCTCATCAAAATAGCTGTTGTAACAATGATTTTTTCCATAATTCATTTCATGGCCCTATTTTTTGAAAGATTAACACATTTAAATCAATAAAATAGGCCTTAAACGAGATAAAATAATATAATGAGATTTTAAAAACACAAAAGTTCATTTAAAATTGATTTTTATAGTAAAAAAAAATGTTGCAGCGGTACAAAGTGTATTTACAAATAATAAAATAAAATATAATATGGCAGTGTAAAAAATACTATGGTTTCGATTTGCGGCGAATCGAATTTATTTTTACCCTACAATAAAATTATTTTAGGGCTAAAACAAGCAATCATAAAATAAATACAAAGCCCTTTTATTTATTTTTGATAACCCTAAAGGGCTTTAAACCAAGACCTCTTTTAGGGGTTCCCCCACTGCTAATTCATTCATTCACTCCTAAGTCGTTGAAAAAACGCAAATTAGAGGTTTATTAGATAAATCGTAATTTCAGATACATATACGCTGTACCTATATAACTTCTAGTATGTAATAATTTTAGATAAGTATGTGCCTCTTTATACCACAGATTCGTCGTTCGATCTTCACAAAGATTTTTATAACAATAAATAAATTGATTTTTTTAAATGCAAACAAAAAGATCTGAGATAGGTTCGTGAGTTTACTTCTTTAGAATTAACTACCTCCTATTTTAAATATTCTTTACAAATTGATTGCTTTGATAGATGAACTTGATTTATTTTACAACAAGTAATTTATGGGCATTACTAATAAATAAATGCGTTTAGAATTCATTAAATAACACGTGTAAAGCAAGACGTTTGTAAATTCATATTGTACCACTGCGAATATTTCATAATTATAATTATAATGGTTATATGAAAAAAAACGATAGATAATATAAATGCAATCAACCGGTCAAACACACTTCTAACATTCCATAAATAAGGGATTACTTTTTTTTATTGCAAAACTATAAAGCCTCTCCCTCTCTCTAGTCAACATCTTACGTGAGTATGAATACGGACTGCGATACCATTGGATAATAGATGACGATGCAAAAAAATGCCATCTACTTTATGCTAAATTGTTCATTTCATAAAAACGTTCGTTTTTGTAACAAAAAGACAACTTTCGTCTTTTCATTTGAATAGTCAAGTTAAAATGTTTACTTTGCCACCGGTTCGAAAGGCATGTTTTGAGAAGAGTCGGCAAGAAACTCATCCGTTGTTTTTTTTTTAATAAGAAGATGTTAACTAGTAGTAGAGCGGCAACTGGAAACACACTAAACTTAACGACAACACAATGCCAATAGGGCCAATGTAATTTTCAACTTAAAAACCTAACCTACTACATAATATGGGATATACATAAGTTCACATTGCAAGGGGTGAAAGTGTAACCGATTATTATATTATCCGGCGCATTAACTTATCTTTAGTTATAAAAATACAGATTCTTTCGTTAAATTAACACTCAATAACCTTAGCTTGCCGTTTGAGACTCATGAGAATAAATGCCTCTTGGGCTTTACGCGTAAACATCGATTAATCGAATCGGTACTAAACAAAACATCGACAAATCGAATCGGTACTTAACAGAACATCGACAAGTCGAATCGGTACTAAACAAAACATCGACAAGTCGAATCGGTAAAAAAATAAACATCGACAAATAAAACATCGATAAATCGAATCGGTCCTAAATAAAACATCGATAAATCGAATCGGTCCTAAATAAAACGTCGATATAATAGAGAACGGTACAGAGCAGTCTTCCATTAAATACGAAATCAATAAACAAAACATCCGACATCAACATAAGCACACCTTAAAACGAATTCGACGATACATCACTAGTAGTGAACTACGAGTTAATAATTAATTTGATCTTGAAATTATATAAACTTAACCGCTACAGACAAGTTAAGTGACTTTGCTATTCGATGCTACTTTATCAGTCTAATAAAACTTGAAAATAATTTTGCTGATTTGAAAATATAGAAAACTAGCGAACGCCCTCGTAAAATTTAGTTTTTCACAAATCCCGCGAGGGCCATGGATTTTTCCGCGATAAAAAGTAACCTACGTGTTAAAACAGAGAAATGAATGAAAAATAAACCAGATAAATGAAAACGCCTAGATTATTCTGTGTTAGACATGTAGTGCCAATGTATTTTTTCTCTTAAGTATGTGATTTGAAATAATTTGAAAATATATGCACTGCACAGATTACTCAGATTTCTGTAAAAGAATATATATTTGTTATTGTTATCAAGGACTTAGTAATATATTTCTTATTAATTGAAGTGAAAGGTATTCTGTATGGTAATAGACGGTTTGTATGGCAGTAATTAAAGATTATTTTTGTTTAAGTTGTGACGTCTGATTAATATTTCATAAACTGCCAAAATTCACATCAAAAAGCAAAGTCACCCGACCCGACACTAAAACGAAATCAATTAAAAATTATGTAATCAACTACGATTAAATTGAAAGGGGTTACAATAATTTTGTATCGATTACACGTTAGGAACTATACTACTGTACATGTATTTTTGATCAAAATAATTTCTTAAAAATATTTTATATAGTAGCGAGTTAATACTTTGAAGACGTCCTTCGCTGCGCGGCAACGGGCCGCGACTGAACGAACTTTACAATAAACTTAGAGGAACTTAGCATAAACTTCAGAACAGAAAAATCCAATCCCGGCTGTTTTACAACCGCACACCGATTGGTTAAGAGCTGTCTTACGCGTGGGGTTATGGCGTACGAAACATCTAATGCAATAGTGCTGGTGTGCGATTCCGCTATTTTATACTCGTCGATGTAATATTCGTCTATGACAAGTTTTATTAGAATTTGAACTTTATTTCTATGGGATGCCAAAAATAAAATGTCACTGACAAAGTTGTCATGGAAATGAGCGATAACTTTACAGAATGCAGGTCTGGTCAATTTCGATGGTTTCAAAACCATTGATTTGTCGATTTTCTTTACCATTTCATCAGTAAGAAAATTTCACTAACAAATTTCATTTCATTCATATTGACTATTGTCGAAGTCTTTCAATTTAAAATATTCACTAAAATAACGGGAAGAACGAAATATTTGACGAACTCTGTGTAATGTATTTTACTGAGATTTGAACAAAATAAGAACGTCTGATTCTTTTGATGACAAAAACATGACTGACGCAGATTTTGCGAACTACCGTATTTAGAGAAAAATATAATAGTTGACTTTTTAATTAAATAAATAGTCAAAATGTGGCATCGAGTCGACTGAGACATTTAGCAACTTTTAAAAGGTATTTAGATATCCTTGTTGTTCGACCAGCAGTATTAAATTAGATAGTCTTGTACCATTCTTTTTAAGTCTACGATTACACATTTATAGGCAAAAATGGTTAAACAAATATAGTTACGTCATCACAATGTTCCGCTAAAAATATTTAGCGGGCATCGTATCACTTGTTCGTGTGGTGTTGCCGAGTTATAATATTTAGAATATATTTTTTTTATCTAAGACACTACGCTCTACGATCTAATATTCACAGAGATTGATACATTTAGACATGGAAAGGCGAAACAGCGCGTGCGCTCTACACGATGACTCCAATATCGGGTGTACACTGATCCAACGAACTCTAACGTCACGTAACGGCATGAAGGTCCGTTTATATCTACAGACATTTAGCGTGCCAGACACGTGCCGTGGCAGACAAAATAATATTTTTGTATACAGTGTTTATCTATCGTAACGCGGCCGCACAGACGTTGACAGACACGGGGTGCGCCCAGTCAGTATTCACCGAAAGAATATTTTGTCTGTGCTGTTGACGTCTGTAGATATAAACGGACCTTACTCGTACAACGTAATGGTACGTTACGTATTGTGTTGTGTTGGACATGCAACGTTCAATAGCAAACGTTGTTCGACAAAATCCAAAATATTTTAGTAATTAACCGCGTGTGCCGAAAACACACTTTGAATTGTGTATGGCTGTTTACTATGTGTTACATCACGAACGCTTATAAAGTATTACTAGGCCTTTAGCCAAGTTAGAAGTTACATATGTATGTACCTATATAATTAAAATATTGTATGTGATCGGATCCGGTGAATGCTACAAGTGGGCTCATCATTTGGTTTGAGGCAACAATACACTGAATATATTGATTTGATTATTAAGCTGGACAAATGTTATGAGTTCCTCGAGTACGGGTATAAACATTATTTTTTATATTATAATAAAGAAGAAGGTATCTGTACGAACAGTGATGGTATAAATAAGAGGGTATTTGATGACTAGAGTTCAGTTCTTTGTTAGGCAGCGTGGACACCGTCACGCTGCTAGTCGCGTTAGTGAATTTGTGTTGTAATTATTGATCATAAATTGTTTAGTGTGAGCATGGAGAACATGTCGGGCAGGGGAGGTGAGTGTTTATGCATTCTAAAGGGAACCCTTAAATCTAGACCCCAGGTCACAAGTCCTGGGACCTGAGGTGTTTCCTCTACCACAAAATTATGGTAAAATAGCTATCCCTGCTACCCGTCACGTCACTAGCTAATTTGTCCGTAATAGTACCAAAACTTTGTAAAAACGTTGGAACTCCTCGGATCAGTGTACACTCACCCTAATGTTAGTGGATAAATTTTAATTGTTTAACACATTTTTTTATTATAAGCAAAATAATTCCAAAATCTGCTCGTCATTCATCATATCGCAGACGACGCGTTACTCAACAATATAATTACACGTGATAATATAATCATTAAAAAGAAATACTACGATATGATTAAATACGAGTATTAAAATATTACTTAGTTCGATTACATAATATATCCATTATATTATTATTATAGACAGCCAATCAGACGCTACTTACGAATATAATTATATCTAGGCAAAAATATTTTTGATACTAAAATAATCTTTTTAGTCTGCTTCGTTTTCGAAAGGAACCGAAAAAAAATATAAACATGTGGGAGAGACATCGCATTTTTTTCCCGAATCGTGTAAATAAAGGTTGCTGCCCACTAAAGCGTATATGTTATAAAAGAATCTGTCTTCTTTAAGAAATTTTAAATTACACTCACATGGATAATCAGCTAGACATAAGTACATAGTACGCTGAAGGCAACACAGTACAATATTTTTATTATTAAATATATCTACGTTCCATCATTACAATAATTAGTAAATATGCAACACTCCTCTATGTAGAGTTTCGGAAAATATTATAAATCTATACGTGAATATTATATGCGACATCGTACGTGAAAACCTATGTTAAACATCTTAGTATAAGACCATTCTATTTACTTTTACTTAATATAAAGCTTTGCCATGGAAATATAATGGCCATACAAAAAAAATCCTGACTCTGACCTTCTAAGTTCTAGCCCTTTAAAATATCTCAGTAAAGCAATAACAAAAAAAAATATCTTTTTGTTTTTGGTTTACTATGATATGACAGTACTTAAAAGTATACTATTCTACTTCTATTAGATGCGCGTCAAAAGATAACAAGATTATTTTGAATAAAAGATAGAGCAATATCTTTTACGATCACGATCAAGAGATCAAGATCACGATATTTATGCTAAAGTTCGGTCGCTCAGAGATTGCGTTTAGGTCGTATATACAATTACAATTGCCTCGTTTTTTGCCTCTCTCTCTCTCACGTTACATCGCCCATCTGTCAGAAACGCAATCTCTGAGTGGCCGGACTTTATCTGTTTTGTTATGATGGGGCAAAAGAGAGAGCAATATTTTTTTAAAGAATATTTGGCATTTTTTTAATATTCCCATTCCTGGCAACTAGTCGGGAAAGACAGTATTACGACAATAGAGGAGGATATCGTACAGGAGTGGGTACGACAATAGACCAACGGGGCGAGGATCGAACCAAAACCTCTCCGACCGCTTTACCGATAAGCTATGTCTTTGGACTAAATACCGATATGTAGTCAGAATGATCTCGTCATCTCTTGACACTCATCTCACTGCAACTATCGCAAAATGTCGGTTCAGGTTTTCACGCATAATGTTTATTATTCCAATAATAATAATTATGATGATTGTGACATTTGTTCATAATGGTTGGGTCTCGATGAGTATATCTGAACGACGCGCGGGCGCGCGGCGCATGCGCGGGGCTAGGAAAATACTCTACAATACATATAAAAGATCCTTAAACTATCATTATCATGTAATATGGCTCAGATTATATATATATTAAATGAACAATTAACGATGTCTCGACCTAGTTGACATGCATCAATCAATCGATTGAGAAATGCTTCGAAAATCGGTAACAACAAAATTAACCATTAACAGACATTTTGTCTACCATCTTCGGGTAAAATATTTAGAGTAACGTTATTTGTAAGATTTGATCCTTACTCACAAAGTCAAGTTTAATTTAAAATAAACTTTGCTTTGGAATACTTTCAAGTTATAGCTCGAAAAGTTTACAAATATACGTTGTAAGCCTGTGGTATACCTTATGGCTCTTTAACGATATATTAAAAACCGGAACAGCATCAAGAAGGGCCATCAAGCCTTAAAACTGGAAGGGGAACTGTAAAATCGGTCAATAGTGATGTATTTTAGGAGTCTTTTGATAACTGCAAATGCAGACAAAACTGAGCTTTTTTTGGACACCTGCCGATTGCTCAGTTTCCATTTTCAAGTTTAATCTTAGAAAGAAACGTAAAGGTAGAGCAACCGGTCTTCACATGCGAAATTGGTGGGACGACATTAGAGAGTGGACCATTCGAGTTGGTCTCTCACGATTTAAGACATAACTTAGTTTAGAATGGACCCAAGTGTATCCAAAGTAAATGAAATCCACTTCAACGTCCAACAATTGAACACTATGGTTCACTGTGGCACAATGCATCAAAACCTTTCAGAAAGTCCTCATTCTAACACATACCTTATCTTTTATACGTTAGAGTTTCATTTTTGCCACAGCAAGCCGCAGTAACTCTATTGGGAACTTTTGGTCGGTACATTTAAACGGTACATTTAAACCGATTTCTTCTCTCGGACGTTCACGTGGAAAACTAGATTCTTGTGGAAAACCAGTACAACCAAGTCGAGACATCCTGTATGTTGTTCATATCTACCTGTGAAAATACCGCACCGGCGCCGAGTGCCCACGCGTCACATGTAAAGCTTTAGCGGTTACAATAAATCTCGCATTTTTTAAATAAATTACATCATTACCAATTTAAATGCATGTTCGACAGTCAAATTGTTTTATTTCTTATCATTATATCATTTTTTTTTTTGTTGTCCCTCGATCATTGTAGTAGCATTTTTTTCAAGTCCATTATTTAGGCCGCCGAAATAACAAGAAAACGTCGCGGTGTTATTCAACATTTACGCACACGTCGTGGGTAGTTAGAAAAAGACAACTTTTTGCAAGAAAATCACTATTTACATGCGATTGACGTATAGAGATTTTTATAATCGCACTCACGATGAAATACCCGTATTACCGTATTATTTTGTACCAGAACGTGAGTGAGTCAGTTGTGTATGTCAAACTGTCTATGTCTAAGATCTTACAAAATGTGACAACTATAGGCGTAAGGTTTAACAAACTCACGACTAAAGACCCACGATATTAGTTAATAGTATTCGTTTTATATGTTTTAAGTGCAGAAAGTATTAATTCCATTTAAACCCACGACGTGTATCCAATTTCCCTTCAGATAAGGCGCTACATTTATAATTACGCTAAAACAGTTAGGAAGACATCAAATTCTAACGCTCACATTAATTCATATTCATAGCAATCAAAAAGTTTTTCAAAAGGCACTATATGCCTTAAGACGATGGCACAAGCATTTTACAGTAAATGTACCATATACCGCAAAAATACCGATATAAACTAAGTGAACAGTCAGTTAAATCCAGCTAAATGAACAAAACACCACATTATTTATTTTTCTTTATTAAAGAGACACTAGCATATTTTGAATGAAGTGTATTTCGTTATCATGCATACTTCAAATTCCATCCAATCCATTTCAATTTTTACTTCAGTTAACTTAATTTATATCGGTTCACTGCACGGCGACTACATTAAAATAGCGTCCACATACATATAAACTACATCAGTATTTAATACGACAATGGGTGAAGCGACCTCGGTTCCAAACGAATGCTACCACAATAATAGTCCTTAGTGTCTACCCCTGAAATAAAAGAGTAGATAGGAAAGTTATTCGTCCATTTCATTAGAGCCATTCAAGGAAGACGTTCTTCGACTACAGTTATAGGGTTGCGATAACAAACAAAATGGACGAAATAGGAAACTGGTATAGATTGTTCGTCATCGCGTGACAAATTAGAACTACGTGAGTGAACGAATTTCGCATTTACAAAATTAATGAAACTCACGTCGTGTGTTATTTTAACATTTATGTACGACCCGTGTAAATTGTCGTGACTTGTTTTGAAGCAAGACAATATTTTATAGGGAACAACTTACGTCAAGAATATTATGAATATGTTACTGTCTTTATACACCAGAATTTTTAGGCAAATATAGCTCATGTAAATTACCCCAATGGGCTTCTGAAAAAAAAAAATTGAAATAGGTATTTGTATAAAATATAAGTAGAAATTCTCGTACACCAGTACGAAATGCACAAAAAAGTACAGTACAGTAGGTATATCTTAAGAATATAAGAGCATCATATACAGAACGTATATATCTGTCTGACGTGTATCTTCTTTATAGTCCAGTCAATGTCATTATGTCAACTCTAAAACTATCAAGGCTTTGGAATGTCTAAATAAAACCGAGTTAAAGCCGGTAACACAATGATAACACCCTACTCCCAAGCAATACTAAGCTCTGTAATTAAAACTTATATTCCCGAAAAATCATTGAATATTTTTGGGCGTATAAAGTTTAAACATTTGATTGTCTGAGTATTCTTAGCGTCGCGTGGGTTAGAGTGATTTTGGGTACAAGTGCCCGTGTCACAAAGGGTAAGTAGTACAAAATCCGTTCACTCACCGTAAACCGTCAATCTATTTCCATTTGAAGGGTATCAAGATGACGGGGTAGACCCTAAGATTCTCGCATTATGTGTTATCGATAACGGGCCTGATGGTGCAGTCACCTACAGTTGTTATCGGCGTGATTGTGACCGAGCTGGGAGTTGACGCGGGGACGATTATAGTTTCCGAAGGGGACTGTTCCATTTTGTCCTCTTTGTCCTCATTGTTTGGGGGTAGTTTGACGATCTGGCAGTCGCCTACGGTCATAATTTGAGTTTCGAGTCCAATTGGTGGGATATTCTCTTCGGGCTCCACCCTTGAACTGTCTTCATCGTCCGAAGAAGAGTCCGATACGTCGATGGTCCTGTCGTGGGAGGTCTCTGTGGTCATGCTGTGGTCCGCGTCTACGTTTCGGTCCGGGTCCACGCTGGTCACGCCGTAGGAGTAGGCGAGCGGGTTGTACATCATCTCGGTAAGGTAGGAGAAGTCGCCGAAAGGAAGGTTCGTCGCATTGTAGTTTTCGTTGGGTCTGCCGTCTGGAAATTTGAATTTAATTTTAGTGATTTTGTCAACACAAGGCACTGCATTAATAATTATCCCATTACCATTTCGTAACTGATAACGATAGTCAGTTAGACGGAGTTTGATACCGAAGTAACTATAGGACGATTATTTTAATGCAATAGTGCGCCTGCAAGTAATTATTGAATGTAGACATTTAATCCGTGAAACCCATACATGCTTTTATAGTACACAGTGTTAGTTACAGAAGTCGAAGGTTAAGATTTTGGGGATCGCATCGTGAGTTAACTTAAAATTCACAAAAATCTTAATTTGATCTTTTACACAAATGTAATTAATCGTTTTGGATTTATTTGTTATTAAATTTGTTTCATAAAAAAATACTTCTATAAGTTTCCACAAAAATCTCATGCCATTATGCGTTTATTGATTGTTAGTGTTTTAGTTGTGCCAATACTTTTTTCACAGGCAAAGCAGGCAAATTAGTATATTTGGCAATTACAAGTATTCCACCCGATAATGTCAACAAAGTCAATAAGCATTATTTTTTATTTTTGTTTACTACATCCATATTTACGTCATATGCTTCTATTTAAAAATGATATTCAAACTGAACTTAATATGCATTTAAGAGAATTTAAGATAAGAAATAACAAAAAATTATAATATTTAAAAGAAAAATATTATCCACCACCGTTATACCAAAGAATTGATATATTATTGGTCATTTTCATTTGTTTTCTAATATTTTTATCGATGTTAAAATGTTATTTGACAATTATTGAAGTAGTATTAACTATTATTTGAAGTACAACTACAAATACCGATTAGTACCGACAATTTTCCCAATACTTTTATGGAAAGATATTTCACATTTACAGACAGACAATGCACATAACAAAGTGATTAAATTATTTTGGTCTCGATTCATAAATTCAAAAGGACGTAACTAATTTCTTACCCTACATTAAAAATTAGAACCAAAAGGGTCAAGCCTAAGGCTCGAACACCTAAATAATAATTAGGACTAATTTTACCACCATCGCTTTATTTTTCTCACCATCGCATAGCTTATCACATGTTTGCGTTTGTCACTTGACATAAATTATGCAGCATTATTTTTAACGAATCGCTGGCTGCGACGTCTTTTCTTTTAGGGTATGGTATCTAGCCAAGGTTAAAGGTCAAAATATTAACTGTGTATAAATGGACCAATAGCCAAAACTAATTCAGTGATCATCTTCATCATTAACCCATATTCGGCTCACTGTTGAGCACGAGTCTCAACAATAGACTCACGAAGCCTAACCTCTCAGTTTGAGAGGTTAGGCTTCCACCATGCTGGCCTAATGCAGATTGGCAGACATCACACGTAGACAACTAAGAAAATTCTCAGGTACGCAGGCTTCCTCACGATGTTTTTCCTTCACCGTTTGAGACACACGAATCGTTACCAAAATAAAATAATAATACAATTAACATTACTTGACTACTTAATCAATTCAAGTATTCAAAAACTTAATTAAAAATGACCGTCTTAGTCTTGCCTGTAAATGAAATTAATCTTTTTATATATGTATGTATAAATTTAGTTGCCATGCTATAATTGATTGTAACATTATACTAACAAATCTTGGCTATATCTGCGGCTAGCCCGTACTGGATCGGTATCGACATTTCCATACCTAAACAAACATTAAAATAATAATAAACGAAAAGTGTTGGCGTAGCAAAGTTTGCAACATTGTAATAACTTTCCTTCCCTAAACACACTGAAGTCTTGGGAAAGAAAGAAAGAAAGAAAAGTTTATTCAGAATACACATCATACAAAGAAAAGAGAGAAAAAAAAAACAATAAATTAAATACATTGCAACTTGCATGATGTGATCCTAAAAGGGTCACCACTCAGCATATTGCAGTGTCCGTAAGGATACCGCGCTGATCTTCCGTGGAGCCATTAAGGTGACGTTTGGACGGTATCGAGACGTGCGGAGCGCCTCTAACAAACATCGACAAATATTAAAAGGAGACAGATACGTAAATTAAATACAAAAATATTACTAGTAGAAACAAGTGGTAAAAATAAGCCAATTATAAATAATAATACAATAAATAAATGATAACATAATAAATTGGTAAATAAATATTATAATAAATTAAACAAAACAAAGGACCCATTACTTATATGTTTTGAATTAAAAGATAATGTTTTCGAATTTTGGTTTTAAAAGTGGTCTTGGATATTTTTCTTGGTACACAAAAGAGTATAAAATCTTTTTAACAAAACAATTGAACCGACTTCAAATTCACAAAAATAGACTAAAAAGTGAAAAATAACATCGTACGCGCTACCTTCTGATCACTTTGAAGGCGGTAACAGACCAGTGACGTCTTAATTAAAGCCGTTTCTGAAAGAACCATGGAAAAGAAGTGTCTTTAAATCCTAAAAGTTTATGATTTAATCATCGGCTTTAGTTGATGCATCTCTGTGTTGGCACCGCCTTCAAAATGATCAGAAGGTAGCACATACGATGTTATTTTTCGCTTTTTAGTTTATTTATGTGATTTTGAAGTCGGTTATTTTTTTGTGTAAATGGGACTTGGAAGTATACTCTTTCAAACAAAAAAATATTTTTTAAGAATTGGTTAAGAAATGACGAAGTTATGCGTTAACAAAGATTAAAAAATATACGCGTCGAACCTCCTCCTTCTTTTTTGAAGTCAGTAAAAAAGAAACGTGAAACAATGCAAAAATATTTTGGCCATTCTGTTATTTGTATAACAATGTACATGGCACTAGTCAATTTATCGTTATTTATTTTATTTACTAAATTATATTAGTCATGGTGTTGAAGGATTTTAAGGGGATTCTATGAGTTTTTTTATTATTATCATTTTGACATCGCTTTTACCAAGAACTAGAGACCTGACTCATCTTTGCGTTGAAAATGTCTAATAATTAAGCTTACTTGATTATCTAATAATAATCAAGTTTACTTAATTTTTTATTAATAATCTAGCTATATTATAGTAATAATTTGATGTATGCATTCAACTGAAAACTTTTCTACGCCAAAACCTATACAAAACGCAACTAAAACATTCTTTTGTTTTCTGTCTACATCAATTAATATTGTCCACAGCATTACTTATAATTTGGAGAATTGTTAAACAAAATCCAGATTAAGTATAACAGGAAATTAAAGTTAAAAAAAACAAATGAATGAATCAGAGCGATGTTAAAAGAAAAAAAAAACAAAGCAAATGCGCATATATGTATAAATATAATAAGGCGCATATTGCCACATATTTGCCACACACACACAAACACACAAAAAACAATAAACTCTGTAATAATAAAAATCAACAAAAATAAAAAAGATAATAACTCGTCAAGCAATTTTTAAACTTGGTTCATTTATTTTAAGATTTCTAATTGCTTGTTGAATAATAGACAAAATGTTAGATCATTGTGATACCATAAATTGCCTCGTGAGTCATTGATCCTAACAGCATCATACATAGCTCATCTAGAGACTAGATTTTCCGCATTATTTTGTTGCATATGAATTGTTATAATCGATTTTAAATATAAGTAAGCTTCCATAGTCTCTAGTATTATGTTATTAATTATTATTATACCTAATTATTTTTCATTATAATAATCTAATAACCAAATTTTTATAATAATACTTAAGTAACTGTCTCGCTGACCTAGTTGTTTAAAAGAAAAAAGTAAAGAAAATTCCGCAAAAAGTTAAAAAAATTATTCCGCAAAAAGTTAAGTTCAATTTAACCTTTGGGTAAGGAACTCTAATATCGCTTTCTCTTTCGTCCAGGTAACGAAGAAGTGAGAGATATTTTCGTCTCCGCCGCTATTGGTCGACATTTGTCAATCGTTCATCTCTAGATAATTATGTCGTATATAATATGCCAGTCACTGACGATCAAGTCTACAGCGCTGACTGCAATAGGAATGACCATACGACTGAAGTAAAACTTCTTTAGCTCTCCCTCTCACCGTCCGTTCGCGTCGCCCGATTACACTCATCGTAACGCACCATCTTACTACCACGTCAAGATTGTGTAAAGAAGTTTTACTTACATCAAAATATGGTTAGTGATGTGGCCGGTGTTAGGCTTAAAGAGCACAATCACCTTCTTGACTCACGGCAAAGTCCTCATATGACGGTAGTTAATCTCTCGTTTTTTTATTCTTTATAAGTTAGCTCTTGATTACAGTCTCAACTGACGGTAAGTGATGATGCAATCTCAGATGGAAGCGGGCTAACTTAGGAAGATGAGAATCCACACCCCTTTCGGTTTCTGTACGACATCGTACCGGAGAGCTAAATCACTTGGCGGTACGTCTTGTCACTAGAGTGGAAACTCCAGCCAGTTCAGTACCAATTAAGAAAACCTCAATCGGCCCAGCCGGAAATCGAACCCAGTAAATACACAACATCTCGAAAGCGCGTTAGGGTTCACGTCTCAATACCATAGAGAAAAATGAAGAAGACGATTGTACGCCCAATCACAGAAAACCGACAATCATGCAAAATACCCCAAAATGAAGTTTATATATATGCTCACCGGGTCGCGAGATGAAGTAGTTCTTCGGCGGGCGGCCGCGCTTGCGCTTGAGCAGCAGCTGGTGCGACGCGAGCGCGCCGCCCTGCACCGCGCCGCTCGTCAGCACGCAGCCCTCCATATCTGTTCACAGGGGGACGGAATAAGCCATTGCTCCTGACGGTATCCTGGCGGGGCTAATAGTCCCCCTATTTGCCCCGCCAGGATACCGTCAGACCTAGACCATAGTGTAGTGAGGCTCGGTGTACTCCAAGTTTCATCATATATTTATAATAACGCGCGGTGTGCGACCAGCAGCCTTCTATTGTTTAAAAAACACAGCACATTACATTGATGTGACGACTAATTTTCTTAAAAGAAAAACATTGTACCTTACACAAACATAGTTTTATTAATATCCTGTGAAACACAAAAGGGGGCCCAGAGCCCCACGTCTCAATAGTTTTGTCCGACTCATTATGATGCCAGTGATGACCTATGGTTCTGTGACTTTGTCGTTAACTATGGGCCTCATAAGAAGGCTCAGAGTCTCATAGCGGGCAATGGAACGAGCTATGCTCGGAGAGTTACTGCGTGATCGATTCAATAATGAGGAGATCCGTAGAACTAAAGTCACCGACATAGCTCAACGAGTTGCGAAGCTGAAGTGACAATGGACAGGGCACATAGTTCGAGGAGCCGATGGACGTTAGAGTCCCAAGGTGCTGAAATGGCGACCCCGCACTAGAAAGCGCAGTGTTGGTCGACACCCCACCAGGTGGACTGACGACATCAAGCAAGTTGCAGGGATTCGCTGAATGTAGGCGGCTCAGGATCGTGATGTTTGGAAGTCCCTACCAAAGACCTATGTTCTGCAGTGAGCTCCATGGGCAGATATGCAGGCTTAGCGTACTTTGACAGCCCCGCTTCTGGTAGTTTAACATATGAAAGGCTATCGACCTTATATTTAAGGTAATAAGGTTCAGGATCAGAGGATAAAGGATCAGAGTATTTCTTATTTCTGTATAAGTAAGTATTCCATTTTAATCGTAGCACTTTTATCTGAATCATTCTTTTTTCTGTGTAAGACGTGTAAACTCACCTAGGGATGTTTTGGGAGGTCGTCCCCTCCTTTTCTTGATCTTAGGAGTGAGTGGCAAGGGAGTCTTCCTGGGTCGGCCGCGGCCCCTACGAGGGGGATCCACTAAGTCCCCCTGGTTGATCTCATTTCTGACGGGTTCCAAGGTCGTGTTGAGTACCACCGGGTTGCCCGCCCGAGGGGGCAGCATGACGTCACCGCTGGGGGTAAAAACAAGATGGCCGGACTCTCTGTGCGTGGTTCGTACCATCCCGGACATCACTTCAGAGTTGTTTTCGCGTTTCACTACAGCCTCATTTTGCATATCCACTGTTGGATCCTCCTGGAAAAACAATAATTTAATGTTATTCAAAGTCAGCAATAGTTAGGCTGTATAGTCAACAATCTTTGCATAAATAACAAATTAAAAAACAATCGCCCGTGTGCGTCAGTCGGTGCCGCAGTGTGACGCACAACAAATGAACACTCACCCTCCCGCAGATCTTGGTATGCACGCGCAGCTTGTCGGAACACGCGAAGGAGCGCCCGCAGTCGCCACACGTGAAGGGCCGCTCGCCCGTGTGCGTCAGTCGGTGCCGCACTGTGACGCACAACAAGTGAACACTCACCCTCTCGCAGATCTTGGTGTGCACGCGCAGCTTGTCGGAGCGCGCGAAGGAGCGCCCGCAGTCGCCACATGTGAAGAGCCACTTGCCCGTGTGCGTCAGTCGGTGCCGCACTGTGACGCACAACAAGTGAACACTCACCCTCTCGCAGATCTTGGTGTGCACGCGCAGCTTGTCGGAGCGCGCGAAGGAGCGCCCGCAGTCGCCACATGTGAAGAGCCACTTGCCCGTGTGCGTCAGTCGGTGCCGCACTGTGACGCACAACAAGTGAACACTCACCCTCTCGCAGATCTTGGTGTGCACGCGCAGCTTGTCGGAGCGCGCGAAGGAGCGCCCGCAGCCGCCGCACGTGAAGGGCCGCTCGCCCGTGTGCGTCAGTCGGTGCCGCGAAAGGTGTGACGAACGCGCGAATCTGTGCAATATAAAATTAACATTAGTTTGTACGGCCTCTTCAAATTAGTTTAATGCTCGTAAGAATCATTTTTCTTCTCTTGTAAGGTTACCTGACGTCACAAACGTCGCACACGTGCGGCCGGCCGTCCTGCGACTCGTTGGCTCCGGAGTCTGATATGGAACCGCTTGAGTCTGTTTCCTCGTCATCGTCCATGACGTGTTTGCCTTTCTCTGTAACGTAAAAACACAAAACATTATAATCTGGCAAAGACTGCACAAAATTAGACTATTAAGCGTATTTAAGTTATTAGTGTCCAACCAGTCAGTCCCTTAATAGAGATAGTCGAGTCACGGGCGCGCTTAGTGTATCGACACACCTGCGGAACGATCGTTTGAACCCTCTCGTAAGGTTTTTCCCGTTGCCCCTGACACATCACCAGCATAACAACATGCGACGCGTTACACGACCCGCAAGTAAGTGTACAATGCCCCGACCGCCGAGTTGACCCGACCGAGTTCCTCTTATTTGGTGTGCCATACCGTTACCGTAAGAGCAGTGATAGCCTAGTGGATATGACCTCTGCCTCCGATTCCGGAGGGTGTGGGTTCGAATCCGGTCCCGGGCATGCACCTCCAACTTTTCAGTTGTGTGCATTTTAAGAAATTAAATATCACGTGTCTCAATCGGTGAAGGAAAACATCGTGAGGAAACCTGCATACCAGAGAATTATCTTCATTCTCTGCGTGTGTGAAGTCTGCCAATCCGCATTGGGCCAGCGTGGTGGACTATTGGCCTAACCCCTCTCATTCTGAGAGGAGACTCGAGCTCAGCAGTGAGCCGAATATGGGTTGATGACGACGACCGTTACCGACTGATAATTTCGTCGCTGAAGAACTCTCCTTGTGCTCGTGCGAGTTGCTCGTAGCGGAGCCCGCCGAGTGAACAAAGAGTGAATGCGCGTCGCCACTAGCACCTCACCGTCTGAGTCGTCGTGCTCGTTGTTGGCGGTGTGCGGCTTCTGCAGCACGGCGAGCTGCACCACCTTGATGCCGCCCGCCTTCAGCTCCGGCTCCGGTGCTCGTGCGAGTTGTAGCGGAGCCCGCCGAGTGAACAAAGAGTGAATGCGCGTCGCCACTAGCACCTCACCGTCTGAGTCGTCGTGCTCGTTGTTGGCGGTGTGCGGCTTCTGCAGCACGGCGAGCTGCACCACCTTGATGCCGCCCGCCTTCAGCTCCGGCTCCGGTGCTCGTGCGAGTTGTAGCGGAGCCCGCCGAGTGAACAAAGAGTGAATGCGCGTCGCCACTAGCACCTCACCGTCTGAGTCGTCGTGCTCGTTGTTGGCGGTGTGCGGCTTCTGCAGCACGGCGAGCTGCACCACCTTGATGCCGCCCGCCTTCAGCTCCGGCTCCGGTGCTCGTGCGAGTTGTAGCGGAGCCCGACGAGTGAACAAAGAGTGAATGCGCGTCGCCACTAGCACCTCACCGTCTGAGTCGTCGTGCTCGTTGTTGGCGGTGTGCGGCTTCTGCAGCACGGCGAGCTGCACCACCTTGATGCCGCCCGCCTTCAGCTCCGGCTCCGGTGCTCGTGCGAGTTGTAGCGGAGCCCGCCGAGTGAACAAAGAGTGAATGCGCGTCGCCACTAGCACCTCACCGTCTGAGTCGTCGTGCTCGTTGTTGGCGGTGTGCGGCTTCTGCAGCACGGCGAGCTGCACCACCTTGATGCCGCCCGCCTTCAGCTCCGGCTCCGGTGCTCGTGCGAGTTGTAGCGGAGCCCGCCGAGTGAACAAAGAGTGAATGCGCGTCGCCACTAGCACCTCACCGTCTGAGTCGTCGTGCTCGTTGTTGGCGGTGTGCGGCTTCTGCAGCACGGCGAGCTGCACCACCTTGATGCCGCCCGCCTTCAGCTCCGGCTCCGGTGCTCGTGCGAGTTGTAGCGGAGCCCGACGAGTGAACAAAGAGTGAATGCGCGTCGCCACTAGCACCTCACCGTCTGAGTCGTCGTGCTCGTTGTTGGCGGTGTGCGGCTTCTGCAGCACGGCGAGCTGCACCACCTTGATGCCGCCCGCCTTCAGCTCCGGCTCCGGTGCTCGTGCGAGTTGTAGCGGAGCCCGCCGAGTGAACAAAGAGTGAATGCGCGTCGCCACTAGCACCTCACCGTCTGAGTCGTCGTGCTCGTTGTTGGCGGTGTGCGGCTTCTGCAGCACGGCGAGCTGCACCACCTTGATGCCGCCCGCCTTCAGCTCCGGCTCCTTGTGCTCGTGCGAGTGGTTCGCGTTTGGCGCCCCTGTAACAAATACATCCAATATTACATTCATCATGAACAACCCATATTCAGCTCACTGTTGAGCACTGGCCAAATGCGGATTGGCAGACTTCACACACGTAGAGAATTAAGAAAATTCTCTGGTACGCAGGTTACCTCACGATGTTTTTCTTTCACCGTTTGAGACACGTGATATTTAATTTCTTAAAATGCACACATCTGAAAAGTTTGAGGTGCATGCCCCGGACCGGATTCGATGCTACGCTCTTCGAATCGAAGGCAGAGGTCCTATCCACTAGGCGATCACGTCTCCGTTAATTTCCTAAAAAAGTAGTTCCTGAGATTTGCGCGTTCAAGCAAACAAACAAACTTTTCAGCTTTAAAATTTTAGTATAGATTTTATCCCTATTGCGTTTGTTTTCCATTAGGCAGTCAAACAAACATACCCCAGCATAAAAAATCGAATTACTTGCGAATAAGTACAGTAGTAAAACATTTCAACATTTAAACATCTCATTTGATCATCAATTTGTATGTTATTCAATTCACATTGGACCTACCTAGCTGGCAATTGTTAGCAATTGTTTTAGAAAGTGCTTGCTCAATCATCATAAAATAAGATCTGTTATGTTCGTCGCACATTACTAGACGCGCCGCAAAAGCTTCAAGATGCGGCTTTCATCATATACGAATACTACGATTAGTCAACTTATTATTATTTCTTAGAGAGGAATGTTACTAATTAACCATAAAAGTAATATAGTAATGTTAAATGCAGTATGCACGCGGCAGAGAATTATTCTATATCGGTGGGATATTATGTATATTATAGATTTTTAAAAAATTAAAACATCTTACTAATTACATAGTTAATAGTAATTCATTAACAAAATTAGAGCACTAATTTGCACTCTACTAAATATAGCCATCAATTAATGCCTTTATTTGCTAGTAGACGCCCCAGTTTCACCTGCGTCCCGTAATATAAACGGGTATAAAATATAGCCTATGGTAATCGGCAAAGTATAGACAAGCCGCATGCAAGAGCATTGCATCAATGGATAATGTATATGTATATATACGTAGAAGAGCCAGTAGGCTTCACTATCTTTGACGTACTTATGCTAGTTGACATAATATACGAAATTGAGAATCTACGTAACAAAACGTAATACGGTGCTTACTGGTATGTAGATGATATTTTGTCAATTGATTTGATGTTTATTTCAATAGGTTGATAATAACGACAAAAATAGTGAATAGGCTAGCAGGTAAAAATAATAATTAACATATTATGCGTATTGCTAAAATATTTTTCACGTTCTGTAAACTCTTGCGGTTGTCATGTTTATCTTCGATTAATTGTAGAGAAGTACGTGTTATATTATACGTGTAATGAATTCTAGTGTAACCTCGTCATTGTTTTTATAAATTGCACTGAATGTTACAAAGTTATTTAAAACACATTAGTAAATATAAATACACTACACTACACTTCCTATTCACTCATTGCACGATGTAATTTAATAAAAAAACAATGTAATTATTGCGTGTTGTTTATTACCTATTTTAATTAGTTATTCAGAATTTTACAATTTAACGTTTACATCATCACTCGCTTTGATAGTGTAAAAACTATGAAACTGGACTACAAAATTGAGATTTTTTTTTTAAATAAAGCTCATAAAAATATATTATTTTTTTCAAATTATCTATAATAATTAATATACAGGACGAATTATATCATCACTATGTTTTCCTTCACCGTTTGTGACACGTAATATTTAATTTCTTTAAAAGCACATTTCGAACTTACACCCTCCGAACTAGGAGACAGAGGTCATATCCACTAGGCTATCACGGCTTTAAGTAGATACAGTAGAGATAAATTATTTGAATCCTATTTAAAGTTTCTATGTTTGGATGTTTGTTACTCTTTAACGCCGCTAATACTGAACAGATTTGGCTGAAATTTGGAATGGAAATAGATTTTACTCTCATGGATTTTCGAGATTTGCAAAAAAAACTGATAATTATGATAGTATGAATGTTTGCTACTCTTTCACGCCGCGATTACTGAATCGAATTAACTCAAATTTGAAACAGATGTAGATTATAGCCTGTATTAACACATATACTACTTTTTATTCCGATTTTTTTTTGTGAAATACTGAATTCCACGCGGACGAAGTCGCGGACATACGCTAGTATGCCATAAAACAGTAACCAACCAAGAAGGTCTCGATTCAAAATAATCCACGCGATCCAAGTCCCGAGCGACCGTTAGTCGTTTAATTAAAAAAAAAAGTCACATACAACTGGAAAAGACCGCGGAAGAAGCTGTATTATTTATTACAAAGTAGGTAAATTTAAAAATATGACGACATCCCGGCCATTTATATAGCGAGTATCAACTTACAGGCGGATACTCGGCTATTAAATTGTAAGCCGTGAAAGGAAATTACACTAAATTATTGTCTTGAGACCGTTCCATTGTTGTGTCGGCCGCGCGCACAAACTAACTACGTCATCTATAATAACAAGGATTGTGTTTCTGTATCTATTTACTAGCGGACGTCAGTGGCTTTGTCCGAAAATCGTTTCTACTAATCATAGATTTTTCGGTATAAAAACATATTACAGGTTAGGACTCGTGATAGCCCAGTGGATATGACCTGCCTCCAATTTCGGTGTGGGTTGGAATCCGGTCCGGGGCATGCATCTTCAACTTTTCAGTTGTGTGCAAGAAATTATCACGTGTCTCAAACGGTGAAGGAAAAACATCGTGAGGAAACCTGCATACTAGAGAATTTTCTTAATTCTCTGCGTGTGTGAAGTCTGTCAATCCGTATTGGGCCAGCGTGGTGACCTATTATATATACCTAGAGAAGACTCAAGCCGTGCAGTGAGCCGAATATGGGTTGATGATAACGAACTGCTTTCAAACGGATCAGCAGATAAAACATAATATGTTGTTTTTCGTTTTTTAGTTCAGTAGGTACGTTTTTGACATCGGTTGAATTTTTTTTCAATAAAAATATTTAAAGTTAAAACTTTGAATGTACAGGTTTCCACATCTACAAAAGCTGATGAGTTTGTATCTTTGTTTGAAAAAGCTAATCTCAGGAACTACTGGTCCGATTTGAAAAATTCTTTCTGTGTTAGATAGCCAATTTTATAGAGGAATGCTATATATTATCCCCGTATTTCTACAGGAACGCAAACCACGCGGGTGAAACCGCGCGGCGTCATCTATAGTTACTTATACATCGCGAACTTCTATTTAATTTTATTCTAATTTAATCAGTATTGTATTATTATGAAATCCATGAAATCCAATTAGTAATAAACATATTTAATTTATCAGATAAAGTGGACTGTGTTCACTTATTAATAATTTATAAATATTATTATTGTATTCCAATCTGTATGTATACCAGTTATCGGTACAAAACCGAATACATTTCATACATATTTATGAGCATAAGTCGTTTCAAATTGCCTTTTATTATAACACTTTTATTATTATTTTGGGATTCGTTTAATAATAATAAATTCTCATGATTTTTTAAATTGAGAATTGTATTTTTTAACAAATGACACAGATTATAGGGATAACGTAGAGGAAATTCTCAGGATACCAAAGCAGAGACGAGCTTTTTTAAATTTTTTTTTAATGGTCTTTCTGTTTGCGAGGGCTAATCTTTGACATTCTTGGCATAGTCGCGAGCGGGCGGGGCACATAGCTCGAAGAGCCGATGGAGGTTGGGGTCCCAAAGTGCTGGAATGGCGACCCCGCACTAGAAAGCGTAGTGTTGATAAACACCCCCCACCAGGTGAACTGACATCAAGCGAATCGCAGGGTTTCGCCGGATGCAGGTGGCTCAGTATCGTGATGTATGGAAGTCCCTACAAAAGGCCTATGTTCTGCAGTGGACGTCCATCGGCTGATATGATGATGATAATGAATGATGATGATGACTAAGCCCCCGGAGAAGAGAAAATTTTATTTCGGCCAACAAAAATGAGTTTTAACGCATTCACACTACTACTCAACCTATTGTCGCAAAGGTTTGCATACACGTAAAACCTTTCTAAATGGAAAAAAGTGAAAAAAAAAATGTTTACACGCAAGAGTAGCTTAACTTACACGCTGTCTATCTTCTTCTTTTAGTCTTTGATATTTTTATTCTAATTCGATGTTTTAAAGTTATTAAATAAAGGCTAAACCAAGAAATAGCGACCCGAAATGTACTCAATTGGAAGCCAATAGGTACCTGAATTTAAAATAAATTATTTATTAGCAATAAAATAAAAAACAATTATTTTTACGATTGCGTTGAAAAATAATAAAAAAAAAATACATTTAATTAGTTAATTAAAAACATGTTTGATCGCCTTGTGTATCCTAAAATTAGATTTATTATCAACAGATCGAATAAAAAAACAACATAAAAATTAAATTAAATAATGAGAATCTCTAAAAATGATTCTGCAATTTGTTATTAATTTAATAAATAGAACCAGTAATAATTTGAAGGTTGAATATTTTATATCGTCCGAGAAAAAAATGTATGAATTATAATAAAACACCTTTCATAAAAATAAATATTTATCGTTAAGCAAAAATATTTATAGGTACTAATTTCGGGTGGAAATTTCCGTTGTTTATTGAAAGTAACCCACTTAGGTGAACGAACTTTGTTTGATTCATTTATAAGCATGCGTCTGGATGTCTAAGGCTGGTTTTACAGTCACGCCGCTAGACGCGCCGTTGGACAGCGCGCTGTTGGACAGCGCGCGTTTGAACAGCGGTGCACCAACTAGTACGGCGCTCCTCAATTAGTACGGCGCGTTTCGCTGCTGTGAGACATTCGTGTACAAACAGATACAAAATGAACGGCAATGCGGTTAGAGTACTGGCTATTTACTTTTTATGGAAAAAAAGGCAACAAAAACGTCGAAGAACAGTAGGTGTTGATCCTTATAACGCTACAAGGTTACTGAGAGGCGAACACGTAACATCTTTCTCTGATTTACGTGATTCATTTTGTACACAACAGTACCTAACGGCACGTCTCAACGGCGTGAGACTAAAACGCACAATGGCCGTAGAAGCGCACGAGCGGCGCGCGCTTCGACCGCGTCGCGCGAATAGGACGCGTTCAACGAACGGCGCTGCTCAAGCGCGCGAATTTGAAACGCTACTAATACCCCAATACATATCCGAGCGCGCGCGCTCCGACGGCGCTGCCGAAACGCGTGACTGTAAAACCAGCCTAACGTGAGGTTGTCAAATACATATCTATACTAATATTATAAAGCTGAAGAGTTTATGTTTGATTGAACGCGCTAATCTCAGGAACTACTGGTCCGATTTGAAAAATTTTTTCAGTGTTAGATAGCCCATTTATCGAGGAAGGCTATCTATCCCCTAATGCCGACGGGAACGGGAGCCACTAAACAAAATTTGTCTAAACAAAGTTTAATCTAAACAAAATCTGAATGACATGAATGAACTTGAATAAAATATTTAAAAAATGTTTAAAACTATTTAAGGCTACCCAAAGTAGAGTCCAGGGAAGAGAGGACTTTCTTTCTTTTTTCTGAAAATTCTGAGCCCAGAGTTGGGAAGTCGGTGGTGCTTAGGGTTGGCAACATTTTTTCAGATAAATATAGTATTTTACAGGTTTAGCTATAAAAAATATAGTACTTACGCTTTAATGAAATAAACTTAGTATTTTAAGGAATAAGCAAATTTTAAAAAAGCAATATTTATTTACTCTTGTTGCATTTTTCAAGATTTATTTGTCTGAAATAAGAATGTCA
The DNA here is from genome assembly GCF_947172395.1 of Bicyclus anynana. Classification (NCBI taxonomy): domain Eukaryota; kingdom Metazoa; phylum Arthropoda; class Insecta; order Lepidoptera; family Nymphalidae; genus Bicyclus; species Bicyclus anynana. The sequence goes on from NC_069101.1 coordinate 12,885,057, forward strand.
TATGCTTGTTCACATCTGATTTGTAAATTTTTGAAAAACAAATGCTATTTTTTTTTCAATTTGTTTGTTTAATGTTTGGAACCCAGTAAGATAGACAAGTTCGGATAGGCTAGACGCTATTGCATCTGTCAAAAACTAATGTTCATTAAGATTTAAAATGAAAATTTTGTTTCTTAGATATCAGTGTTGAAAATATAGTATTTTTTCGTACTATATATTTCTTACCCACCCCCACCCTTTTTACTCTTATAAGCGGCATTTTTAAAATTAATATTGCCTATGTCACTACCACAGTTCTGAAAAACTTAATGACACAGTTTGGGCTTCAGGGCGTGCCAGAGAAATGGACATACATACACACATACATACGCTTGAAAAACATTACCCTCCTTCTGACGCAGTCGGGTAAAAAAGTCACATGTCGTCGTGGCTAGTTACCACCCTACTGGAAAAGACGTACCGTCAAGCATTCCGGTGCGATGTCATGTAGAAACTGAAAGGGATGTGGATTTTCATCCACCTCTTAACAGAGCCCGCTTTCATCTTAGATTGCATCATCACCAGGTGAGATTGTAGCTAACTTGTAAAGAATAAATAAAAAAAAAATACTCACCAGGCGAGGTGATTTTGTTGGGGCGTTCCTCAGTCTTAATAACGTTGTCGTCCTGGAAGCGAACGGTCATGGTCTTCTTCTTGGTGCGCAGTTTCTCATCATCAGGTGACATGATGGAGACACGCTTCTTCGGCCTGTCTTCTTCTGATGTCTGCATGTCGCGTTTTACGGCAGCTGCTACCACCTCTGATGCTGTGGCCATTGCTGCTGCTGTAAGCATATTCAGTTGGTAACCATTGACATCATTTCACATAGTATCCGTAGCTGTTAGTCCGGTCAAATTAAACCAAAAAATAAGAGTAAAGTTACCTAAATTCCCACCAAGCTGAAAATCGGTAAGATTATTTAAAATATCATTAAAAACAAAATTTGATAGTTCCCCATCTTTCCCCTGTAAGGAAAAAAAATTATTTTAATTAATAATTTTTTTGTAGATAATTTTATGATCTACAATTTTGTCTCAGGTTTTTTATGATAAAACTTACCGTTTAGCTGATAATCGCGAAAAACTCATTTTTTTTTCCTTACAGGGGAAAGATGGGGAACTTTCAGATTTTATTTTTAATGATATTTTATACAATCTTACCCATATTCAGCTTGGTGGAAATTTATGTAACTTCGAATGTTTAAATTGACCGGATTATGTGCTGTAATGGCGCGTTTGGAACCCTCGTAATTTTAAGTTTTCGACTAATTGTTATCACCATCATCTTATAATATACCTGACGATTCGAAAATGCTCGAATTAAATTAATATTGACTATATTGTCATTATCAGCCTATTTTATCGACCCGCTACAAGACCAGACCTGCCCCTTTATTGGGAAGGCGAAATGGACAAAAAATGTCAACTAATAGCAGCGCAACCGGAAATATCGCCATCTCTTTCGTTGTGTTGAAACAAAAGAGATGGGACTGGGAATATTCCGCCATTGGTTGACATTTCGTCTATTTTTCTTCACGAAATATGTCTAAACGCTTGTCTATACACCTTAACCTTTGACCTTAACGCTGCATCTAAAGTAACAGACTTTCAAAAATAAACAAACGACACACAATTTTTTAAACAAAAAAAAATTTTTCGAGAACATTGACGAATCACTGGAGATCTCTTATAAAATTAAAATCGGGGGTCATGAATAAAAACAAAACTTTAATTAGTTAAACACATTTCTTTGGCAGTAATATTTACGCCTGAGTTGTTCTATCAATTTATTTTAATTGTAAAGAACTATCTCTTGATATTTATTATCCCCAATAATTTGAGAAATAGCTTCTTAATTAGCTTCGACGTTAAGTGAAACGAACCCGCATTTTGTACGTCAAACTATCAGACGATAGTTTTAAAAAAGTCACTAAAATAGATTTTGGTCAGTGGCGTGTACAAATGCTTTGATTTCAGTAGGCACTACACATAGACTAATAGGCTTATTTCCTTTCTATTACGCTATTTTCTGAGGCTTCTTTCATTGGACGTCAAGTCAGTGCATGACTGCCATCTCGCCTGTTGTTAATGCAGTCAAAATTGACACAATGCCTAGCGCATTTGAAGGAATAACACAAATAATAATAGGTATTTAAACCCTTTTAAATAAATGGAATGTGGCGAAATATTTAGTAATTTTTCATTGTCAAAACCAATTTAAATTTAAAATACACTTAAATATAATCACTACTGGTGGAATATATAGACAATTAATCAATGTAATGACTAATGATAATTGTAACACAAGGTCAAAAACAAAAAATACAATTGTGTTAATAAAAATATTTGTCTGCATGGTAATGTTACGTAAACAAGCGAATACTCAAAGTCGTCAATTTTGAAAATTCTTTCATTTTTATTTCTTGTCGCATGTCACCAGGATGTTGTTGGCGGTGACTACCCAAGAGTTATAATGCAACCCACTTAGGAAAGACAGGAAATTTTCTTTTCTGTTCTTACTTGATTTCGGGCTTTTTCGTTTTTGGTTGGTTCTCTTCTCTAAGTTTTTTTAGCTCTTATGGATAACGTCGAAGCGGTAGTGTGGAATGTCTCACTCGATCTATTATTGCTTCATCTAAGACCGCGATGAACCGCGCTAGGTTTTAGTGGGTCCACATACACTCCAGAGCGTGCCGTGGAGTCTCTTCCGCGACACCTTCAGGAGGGATGCGCAATGCGATGCATTTCCCAGCGAGAGAAAAAAAGCGTTATATTGCAACCAGCAGTGTTGGCAACTTTACCACTACCAATCTTCGTGCTCAGTCTGTATGCTGGCCACGACGCGCTCGCCGCTGCGGGCCGCGTGGCGCGCCTCCTCCATCTCTCGCGCGGCCGTCGCCAGGATGTTGTTGAGGGTGACTAGCCAAGGGTTATATTGCAACTAGCAGTGTTGGCAACTCTACCACCACCAACCTTCGTGCTCGGTCTGTATGCTGGCCACGGCGCGCTCGCCGCTGCGGGCCGCGTGGCGCGCCTCCTCCATCTCGCGCGCGGCCACCGCCAGGATGTTGTTGAGGGTGACTAGCCAAGGATTATATTGCAACCAGCAGTGTTGGCAACTTTACCGCCACCAACCTTCGTGCTCGGTCTGTATGCTGGCTACGACGCGCTCACCGCTGCGGGCCGCGTGGCGTGCCTCCTCCATCTCGCGCGGGCCGCCGCCAGGATGTTGTTGAGGGTGACTATCCAAGTAATGCAACCAGCAGAGTTGGCAACTTTACCACCACCAACCTTCGTGCTCAGTCTGTATGCTAGCCACGACGCGCTCGCCGCTGCGGGCCGCGTGGCGCGCCTCCTCCATCTCGCGCGCGGCCGCCGCCAGGATGTTGTTGACGGCGGTCTGCGTGCCGGGCATGTCCTCGCGCCGCCGCCGCCGGATCTCCTCGGCGCGCATCATCGACTGCTGGTACATGTGGATCTGGAAACACGACGCGATTAATGCCTATCGTACACTTGTGGACAGGATATTATTTTTGGATTTAGTGAATGAAATGTCATCGGCTAATTAGGCCTTCACTGCAAAATCCTGATATTAAGTGACGATGCAATACAATCAGGCTCACTTGGATTAAGGTATAGGCCTCCCAGGCCTTAGACAGTAGGGCGTCTTTTTACGAGTATCATCATCATCATCATTCTATTTTTATTGGCCCATTCTAAGACGGACTTAGCCCCCACAGGTCCACACTCTGCACAAAGCGGGTCAGCTGATTTTAGTGATAATATTTGACTACGAACGGTCAGACAAACGTTTATAATTATAACTGAGACCGTCGATCTAATGTGATATACGAGGCGCGAGGGTGTTATACCACCAACTTCGCTAGATATGGGCAACATTGTAGAAAATAATAAATCGATGCAGCCAGTATTTTTGTCACCGTTATTTGTATAACTATAAGGGTAAGTTAGGTAACTTTTCCCAAAAAAATAATTATACTATTCAATTTCCGCCCCGCCCACCAGTGTGCGCTGGTCCTAAAAAGCTTGAAATTTCGAACTCAAATACGAATGCATGTACTCGGCGCTGTAGCGCAATTACAGTTTGCAACGAATTTTACAATGTAAGTTATGTTTGTAACTTATATAGAGCAATTACAGTGTGTAATTAACAATACAGTACAATTATTTTTGTGAGAAATAAATTACTGCAAATAAAGATTAAGGAGTGAAACTAAACTAAAGAATAATTACTTTTGAATTTTAATTTTATTTTAAAACGTATAAGCGTTGTATTTACTACAAACTTGTGTTTAAGCCACAATTTGTACATTCTAAATTGTCTCACGTCTGATCTGATTTTAAGAAAACCAAAATGGTATACGTATGAAATAATTATTACCTATTCTGTAAACGAATAGAATTTCGTAAAATTGTAATTTCGACCTTCAAATTAGACTGGATTAGGTTAGGTTAGGTTTTTTATTACCGTCTGTACATATTTAATTTTATACCTAACCTAATTTATATGTTAGGTATATATGTATATAAATATTATGTATTATTTTTAACACCAATTACCATTTATATTTCACACAAAGATAGATAAATCCTTACTGTGTACAATTTCTATACTAATATTATAAAGTAGTAAGATTTAATTTTTCGTTACGATTTAACTGAAAAATTTAAAAAGTAATTCATCCATTAGTAACCTACATTATCACCTAGTAACAGGCATATTTTATATCCGTATTCCTACAGGAATTCCTACTTGACTTTATAATTTTGTAAACGTGCTCTAATAAAGGATAATAAAATTAACTGTTACAAAATAAATTGATGAAAAACATTCCCTAATAACTAAATAAATTAATTTTCATGTAATAACTAATTCAATTTATTTTTAGTTTTTACCTAATCGATAAATTATTGCACATGCAATGTAATTTAAATTACTAAGCGATGAAACATCGCACACACAGTAACAATACAAAAAATATATTCAATACTATTGTTAGAAATTACTTTATTTATAATTATGAGTTATTGTAGGCATAATTGTATCGTCGCCAATGAAGCGACGCATTATAACAATGCGAATCAATTATAGCTGAAGAAATCGATATTTAATCTAATTCACATGGTAATTACTGTGTTGTTGGGTCTTCATACGACTAATAAACATTTTGTAATGGAGAAATTTTATTTCTTACTCGTATAAGAGTCTTATTCACAGAACGCCACAGAACAAAGAAAGGTTAGCTAAGTGTAGAAAACGCTAAAGCTGACGTTTATGAATTCCGTGGTCTTAGTCATAAATTAGATTGTAGTAAAGTGGGATGATAAGTTCCATATTTTAATTATTATTATTATTTGAAACCACATACCATACCTCCAATATTCATCATAATTGGTGACCAATGACCATATGGTAGCAGCATAGAGTAAAAAACTTTTAGCTTTTATAAAACGGTCAAGGTCAGTAGAAAGCAATAAACGCTTTTATTTAAAAAAATAATATATATTTTATTTTTGTATTAGTAGTAGTCAACGATATTTTATACTAGAGATAGGGCACTAGAGCATCGAAACTAAGGCGGACAAATGTGCGTAATTGTCCGATTTCATATTATTTTAGATTAAACAACGAAAGTTATTTAAACACATGATACTTAAATATTGTCTAAAATGTCGTATTATGTTTAGAAAGTGTAAAAACTATATATGCATAACTATATAATGTATAAACACAAAATTGTGCATGTGTGCAGTGGAGTCGCTAAATTCGGATCACTTTTTGCGGTGATTTTTTAGGCATTTAACATTTCTGTAGTATAAAAATAATCATTAGTAGTAATGTACTAAGTACAAAACTCGAAAGGAGATCCTTAAAATTTTTAAAGCTAGCTAAAGTTATATCAAGGTTCCACAAACATTCTCTAACTTAGAATCCACGGCGTTTAAGTATTTGAAAACGAAATTCCATTATTCACCTTTTATTATGCCAGTCAATAACGTTGCTTATAAAACAAGAATTCTCTGTAATAATGAATACGACAAACTAACCAAGTGTATTTTATATTATAACAAAACAAGAAACGTATATGTTTAACATAAATATTAAATAATGTACATATTAATAGTTATAAATTAACCGTTGCATTACAAATACCAGTTTCGATTAAAACCCAAGAAAACTATTGGAAACACGTTTTACAATAAAAAGTTAAGTAATGTAAGACATTTATGTATTTACATTAATCCAGAAAGAAGTGTTCTCTTATAATAAACATTAACAATGGTACAATAGCTATGGGAACCATGTTTTTGTGTTATTTTGTATACAGTAGCACTAATTACACGTCTAGTGATGGGCATCTAACACTTGTTAATAACATCAAGTTTTATTTTGAACATGTAAAATCCACAACTTAAAAAGTTTAAATTTTGAACCACTAACATCCATGGATAGTTTAGTTATATTTCGAATATTAGGCTGAGTTTTTGAAAGCTCCGGTTAGCTTCACGTTTAGACACTTTCAACAACTAACGTCACATTTCGACCGATTTACACGAAACCTTGACGCTCTATCTATTTATTTTTTGAAAACCACATGAGAATCCTTTCAGTGGTTACTAGTTTCGAGTTTAACGTGAACAAATAGAGAATCAGACAGACAGACGCGGTGGTGGATTTTGTTTTATATTATGTATTGATAAAGTTCATGACTTTCAATTTGTAAAGAGGAGAGAATTGATTGTTTGCTTGTATGTTTTAAATAAGCTCTGGGACTACTTAACCGAATTGAAATTTTTTTCATTGTTGGGAAGCTACTAGCCTACTGCTATAGGCTATATTTTATCCCCGTATTACAAAGGAATCGGGAACCACGCGGGTGAAACCGCGCGGCATCTGCTAGTACATAAATAAAAGCCTGATACAACCATGCTACTTTATAAGTACGTAAAGAAGAAAAAAACGACGTTGAATTCAGACTCACTCAAGCCGTTAAGCGACGTTACAACAATTGTTGAACCGTTATCCGATGTCTATCATTAATCAATTAAAAAGTAAAACGAGGACTTTTATAACTTTTACTAGTTTCTATGTATCACGCGATATATACATAATGTCTTTACCTATACATACCTATTACATATGTATTTTTACTTAAGCGCCTTTTGGTAGGCGTCCACACTACAGAACGCATTGCATCAAACGGATTTTTAATTTTACGATAGATGAAATTCGTTTGATGCGATCCGTACGATGCGAATAAGTAAACTTTGATGACTTTCTATACAAAGAATACTAAAATCCGTTTAATGCGATGCGTACGATGCGGATCAGGACGCACTTGTATGACTTTTTATACAAAGATGACTAAAATCCGTTTGATGCGATGCGTACGATGCGGATCTGTGTGGTGCGAAAAAAATTTAGTTAGTAATCTCGTCTTTAACGATTTACCATATTTTTTAATTATTTCCTCAAACATAGATGGACCCGCAGCAGCATCATCAGGATATGTGGACGACCACAGAAGCTTTGCCAGAATTAAGAAACCAAAGACTAGAAGAACAGGTAGACGGGTCCCTCGGTAAGGGCATCTCCTGTGAGACTCATACCTACTTCGTGTTATACATTAGGACTGGAAATTAGTTGGGGAAACTGAATAAAGGCTATTCTTTAATATTCAAATCGTAAAGGTCGAAGTCGCGGGCGTATGCTAAGTATCATATTTATGACGTCACGGAGCTAGACCCCCGCCTCCTCTCACGTCAAACTACTCGTATACTGCTCTTTGTTGAGCACATCTCCATCTTAATGTGACGTAACTTTGAAAATGTGACGTAATTCTTGCCGCCTACAGGTAGGTGAAGACGTACTTAAGTGCTCGTTTCGTGTACTTCTCAACAGTTTTGGCGTCATAGCTTCAAAGAGATGAACCGCCAACAGTAATGTAACACATAGTTTCCATTTTATATTGTAAGAGATTAAGTGATAATTAGAGTATATCATATATAAAACTATACAAAAAAAACAATTATGCAACTTATTTAATCTTAATAAACTTATTTAATTTCAGTTATCTATATGCAATACTTATCTCAGCTGTTATACGAGTATATATAAATGTTTAAAAATAATAAAATATTTATACCAGATTGACCTACAATAAAATTCAAAAATTTTCCGCAACTTTTTGTTTGTATAATTTTCAAGTATAAGCGAGTTAATATTTTTAAAGAACGGCATTTTATGTCTGAATTTGGCAGTAGTAACTGTTATCGGATCATTAACATCGTTAACTTAATTAATATTTCACAACTGGGCAAACGCCTCTTTTTCTTTCTCAGCCTAACAGAGAGCTTAGAAATTACTAATTAATTGCAGTAATCGGTGGCGTGCACTACGGTTTTAGCTAGGATAAGCACTATAAGTAAGGGTTGTGCAATATGAAAAATTCCTCCTCTAATACAGATTCGTAATACCATCTACTTGGAAAATATTTTATAATTAAACCTTTATTACTATAAAAATGTATTGTAACAGGCGTTTTCAAATGGGTTGATATAATTTAAAGCAATGGTACAATACAATAGCTCCACGGTTATGTAGACGGACGATCTTAAATCAAATAAGTCCCAGGTTCGATTACCGCCCACCTGTTGTCGTACCCACTCGTGTAACAGCTCAGTATAAGGACTAAAACATAACTAAACTCCGTCCATGTCAGTCAAGTCTTAAAGCAACATTGAATTTGTACAAACACAATTGTAGCCCAAAATAGCAATCCTTTTATGTAACGAACATAAATACGCGAGCCACCACAAACGGTACCCTATTTTGGGAAGACAAATTATCATACGTAATTTTTCTCCAAGTAAATTACCATAAATGATACATTAGATTTATTTTTGATACGCGCTAGACGGAACAAAATCACGAAATCTTTGTTATGCATGACATAACTTCCGTTAACGGTACTCCGTTGGCAATTGTGTACGTGTAGAGCATCGTGTAGGAAAGTACTTACAACGTACGAATATTACAATAACACGAGCTAAAAATATATAACATTTCCAGTTATGACGATGCGAAGAAAGGTAATTTATTTTAAACGTCTACAATCTACTTGTACATGTCATATCAACGGTGTATCAAAAATGTGTTTTATTAAAAAAAACTAGCGGACGCCCGCGACTTCGTCCGCGGAATTAAGTTTTTCACAAATCCCGCGGGATTTTTCCGGAACGAAAAGTAGCATATGTGTTAATCCAGAGTAAAATCCATTTCCATTCCAAAGGAGATGGTGCATTTCAGGTCCACTCTTGTACCTCGTATCATTAAAATTTTTAAAATACAAGGATCTTATTAAAATTTATTAACGTGAATAAATGTAACTAAATAAAAAGAAATAAATGAAATTAAAACCCAAGTTTTTGTGTTATATCAAGATGGCGCCCGTATAGCCACTATGACAATTGACAGCAAACGTCAAATCGATTACTGCATTGAAAACGTCATCAATCCGCCATTATTACCCATAATAGTGTTGCATTTCTTGGGAGATATTGAATATTATTTCGAAAGAATTAAAGTAAACTCGTAGATTTGTATAATCAAAAATAGTTAAATAAAATATTTTCTTTTTTTTCCGCTAGGGTACAATGACTGGACCTGGGCTCCATACAATTTTGGACCATCTCATTTCAGCTAAATGGCTTCAGTAGCCGCAGCGTAAAACAGGAACAAACATACTTACACACAAACTTTCGCCTTTATTATATTGGTGTGATAGTGTGAAGTGTGATAGTGATGTGATATATATGTATCTATATTTTTTAATGGGCCTAGTTAGCCTACGACTAGGCTCTTACCTGATGTTTAACAGTGACGATGCAGTCTATAGGCGTTCACACATGCGCATTGTGCGTATCGGATGCATCGCATTAAACGGATTTTTAATTTTACAGTAGATCCGTACGACGCGGATTAGTGGACGCACTTAGAAGAGGTTCATTCTACCAATATCTCGATCGGTTATAACGCAGCATCGTACCCGAGCGCTTAGCTGTACGTCTTTGCCGGTAGGGTAGCGAGTCGCCTCGCACAATGTCTACAATCAGACCAGAACTAAACAACTTCAGATAATATAAAATTCCCCAACTGAACCCAAGTCTTCTCCGTTAAGAACCGCAGCACTGCCACCAGCACCAGAGAGAGAGGTCATCAAAAACCTCTACCTAGTATGAGCCTTCGGCAAATAGTTGAAAGAGATGGACGCTGATTTACAAGGTTCTAGGAGACTGCGCACCGGAAATCGCGGTATTGGTCGACCTGCTAGTTGGACCGATAACATCAAGCGGGTAACAGCCACTGGATGCTTGCGACTCGGGACCGTGGTGTTTGGAAGTCCTTTTCACAAGGCACCTTTGACCTTAGTTTAATATCATCGAAATGAGTTTAGCAGAGTCACACAGCGGGCGATGGAACGAGCTATGTTAGTAGTATCTCTGCGTGATCGAATCAGAAATGAGGAGATCCGCAGAAGAACCAAAGTCACCGACATAGCTCAACGAGTTGCGAAGCTGAAGTGGCAATGGGCGGGGCACATTGTGCGAAGAGCCGATGGACGTTGGGGTCCCAAAGTGCTGGAATGGCGACCCCGCACTAGTAAGCGCAGTGTTGGCCGACCCCCCTTTGCTTTGTAATAAAGTCCATTGTTTTTATTGTTGAAACGTCTAAATGTTTTAGGACATTTACGACCGCCAGACGGCGTTGAAAAGCATTACAATAAAATTTTAGGAACGAACCATTTTTAAGTACAACTTTTAACGATTACCATCAGATGCTGTAATTACCGGAACCGACAAAAAAATAAGATGTTTTGTGTCTGTATTTGGCATGTTTTTTGATTAAACCGTGGCACAGGATCATCAAAATAAATCGCTAAAGGCAATAATAAATAATTATTTGGACGCACGCATATCGTTTTCCCGTGGTGCCTTGTAGTCCTTACAGTAGGCCAAGTTTGTGGACAAATAGTAAACTAACGGACGCCCGCGACTTCGTCTGCGTGTAAATCAATGTAAACTTTCATCCACTTTAATGGTTCAATTTTAAAAATTCTTGAATCACATTACATTTCGTATTTTTTTATGAATTATGAACAATTTTTTGAAGCTATAACTGTAAATAAAAATGAAGGACTTTCCATACAAACTTTCAACCCCTATTTCACCCCCTTCTATTTTTATTCCAGGGTCAAAAAGTACCCTATGTTTTGCTCAAGGGTCCTATTTATTATTACACCAAAATTCATCTTGATCGGTTCAGAAGTTTAGCCGTGAAAAGTTTACAGACAGAAAGACCTACTTTCGCGTTTATAATATTAGTATAGAAGTATTTATCAACTAGTTATAGTTAGTAATTCATAAGTTACTTGATTTTGATTTCATATTGACTCGTGTTTAACAGTGAAAATAAGGTAGGAGAAGTGGTGAAACCGACCCTTAATCAAGGGAGATGAAGATATGCATTTTAGCAAGTGCGGGAATGAGGCTTGATGACATTATAAGGTCAGTAAAGTATCATTATATTATATTCATATTCATACCATTGTCATTATTTAATCTATCAAACTAATTCCGTTGGTTTAACGAATAGTTCTGTGTTAACGATCGTTAGGTAGGTCTATGACCTTTATACGGTGACGTAGCATTTCCACCGCCAAGTACGTGAGTGAGAATGAGAGAGGTCATATTTATCCATACATATAAAATATGTAATTGAGGTGTCCGTCTGTAATTCCTTCTTATGTGCTCAATATTTATTTACAAGATACGTACTAAAACACAAACTTTATTATATTTGTTTATATGTTAATGCTCATTTACCGGACACAGGGCTATTTTCAAGAAAACGAAAGTTATACCAACTCACGAAGCTAATATTTATTTTTAATTAGCGGATGCCCGCGACTTCGTCCGCGTGGAATTCGGTTTTTCACAAATCCCGCGGGAACCGTGGATTTATCCGGAATGAAAAGGAGCCTATGTGTTAATCCAGAGTAAAATCTATTTCCATTCCAAATTTCAGCCAAGTTGCTTCAGTAGCCGCAGCGTAAAAGAGGAACAAATATACTTACACACAAACTTTCGCCTTTATAATATTAGTAGGATAGGATAGTAGGAAGTAGGATATTAGTAGGATTTGGACCAGGATTCAAATCCAAGACCACGAATCCAGGGCCACTAGACCATAAAGCCAGTCTAGTTGTGTTAAGTCTACAATCAAATGCGAACTAGGTTAAGATACTCAGCACCGCTTAATTATTATTAATTTTTGACTCCCTTTGTCTAATAATCGGAAGTTGCAGATAATGCCCGAATAATTGCTAACTTTTGTTAAAGCAAAATCAAACTGAAACAGGCTTACTGTCTCATGAAAACTTTCAGCGTTACCTTGTGTCTTTCGAATGATTTTAAATTGAAAGTAATTCTATGGCGTTTGTCGATCCAAGACCAGGACCTGCCCCTCTAGCCAAGTGGCATGTCGATTCTATTTCTACGATCGCTAACGCCTCGTAAACTAGAATAATGTATGGGAATGACAGATCTTGATCACGTGACCTGTCGATAGCAAATGTCGTTATGTTAGTTATGTTAAATATAACATTTTTCAAGTTTTCAAAGCTTTAGCGTTTGTAGAAAGAGAATCGACGTGCCACTTGGCTACCAGCCCAGGTCTAGATTAACCTATAAGCTATTTAAACAATTGCTTTGCCATCCCGTCTAGAGGGCACCAGAGATGATCGAGAAAAAAAACAAGCACACGACAGTTATTTGTAAATCCGACATATATGTACATATAAATGAATTCAAAACTAACACACAGTAACAGTTAAGAGCCGATGGACGTTGCGGTCTCAAGGTACTCAAATGGCGACCCCGCACCGAAAAACCCCTTACTAGGTGGACCGAGGATATCAAGCGGGTTGCAGGGAGCCGCTGGATGCTGGCGGCTCGAAAACGTTGTACTTGGAGGACAAAAGGCCTATGTCCATCGGACATCAGTGGACGTCTATCGGCTGATAAGGTAAGGTAAGATACATAGTTACAAATAACAATACACAGTAACCAGAAGCACTGTGATAAATAGGTTCAAATAATATAAAAATATCCAGAAGCACTTGATCAAAATCGTAGGTACTAACAAATTGATTATTTCCCTAGCATCGTGGTAGCGATACCACCCCCTCCCATCCCCTTTTTGCGAGAATAAAACGAGGAAAGTTGCACCCTCTCCCAACCTCGGAACAAAACGGGCGGGGGTGGAAAATGGATATTAATTTTTAAAAGTTTGCTATATATTTTACGAAACTTGTTCTTTACGTAACATTCGTAATCCTATGGGACGTTATTTTCAATTAAGATTATTGAGTAAAGAATAAGAAATAAAATTGTATTTGTTTTAAATATTTGCTCAAGAACGAAGCTTTTTCACCAACCTTGGCGAAGCAAAATAAATGATCAGAATAAATATAACCGATTCGTAACACACAAAGATTTTGCTACTACAGAATTGTACCTCAAAAGCAAAAATAACATTATCCTATTCACTGATCAGTTTAAAGGCGGTACCAAATGCCAACCCAAATAGGTATCATAAATATAGTTTATATTTACTAAACTATATTTATGGGTAACTGGGTCTTTTCAACGCTTCGGACATAATAACAATACGTATCCCCAATGCTAGCCACTTAGAATCCGATAAGGACACTGATCGTGTGTTATAGCTTGGCAACTTCGTTCGTAACACTCCCGACAATCCGCGCGGGGCGGGGGCGTGTAGCGATGAATGAAAAATCCACGAGTGATGCACGTCATTTCCCCGCACGCACGATTTCACACCCGCGCAGTCTTTCCCTCTGTCGCTCGGATATAATGGGAGTTTTATCAACTAACTTGCCAGACTATAGTCGCGATCCGCATGACATCATGCCGATCGCCGACACACGATCAGTTTTATCGGACGTCAAGCTGTTAGCGCTGCAGGCATGTGGGCTAATCGGATGGTGTGGTTACTTACTTCCAAGCTGTATTAAAAATCATAAAAAGTGTACCTACTTGCGTGTTATTTTTTCATGTTCGACAAATAAAGACAAAATTGATGACACAAGCCATAAAAAAATATAATTACGTAGTGAGAATATTATTATGTATATTTATTATAACCTCGTGAGTTATATCCGCATAAATTTTCCACTGCCAAATCAAATAAGGTGATAAGTAATAATAATAAAAATAAACAAAACAAGAAAAATAACTTATCGCGTAGGTGATACCTACCTACCAACAAAAATTTTATTTTTATAGCCCCAAAGTTATCAGAAATTCAATATTTATCTTTAATTTTAGTATAATGTTTAATATATTCACGTTGATAATAAGTAATGCGTTGGGTTTAAATTCCACGCAAGTACGGAAAAATCGTAAAAATGTTTATTATGAAAAATTTTATTATTTATTTTACAATTATAATAAATTTTATGCTTTCAATGGGTTATTTACAATTGAGATATTATAACGATGCTTTATTATATAATTGCAAAAAATATCAATATGACGTATTATCAACACGAATAATATGATGAAACAATTTTTTTTTAATAATTAATAAAAAAAATTCAACCGACTTCCAACTCAAAAATTAACCTAAACTAAAAAGCAAAAAATAACATCTTACCTATGTGCTACCTTCTGATCACTTTGAAGGCGGTGCCAAGCCAGTGATGTTTTAATTCAAACCGTTTAAATTACACAATTTCTGTGGTTCTTTCAGAAACGGCTTTAATTAAAACATGACACTGGATTGGCACCGCCTTCAAAGTGATCAGAAGGTAGCACATAGGTAAGATGTTATTTTTTGCTTTTTAGTTTAGGTTAATTTTTGAGTTGGAAGTCGGTTGAATTTTTTTTATTAAAATTTTTATTTTTTAATTTTTAGTGTTAGCACACCTACTGAGTGTGAACAAAAAATAATGAGCAATTAGTTGAAACGTTATTTTCTTATGATAAGTATCTAAGTTCTACAATCCCAATTTTAAAAATACTACCTTAACTCATATACAAAATTTCACTCCCCCTTTATCCACACGTAATAATATTCAGAAAAACGTGAAAGGTGACTGTCCTCCGTCTTCATCACCAGACCCCCTATGCAGTCACAATACATATGGGTGGAAAGTTCTCATCAATATAAAATTTATCAAGTCCAAACACAAGGTAGCTACTGTGAACCGTCGAGGAGTTCCCTTAACTCTCCTTCATCTTCATTACCAGACCTCTAATACAGTCACAACCTATCCAGGTGGAAAGCTCTCATCAATACAAAATTATCAAGTCAAAACACAAGGTAGCTACTGTGAACCGTCGAGGAGTTCCCTTAACTATCATTCGTCTTCATCACCAGACCCCTAATACAGTCACAACCCATCTAGGTGGAAAGTTCTCATCAATACAAATTTATCAAGTCCAAACACAAGGTAGCTACTGTGAACCGTCGAGGAGTTCTCTTCACTGTCCTTCGTCTTCATCATCAGACCCTTAATACAGTCACAACCCATCTAGGTGGAAAGTTCTCATCAATACAAATAAATTAAGCCCAAACAAAAGGTACCTGCTGTAAATCGTTGACGAGTTCCATCGTCTGTGTATCGGCTCCATCATCAGACCAACTCCAGACCTTCATAAAATTGTAGTGGTTTAAAATACCTTATGGAAACACTAACAAACGCACTAGCCGTCTCTACGATTTTCGAAAGTTCCCCTCGATTTCTCCAGGATGCCATCATCAGATCCTGACATGAAAAAAATGGGACCACCCTGGAATCAAACCCTTCAAAACAAAAAAAGAATTTTCAAAATCGGTCCACAAATGACGGAATTATCGCTGGACATACATAAAAAAAAAAAAAAAAAAAAAAACATACATACAGCCGAACGTAGAACCTCCTCCTTTTTGGAAGTCGGTTAAAAATAAATAGGCGTGCTTTAACGAATAAAGTACATGGCGTCATAAATAACATACCAACAAACATTTTCCCACAGATTCCTAAAAAAAAAAAACTTTACAAGCAGCAATATTAAAATAAACATGACATTTACGTGTCCCAAAAAAAATCCAACACTTTGAAATTATGTAAACATACATATGGTTCTTAGACGCAGAGTTTACGAAAAATATTTTTTGTATAATATTAGTCTCAAACGATATGCAAATATTAATTAGTTTAGTTTAATATACTCCTAACTATTACCGACATTTGCAAAATCGGATTCTACATACGTACCAACTTTCGATCTACAGTCCAACCAGCTATCCTATACACTTATTTGGTATTCAATGTTTATTAACAATCTATTAAAATTAAACATCAAATCAACTGAGAAATGTCATCTACCTACTGTATGACATACACAAAGGGTTGTAAGCAGGCACCGGATGACATTTCACGTCCATCAGTAACTTGATTGGATCCGTTTGACAGCAAACATTCCATTTTAGTTGTCAGTTTTCCTAGGGTTTTAACATTTATTGGACGTACGTTTTATTAAATGGAGCTGTTAAACGGATCCGATCAAGTTACACCGGGCAGATTCGAGAATCTGTTGCTGGAACGTTATAGTGAGAACGAGCAACGAATCCGTAAACGACATCCGGTAAGACTCGGTCCCTGGGTTAAAGGAACTGGTGGACAACTTAAGTTGGAGTTGAAAGTTGGCACGTGTGTAGTACACCCAACTCGGGCAAACGTAATGTTTCGCGCCTTTTACGAGTATTGTGTAGATTGTAATCTTACTGATAACGCCGGCCCGACGGGTGTTAAATAAAATAAATGAGTAATACTTCCCGCCATTATTACAGTTAGTTAATGCAAATTCATCTATTGTACTTAATTGTTTCCGCACATGTTTACATAAGGTGAACAAAATGATTTTGTTCTTTTTTTCGATTGATTTGAATAACACACGAAAAAGGAGACCGACCATTCTTTCATACTTTGCTAGGCCAGTAGTGCTAACTTAGGTTGCGCCGCCATTATTTGAAATTTTGTCTATTTCTCTACACTAGATAATATCGTTGGCCGCATGTTAGCACTACAGATTTGATGAATTAACCGTTACAATATCTAAATTATTGTCATTTAATTAGATACAGTAATAGTATCAATTTTATACTGGTTTAATTTCACTTTGACAGTTGCACAATCAAGATATATGGCCATTACGTATCTAAATTACAAAATTCACGATTTCAACAAAAAAAAAACACACATTTCGCAAAACTGTGAATCATAATTGTTTTTGGTGATTTTGATTTATTATTCAAGGATTTTTAGTAATTTTTTTAATGCTTGGCCCAAAGTGGTCGGTCTCCCTTGAAATTAGGATTGATTATACCTAAATTCAGACATAGGTTACTTTTTATCTCGAAAAAACCCGAGATTTGTAAATAAAAATTTCACACGAACAGAGTTACGGGCGTCAGCTAGTATAATATAAAATAAATAATCGTACGTCAACTAACTGAGCTAGTTAATTTAAAAAAATATCAAAAAAACGGCCCTTATAGCATACTTACCGTAGTACCTTTAGTATTTGTGACCCAAAACGTGATTTAGTGTTATTTATTGCGCGTTAATATAATCAAATTGATTATAAAACTAAACCGCTTTGCAAAGGGAATGCGGATAACATATTATGTACTAGCAGACGCTCTCGACTTCGCCCGCGTGGACAGATGTGACCCTTCTAACCGGTGGTAGAATTTTTGAAAATAGTCAACTAACATTTCAAAAGTGCTTGTAAACTGAGCCTACTTGAAATAAATGAATTTTGAATTAACACCTAACAGATAGTTCCTCCTCTTCTTCCTGTTTCTTTTTTCAATAAATTATTTAAAGCTGACAGAAAATAATTATAAAAATAACATTGGTGAAAACAATATTAATAACTGTCGTGTTTAAACCTCTTCTAATGAAAGTCCCATTAAAATCGGTTAAGCCGTTCAATTTTAGTCCGGACGAACACAGACGAAAATTAGAAAAAAAGTTTGTCCGTTTTTTATTAAATCGTATACTTGAGAATTATACTTGAGTACTTTGAATCCGCAGACAGACACGTCAATTATATTCACATTATGTATTATTTTATCAGTGGTAAAAGCTTAAATGGACTGCACAGTTGCATACCCTGTGGATTGAAAAAGTAATCTATTCTATCTATACTTAGGTATAAAAGTATTCGAATTCTATACATTTGTTTGCAATTTGAGATTTTACTTAAAACATTTGTAACACCAAACGTTACGTGGCATAACTGACGCCAGCGCCATCTAGAATCTATACTTATAATACGAATTCTGTACATTTTGTACATTCTGTACATTGAAGATATTTTGAAAATTTTTGTTGGGGACATTATATAATCGATACTGAAGCCAAAAATATTTTTTTTCGATTTTTTGTCTGTCTGTCTGTCCGCGTTTTTTTGTTATTCGGGCATCACGCTGAAACTACTGAATGAATTCAAATTAAACTTGGCATGGTTTAATATCATAATACTAATACTTTTTATTTATTTTACTTTTTATTGCGAAAATAAAATAAGAAGGGAGTGAAATAGTCCTTCATTTCTAGAGTTTTAAAAATTTGTTCATAAGTTATAAAAAAAATACGAAATATTATGTGATTCAAGAATTTTTAAATTCAATTTCTAAAGTGGTGAAATGGGCCTTGAAGGTTTACCTTGGTTTCCGCGCGGACGAACTCGCGGGCGTCCACTAGTTTTCTATATAGTACCTTGGTTAATAACCTTATGCACGCCACTAGTATGTATGTATTCATATGCATACAGATAGTAAAATAAAAAATTCTACGAAAAACAACGCAACCTAATATTAAACACATAAACCATAGTCGGTTTGTGGAAAAGTGACTCACCACCAGTTACGTCATTTCATTTCATTCAATTTAGCAATCGCGCGAGTGTATTAATTCAAACTTAAATCATAAATAGTTAAAGCTAATTTCGTATGTACGTAATGTTGTCTTTGAACAACACCCCGTGGGTGGAAACTTTGGTTGTTAAATTTAACTTCATGCATTATTTACCTAGCGATATTAAAATTACATTACGATACGAAACGGCAACCATTAGCTCTCATTCGCACGAGAACTTTTTTAATTGACGTTAAAAAGCGTTCAAATATAGTATGAAGTTAGTTGAAAGTCTATTTCCAACGCCTAAAATTGAAAATGCAACACTACTAGAAAAAAAGCATAGTGTTTTAAAAACGTTGTTGTGACATACTCGTACTTAAGAGTATTAATGCATTTGTTGTATTTGAACGCTTTTTTAACGTCCGTAAAAAAAACTCTCGTGCGAATGAGCTCATTTTGTTGCATACTTAAAATGGAAAATAAAAATGTAACTTGAAAAATTAAAGAGTTTAATACAATTTTGAAAACTTTAGAAGTAGGGTTTCTGAGAAATTTAATTTGATCAAAGCCCGATTCAAAGGACAATGCTAGACAATGTATAGGAGTTTAACCCACTAAAAAAAATTCATTTGCAACAATATATTATACTTCATTTTATTGTATTTTGTGTACTATTAAATATATAATACCTTTTAACCCTTTATAACTAGGGGTATAATTATTTTCAAATTACTCCAAGGTGTAATATTATTATGTGTTTTGACAGTTTGACAGTGTTATGATTGTTTATTTTTACATTTTGATCAGACGTCGCTGCTCTGGATTCTAGTCATTTTGAACCTAAAGTGATTAAAATAGAATAAAAACGCTTTAAAGGGCTCGAACCCAAGGTTGAAATAAGATTTTTAAAAAATAAGTAAACAATGTCTGCTACGAGGAAACAGCGTAATGGATTTAATTACTTTTTTTGGCAGATTTTTATTCCGGAGTTTAACAATAAAAATGGTTTATTAAAAAACAATTATTTAAAATTTGGCTAATTTTAGTACATTTACATTTTCTTTGTTTAGGACTTGAGTTAGGACTGGGTCAGAATCTGGCATTCCCCTTTTAATCTATTCGGGAAAACTGTACGAAAATGATGAGCATCGTTAAAAACTTATAGACCGATTTTCGTGCAGTACCTACATACCTATAACCTATAGTAGTATACTTATATAGGAGAAAATTAAAAAAAAAAATCAGTGGCCTGTCAGTGTATAAAATACATACAAACTACTTTTTTAAATATTATTTGAAAAAAATTATATACATATTAAAATTTTTTTTTATATACTTATGAAACAAATAAATCAATTAAGGTTAAAGATAAGCAAAATAGATGAAATAAATACCCTAGATAATAATGATACAATTTTCAATCAGTTACGAAACAATATTATGTTACAAATAGCAGTAACAGTAACTAGATTTAAGTTCAGTTGTTCTAGTATTTCAAAACATTCCTTAGAGTGGACAAAATCTTTCAATATTATCTTTCAATCAAGAATCCATATTGTAAGGTCCCTTGTCCTTACCGTAATAGCAGTAAGTCACCGTCTCACCACTACACTATAATGGCCAGCTGCACACGTCCGCCTCCTCTCGATGCCAGCCATAGACTGGCCGCTCTCGCCCACTACCGGTGTATATATACACGAATACTACCCCACTACTGGTGTATATATACACGAACACTACATCCCTTCCTATTTAACAAATTTAATTATTGTTATATTTCCTTTACTCCTACCATACTCTCCACCTATATGTGGTTCAGGATTAAAGTAGTCGAAAGTATCTTCCACTTTCTTGCAATACTCTCCCTCTTTTTTTCCTTTCCGAAGTTTTTAACTCGATTTCCATATAATGAAATTCCGAAGCTTTTAACCTATTCCCAATCTAATGGAATTCCAAAGCCAATTCCAATCTAATGGAATTCCGAAGTTTTAATTTCAATTTAATGAAATTCCGAAACCTTTAACCTAATTCCAATCTAATGGAATCCCGAAGCCAATTCCAATTTAATGGAATTCTAAAGCTAATTCCAATCTAATGGAATCCCGAAGTTTTATTAACCCAATTTCAATTTAATGGAATTCCGAAACTAATTCCAATCTAATGTAATTCCAAAGTTGTATTAACCCAATTTCAATTAAATTAAATTCGAAGCTTTTAACCTAATACCAATCTAATGGAATTCCGAAGTTTTATTAATCCAATTTCAATTTAATGGAATTCCGAAGCTAATTCCAATCTAATGGGATTCCGAAGTTTTATTAACCCAATTTTAATTTAATGTGATTTTGAAGCTAATTTCAATCTAATATAACTCCAAAGTTGTATTAACCCAATTTCAATTAAATTTAATTCCGAAGCCTTTAACCTAATTCCAATCTAATGGAATTCCGAAGCCAATTCCAATTTAATGGAATTCCAAAGCTAATTCCAATGTAATGGGATTCCGAAGTTTTATTTACCCAATTTCAATTAAACGAAATTCCGAAGTCTTTAACCTAATCCCAATCTAATGGAATTCCGAAGCCAATCCCCATTTAAAGGAATTCCGAAGCAAATTCCAATCTAATGGAATTCCAAAGCAAATTTCAATTCAATGGAGTTCCGAAGGTTTTAATCCAATTCCAATTTAATGGAATTCCGAAGCTTTTAACCCAATTTCAATTTAATGAAATTCCGATGTTCCAAATACATGAAATTCCGATTCCTTCTTCTTTTGGCCCGACTTGACTTTTGGACTGAACTGGCAAATCAGTTAACTGTGTTATCATTGGGCAGAGAACTGCCTACTGCAAAAATAGATAAATCGCATACGTCTGGAGTTCATCACGCCCATTGTAATCCAGTGCCACAGCATGTACCAGAGCCACTGCGAACAACACGGTCCTCCGCGCTCTGCATAAACTTTTGCAGCATTGCCTTCATGAGCACTCGCCTGCACGAGCATGCGTCTGCATGAGCACGCACCATCACATATGTTTATCTGCAACTTAATAAAATTAATTACGCCATCACCGCCTTAAATAGTCTGTTGAGCATTATGAGACATCGCTAAGATAGCGATTTTCGCATAACGGAACGTAACTATCAACCAGGCATAAGTTACAATTTCAGTATGTTTACTAACATCACAAAATAAGAACATCCTTTTGTTTGGTTTTAGAGATGTCCGTACCACATAGTTCCAGTTAAGGCAAAAGCTGTGTAGGAAGTCAACTTTTTTAAACCAGATGACAGTTTTATACTTTAAGAGTTCCTTATTCAAATTCAATATACTTTTGTTGCAAACGTGTGTGGTAGACTGTTGAAAGTTACTTTATTTGTATTGCTGACGTTTCCAAGTTCACCGAGAGTTCACACAGCTTATTATGCT